>NW_022900942.1:45243443-45336732 GCF_012274545.1 Fukomys damarensis
TATAGATATATCTATATATATATATATATCTGTCCTATTTATTTCACTTAAGAGTAATACCTCAATGTGCATTCATTTAGTATAAATGTCTCTAATTTCTCATTCGTTATGGCTGAGTAGTACTCCATTTTATATATTTAAAAAATCCCACATTTTCTTTATCCAGTCTCTAGTTGAAAGGCCAGTTAGGCTGTTTCCAGGTTTTAACTGTTACGAACTGTGCCACTATAAACAGTGATGAACATATATGACTGTGTTAGGAATCTTTTAATTCTTTGGGGAAGATACACAGTAGGGGAATAGCTGGGTCAAATGGGACTTCTAATTCTAGTTCTCTGAGGTATCACCATACTAATTTCCACAGAGGCTGCACCAGTCTATACTCCCACCAGCAATGAAGTGTTCTTTGGGAGGCTGCCTTGATATTCTCCATAGATTCAAGAGGTTCACAGTAATTTCTACCAAATAAAAACATGAAAGTGTGTCCTCATCTTTTTTATTCACTGGATCTGGCACAGTTTGACTTCTAATTCCTTTGTAGTTAAAATGATCATGAAAGGTAAATGTTTTGAAATTATTCTGATATTGATGGAACCACAGCAGTGCACCTAAAGGCACTCATAAGAGGATTTGTGAAACTGCTTCAGAAATTGACAAAAACAATGGCAAATGTGTGTTCAAAGAGAGAGTTGAGTACTTTTACCTAATAAATTATTTACATAAATTGTTTAGCACTGTACAGATAAAATACTTAAGAAATCATTCTTCTTTTTTTTCTTAACCATATGAAATGAAAAAATTAGCCATAACTTTCCTCCTATGAGAAAAGACCAAGTACTAAAGAGTACTGCTTAAGAAAATCTTAGATTAAAGGGAAGTTGAGATTCTTCAAAGGCAATATCAGTTCTGAGTACTCATTCAAAGTCCCTGTGACTGGCATTCATTGATATTACCTCGAACACCACCAAGTGGCTTTCTCCCCTTTGCTCTTCAAGAATCTTCTTTCTCCTTCTAGGACCTTGTTTTTGTTTTTGTTTCTGTTTTTTCCTTCTGTAAAAAATGTCTTGCCCATACCTCATGTTACTATACTTCATTTTTTTTCTTGAGTTTATTAGTACATTTTAGGTATACAGTCCAGTTACGTTCATCATTGGGATCTTGTACCTTTACATGACAGGTCTTGGTTCTCATTTTTTCCCCTTGTCCCTGCCCTCCCTTCATCCCCTCCTCTCTTCCCTATTTACAAATGCTTTATTTCCATTTTTTTCATTTTCTCATATCTTTTTCTTTTCTCTTAGTTCCTTTCCTCTCCCTTCCCCCACTTCCCCTACACCTTTAGCCCTTTTCTTATTTCACATTATTAATTATACCATTTGAACCTTATTTGCACTCTTAGTTTTTCACACCAGATAAACTATTTGGTATTCACCCATGTGTGTCCTGTTTATTTCACTTAAGAGTATGGCTTCTATATGCATGCATTTTACTATACTTCATTTATTTCCCTATTCTTAAGCTTCTTTTCTGTCCTCCGGTATTTTAGGTGTTGATTTCTGAAAACAAAGTCTCAGTTTCTCCTTGCTTTTGGACTCTCCATTGGGTTTGGTCAGTGGGATATAGCAGTGCTAGGAAGAAAGAAAGGAGGAGAAAGACTTCAGAGGATATTGTCCTGTGCTCCCTCCCTGCTTTGCTCCATGAGCTTGTAATAGTTGTGTGCCCCCAGGTCATGCTATGCAGCTCTCTATACCATGCTGGTAATAACTTCTTGCTGTTCTTACTCCTTAGAAACTTCAGTATCTTTTCTTGGTTCATTTAACCTTTTGCTCGGTATATAATTTTTTTTAGAATTTCATGTTTGTTGATTTCTTCTTGGAAGTTGGCTTATTGCCTTTCATTTGACTTATTTCTTGCTGTGCATTACCTGTTCATTTAGCCATGAATTCAAATTAAAATAGGTCAGTTACTATGCTGGGACAGGGAGGTGCAGAGGAAAGAGGTGAGTCTAAAGACAGTAATGGGGCCATATCTACACCCTACTCTAGGAATGACAGAATGCCTCCAGAGACCACCAGCCCTCTTGTTTGCAGAAGGGCTTTCATTAGTTGCCTTGGTGGGGCTTTAGGGTAATCTACAGATGGTCTATACAACAAGGAGCCCAAACGTAGAGGAGCAATACACATATTCTATTTTCTTTCCCTGAGACCACACACACACACCTAAAAAGTGGGTTCCTGGGAAAAACACATGACTTTTCCTAAACTGGGAAACTAGCTTTACAGTACAAAATCTTCATAATATTTTAGATACAGAAATGTTCAAATATACATAACAGCAATGAAACAAAATTTAGAAATTTCTAAACAGAGGATGATAAGTTTCTGGCATCAGCAATAATCAGAGGCCACATATATTTGAAACAAAAGCAAAAAACATCAGAATCACAAACACTACTGAATCACATAATCTGAATCCCATAGAGTGTGTGGCAGGCTCCAGACATGATCCTGAAAAGCCTTCTCATGACTCCCTGCCTTTGCCTTTCATTTTTACCAAGAAACAGAGACTTAAGTAGGTTTTGGCAGAATTTTCAGAAATGAGATACATCTGGAGGAAATATTTTGGGACTAAGAACTTCGCCGGCCCCTCCAAGTCACAGTGTGGGCAATTGCTCCATCCCTACAAGGCCAGGCCTGCTCCTGATCCTCCTGACTGGGAAGAGTTCAGCTGTGATTTGTACATTTTCCTCATTTCTGCATATCCTCAAGTGAAGGTGGATTAACTTGCCCTTGGCCTTCTTGGAGTGAGGCATCATCTGTCATGCCGTATGTCTTTTTAAAATTTTCTTGGCTTGAACCTTTCCATTTTGTTATCACAAGTAAGATTGCCAGCAGTTCCAACTGTGAGCTATTTGAGTTCTCAGGTGTGTGTTTGAAGAGATGAAGACCCGTGCCAGGAATATAGGTTAATGCTAGTGCCAAACACAAATCCTCCTCTATTAGATTCTGGAGAGGTGACTGATAGAATAACTCAGAGCAGTCATATGGTATTCTTTGTTTCTGAAGAGATGTTTTGGGTTCACACTCTTCTTAGAGAAAAATAACTGGTCAGAATTGGATTCTTTATTTACACAGTAGTTTATGAGAAAACGCTTTCATTAATCTGATCAGTATTATTTAGATTATTAGATGCTGTGGGAGTTTACAGGAACCCAACTATCGGGATTGAAGTACTAATTTTCTCAAGTTTTAAGGGAATTACTGTGGATACCACTCACCTAAGTTTTCTTCTAAAACTTGCCTTTGGCTTAAGAGAGGTTCACAAGTTAGAGTCTAGCCTGGGCAGTTTAGTGACTTTGTGAGATCCTGTTTTAAAAATTAGAAAAAAAAGTTTTAAAAAATGCTAGTGATATGGCACATGCCTGTAATCCCAGCACTTGGGAGGCTGAGGCAGGAGGATCACTGTGAGTTCGAGACCAGCCTGGGCTACATAATGAGTTCCAGGGCAGTCTCAACTACATAGTGAGACCCCGTCTCAAAAAAAAAAAAAAAAATGCTAGAGATATATCTCAGTAGGAAGGCCTGAATCCAAACAAAAGTTCTTACTACCCGCCAAAAGAAACCAACCATTAATTTTTAATAGCCATCTCTATAAAATAAGCCTAAGATGGAATTGCTCAAATCAAAGAGAAAATCCAGTTGTGATTTCAATAATTATTGCAATATTTTTCCATAGAGACTATATCAATTTATACTCATAGAAATGATACATGAGAACTGCCTATACTTTCAAAAGCACAGCACGCCATGAAGACTTTCTTTAATTTTTATCTTTATTACTGTATGTTTGCAGTACATCATGACTGCAGTCATCGTTGGGAGTTGATAGAGGTACATAATATATCCCAATTGTTTTTATATAATCTTCCCCTTCCTTCCCTCCTTCCTCCATCCTCCATCTTTTAGTGACCTTCCCCTTTGCAAAAGATCTAGCTTCCTGTCTCCTATTATGCATCTCTTATTTTGCTTTTCAATTTATTTATAATTTGGGATTCTCATATAAGAGAAACTATGGAATATTTAAGCTTGTTTGTCTGATTTAATTCATTTGATATTATGGTCTCGAGATGCATCTATTTTTCTACAGATGAATGAAGTTTTTCCCTTTCATGGTAGAGTAGTAGTCCATTGGGTATAAATATCACATTTTCTTTACCAATTCATATGTTTATGGCTATATAGACCACTTCCAAGATATAACTATTATGAATTGTACTGCTATAATCATGAGTGTTCATGTATCATGTAATATCTTCATGTATCATGTAATATCTTCTTTGGGGAAGATACCTAGAAAGGTAAAATAAAATTTCGATTTTTAGATTTTTGAGGTATATATACATATACTGATTTCCATAGTTGTTGTACTAGTTTATATTCCCATCAACAATTTCTAAAAGATTGAGCATAATACCTCAAAGCAGCTTTACTTTATATTTCTTTTTTCTATGCCAAGTTTATCATTATTTCATGTATAAAAGCCACTTATATTTGTTTTGACAAATATTTGATAGATATTTTGCTTATTTCTCTATTAAAATTTATTGACTGATTGTGAATGTTTTTCTGAACTACGGGAATTAGCCTTTGGTTGTTTGGTAGTACGAGTAGCAAATATTTTTCTGAACTTTGATTTTACTTACAGTGGTTTTATCACTACAACTTATTTACTCTTAATTTTTATATGTTCAAATTTATTGATGTTATTATATTCCTTGTGAAGAATTGGTAATGTACATAAAACTCTCAAATATTTTTTATCTCTTCTCCCTGCCCTGGAAAGGCTTTCAGTTTTTAAAGTTAAGAAAATTATTTTTCACTCTATAGTGAAAAATTATTTATCCATGATTTATTTTCACATCCTTTACTTAAAATAGTTGTTTATGCCTTTCCAAAAGAACCATGTCATTTAGAAGCATTCTGATCCTTCTAGTGATTGTTTTAAAGAGTCTGCATATGCTGGATTCAGGCCAAGAACCTGCTCAAAGACACTTTAAAATCCAAAGAAAATAAAGTTACAGAGATAAAATCTTAAGTAATTTTAAGAAGAAAGGTTATATGGGCTGATAGGTCTTAGAACAAATATTTGTAAGATTCTTAAATGAAAGAGACAAGCCTGGGTTGGGTGGCCAATTCCCAAACCCCCACAAATGGAGAATAGGTTAAATTTTTTTTTCTCATTGAGTTTATTGGTACTTTTTAGGTATACAGTCCAGTAATATTCATCATTTGGGATCTTGTACCTTTACATGAAAGGTCTTGTTTCTAATTTTTTCCCCATACCCCTGCCTTCCCCTCACCCTCTAGAATGGGTTAAATTTAGACCAAGAAGGAAAACGTAAGACTATGTAACTTTACTCTGGCCTGGGGAAGTGGGAGGAATTGGGAAAAGGAAAGAAGGGAAGGAAATTAATATGAAAAATGGAAAAATGTTTTGTAAATAGGGAGGGGTAGAGGAAGTGAAGGGAAAGGCAGGGGAATGGGGAAAAAGTAAGAAGCAAGATAGATTGTGTAAACACACAAATTTCCAATGATGAATGCCATTATATTGTATACCTAAAATGTACCAATAAAATTATTCAAAAACAAATTGTAAAAAAATGTTTTAAGAAAGTAACACAAACTAAAAATTGAGACAGTCAAAAATTTTCCAAAGTGAAATATTCATTATGCAGTTGAGCTGTTTTGAGTTGCTTCACTCAAAAAAATCTGCTGTATGGAAAAGCAAATCAGAAATAGGTAGTTTCTGATGTACTTCTTTGACACAATGGCCTAAGGTGAGGAACTATGAAATCAAATAAGAATGCCTTAGTAATTTACTTTTTCAAAGAGGTAAAATAACCCAAACTCATCAGCCCAATAACAAAAATAACAAAAGCACATATTTTCTTTATTTTATTAGAACTGAGGAAAGTGTTAGAATTCAACTATGTTTTATTGATTCTTAGAAGATAATAACTAATTTCTAGTGCATCTTGAGGTATTACTATATACCAAACTCCACGGAAAAATGTTCTACATACTTCATACACCTTCACAAACTCTGCACAACAACTGGAAGTGTTGGGAGTGTTACTGTGTCCCATTTTAAACAGAAAATGAGATGTAGAAAGCCTGATTAAATTTGACCCTAAATCCTGTAACTTGGACAGAAACTCAAATCCTTCAGGAAAGAAATCTTGTGATTTTACTCATTTCACAATTTCAAATTGCTATTAACTATATTCTTAACTTTAGAAAAGTTACGTAACGTGGAAGAGTATTATTTGTCTATTTCAGTCTACTAACTTTTTAAGATGATTTAAAAGTCTAGTGAAACACTTAAATTTAAGAATAGAAACTAAAAAGAAAAAGCAAGCAGCAGAAATAAAAAGAGTTACTCAAATAAATTCAGTGGTGTGATAATGGTGGCTTTATTTGCAAATTCAAATCCAGGGATGCGCATAGCAAAAATAGACCAAAATGAAATTTTTCCATTAAGTAATATTTACTGCTTTTTATTTATAAATTCCCGGTAAAGTAGGCCAAGATTGCCTAAAGATCTCCCCTAATCCCTAAAATCTGGGATCAGCAGATATGGGAATCTCATTCTTTTTGCTCTTTAAATTTTTCATAAAACAAACAATGATCATTCTTATTCTTGAGAGAGAAACTCTAGGCTTTGAAACATGAGTACAGAAATAGCTGCTATTCATGAATCCTTGAGATAATACTTGATTTTTTACTAGTAAATGAGATAGTCATGAAGAGGGTTGATCATCGGAGGAAATCAAACATGCAATTAGAAATCTGGGGCTATGAACTTGTCCCATTTCTGAGAAGCAGATGAAATCTGGAGGTCAAGGGCAACCCTGTGCCCAATGATGTAATTATGCCTCCAAAATAAAACTCCTGGAGTCCTGGGAAATGAAAATGTTAATGATATCTTTTTAGTTGGTCTTTACTTGTGTCCTCTGGAACAATACTGAAATTCTAATTGTAGCAATTGCCTTGATTTTGTGAGTCATACTAGAGGAATTACTAAACATGAAGTGGACTATTACTAAGCTTGGATTTACAGCCTATCAGAGCATGTACACCTGGCATCTAGGTTGACGGTCATCTTGGGACTCTGTCCTTAAACCTGTGGAGCTGAAGGTGACTCTGCCTAGTAAGTGTAAAGTTTACCCTAATGTAGTGTAACAGTTGATGCCACAATACAATTCATCCTTCATCTCTGATGCTTCTGCAAAGATGTCTTGAATCCATGCATCCATGGTGCAGAACTTCCCATGGACAAAAGCAATTCTAGAATGATGGTGTTTCTCTCCATTTATCTAAACTCAACTTGTACTGGCTGCTTTAAGTCTTCTTCTCATTCTATCGTAGGCCAACCGGATCTAACTAAAGTGTGGGTTGGTATAGATGATAACAAAGTATTCCTGCTCTCAGGCTTCAAAAATGGAACTTGGTATGGTGGGACAATCCCTGACATAGAAGCATGATAACTTAGCTTCAAATCCCTGCATTGATCAATTTCAAGCTAAGTGATCAAATATGTTATCCCTATGAAACTTTAAAAAAATTACATTATTTGTTCTAACTACCACAAGGAGATATTTCTTAGAATGTTTCCCCATTTATCATGTGCACTATAGTTTTGACAGTGCTGTGAGGACTGTGAAATGCAGTACCTGAAGTCACACATTTACATCATTTTAAGAAATGATTGTGAGTTTCTGGGTAGTTTTTTACATATGGCATGATTTTAGACTTTATTAAAAATGTAGTAAGAATTCAATTTCATTTTACAGACAAAAATGGAAATGAAGTTCTTTTTAAAAATCAAATACCTTATGAATGTCCTAGCCAGATCTGAATTCTGTGCTACATGATCTAATTCTAATGACCGATAATGCTCTTTTATCTATTATAACTCTCTATTTTTTAGTCTGGATACTGGACATTGAGAGAAAAATGAGCGCATAACTAGTGGTTGTTCCAAAATTCATCAAATCAAGCACCTCCACAGATATGCCTGGATATTAGCTAACTTTAGATCTTGCAGTGTTTATTTGAAAACCTAACATGTAGACTCCAAGGTTCTGTCATCTGAGAATATAAAAATTGGAGTTGTTGGGAGTAGGTATGGCAGCCCGAGGCACCATCATGGATACAGACACTGAATTGTTACCTATTTGTCCCTTTTTGCTGCTGTATCATCATTTGGTCTTCAAGGCATTATTTCATGTGTTACCTAGCATTCTGATCATAAAGTTCACATCCTATGGAGCAGAAGTAAAATGACAGAAAAAATGTACATCAGCTCCTTTCAAGCTTTCTCACTGAAAACTTCCACACATCCCTTCTCATGCTACATGCACACCTTTGCCTCATAACATCATGTGGAAATGACGGGGAAAAATAACAGTAGTAATCTATCTCTGTGGAGCTGTCCCATCAAAATTAGAGCTGTTACCAACAATAAAGGGGAACAGGGATAGTTGACAAGACTAGCTCGTGATCCTATTGAAAAACATTTCTTAGAAAAAGCATTTCACCTGTCAGGACCACACCCGCTTCAAGGACAAAATTTGCTAAATTGTGATTACTTATTTAAAATGCAAAAAAACTTTGAGATAATGATCCTTCAGCCAAAATGGAGTGAACCTTTCTTCTTACTCAATTCACTATTCCTTTTATTTTGCATTCCTATTTCAACAACTGTTGTTTGACTAGCAATAGTACATTTACTGTTTTCCTAAAATTTCCAGTCAATTTTATGGATTTATCCACTGAAATATTTATTTTACTTGCTAAGGTATAAGGTAAATTTAAATACTGAGAGGTGAAATGCTGCCCAATATCCCAAACTGAGTTACGAGATAACAGATACAAATATAATGTTCAAAGAAAATATTTCTATTCAAGAAAAGGAGGAAGATATGGAAGAAGGTGGAAAGGAAGAAAGGGAGGGAAGGAAGAGGGAGGTAGGAATGGAGGCAAGAAAGAAGGAGAGAGGGAGGGAGGGTTTGACATTACACTGTCTGGGGTAAGGGAAACATTCTCTGTATCCCATGTTGTTAAAAATGGACTCATCCTCTTCACGCACAATATTCCCAACTGTATGCTCATGCACTGAATATTTGTATTCCATTAATACACTATCAGGCCATATTTGGAGATGCTGCCTCTAATTAAGATTAAATAAGAGCACAAGGATGGGCCCTGTTACAATACAATTAGTGTTCTTTTAAGAAGAAAACCAGAGAGCTCTTTTTGTCTTCACATGCACCAAATAAAGGCTATAGTCTATATGAGGGCAAATGGAAGAGACTGCCATCCACAAGCCTTTAAGAGAGTCCTACCCAGAATTGAATCAGATAGAGCCTTGACCTTGGGCATCCAGCCTGCAGGACTATGACAAAATTATTGATTGTGTAAGTCACTTTACATTTACTATTGTTGGACCCAATTCCCAATACATACAAATTTATTTGGCTTACATTTGAGAGAATTCAGTCTGTGGTTAGCTCGTTTCAAGGTAGGAAAACCATAATGAAAGGGTGTTACACAGCAAGCCTACTTAATTGTTGCCTGCCTGAAGCAAAGGAGGAAACAGTGCCAGTAAGGCAGGGATGAGGACCAGATGCAGTGCCCAAGGTCATGCCTCCGTGGCCCACTCATACACAGCCAGAAGTTGCTGCACTAATCCTCTGGGTGGCTCCAAAGTAAATCAAGTTGATATAATCAAGTTTAACCGTCATAGTCATCTAGTCTTTATAATTAGTTATGTCATCCAAGCAGATTAATGTACATACATAAAATAGATGATAGTGGTTTCCTGGTTTGAGAGCCCTATACAGAGTCAGTCACTTGCTCTGACCATCAGAGTGTGAATTTGGAACTACTTTTTTGTTTTATATGTCCGCAGCGGTGAGAAAGTGGTGCTTATATCACTTTGAGCTGACACAAAGGTACAAGTAGGAGACATTAGCCAAGGTCTGAAGTCAGAGAACTTTGCTGATTAGGACCCTGCCTATCACCCATGTAGGCACTGTGGAGGCCACTACCAATGCTCTGCTTTTCAGAAGAGATGGGGCACATTCAGGCTGGTATGGCCGTAGCCCGTGCTCTGCATTTCAGACATACAAGTAGAGAGTTTGCTCTGAGAACAGCACAACAGACTTCCCTATATAACCTTTCAGTCTGAAGCCACAATTATGTCACCTCTATATCTTTCAAGAAACTGATACTTATGAAAACTTCCTACATTATTTTACATTTTGTGAACTTGTGCTTTTAAGTAGCCTGATGTTTCTTTTCTCGTGGTTGTCAAAGAAGAAAACCACAGTCATTTAAATTCTTTTTGATTCCAGAAAGGTGCTATAGAAATATTGTGAGTTCTTTCTTTCACTGGAAAAAAAGCTTGCCTCCCATCCCATGCAAAACAAATATCATGTTAATCTGGCAAACCAGGGATTCTCGGAAAGAGGAAAATGTCTAATGGCCTAAGCACAATTATTTTACTTGCACCTGAGCACCCTGAGGCAGAGTGAAGAGGGAGCTATCCTAGAGTTCTCAGGGATCAAACTGTTGACATAACTGGAGTGAATGAGGGTTTCAGTCCTCTACATTGATGATGCTTTATGTGATTTAAGAGAAAAACAGAGGCATAAGCCACACGATCTGGTTCTCTTGAACATCAATTTTGTGGGGAATACAGGAAAAGAACAGAGAAGACATTAATACACGTAACAAGTTGTTTCCTTTTGTTCCGCTTGTTGGCTCAAAATAGGACAGGCCATTTTGTTGAAGAGCATTTTCTGACACTGAAGATCTTTGTGGTTATTTATACAGAAATGTACCAAAACCACATCTAATTTCCCCTTTTCTCCTGACACACAAGCCTGTTAAAATAAAGAAAACTAAACACATGTTTCCAGATGAAGGTAATAAAATCATACTTATGGGGCATGCATCTTGGCATTTCATATAAGTCAAATTCTCAAAGAATCAATCCAGAAATCTACCTCAGTAAAAGCTTCTCCTACACAGGAAGATCTCCATAAAAGGGCATCGGTTTCTGGATGCATGTGTTAGTCCATAAAAACAACAGTAAAGGGAGATGTTGCCATGGCTTTTACTTTGCGAAATATGGTTGGTCTTGCTTTATGATATTTACTGACCTTGTCACAGACTTTTCTCATACCATTGTGAGACCTCTGGTTTGCATGTCTGTAACTCAAATATGCACACTCTATATTCCCTTACTTTGTAAAAACTCAACTGGATAAAGAGAAAGACTGGCTATTTCAGAACTTGGTGTTGGCTGAATGTCTTAATTGGAAGTACTCATTCCATTCCTGCTGATTCTGGCAAAATCTCAGAATGCATTATTTTCAATTGGAGAGACAGAAATACAGCAGTGAAATGGAAAATGATATTCTTCTGTCTCCTATATTGCACACTCTATTTAAGCATGATGTCAGAGCTCTGCATAAGGAACAACTGCTTGACATTGTCCTCAGTACTCTTATGGAGCATCATTCCTGAATCACTCAATCTTTGAGTGCAACTCTCTGGCTCTCAGTGCCTGCCGTGGACCATAGAAATAATAACTGGTCAGGAAGGAACTTCCTGTACTACCTCTGAGCAGTGTCTCAGGGGCTCTGTTTTTACACCATCATACTAGACTTGCAAGAGCCTTCATCCACATGAGTCTCAGGCTGCCCTTATCCTCTTGCAAGCTTCTCTAAAGAAAAGGGAGATGGGAGAATAGCCTTATTCTCATGTTACTTTATAGGTGTTAGCATATGTAATAAAAACATTTGGAGAAATATATGTAGTTTCTGCAAAAAATCTTCTTGGCCATTTTTTTTTTTTTGATTGAGATGGAAAATACCATTAGGCAATCAGACAAATGGAATTCAGAATTTTAACTGTTTATTTTCTCTTCCATACTAGGAAAATAGAAAGTGATACTTAAATCTTTCAGCAGCCATCCATCAACTGGTTAGGCCAATTACAGAGGAGCTTTCACACCATTATTACAACTCCTTACCTATAAACTTAAGTGTCTCAAGTAGTTAAATGTCCCACCAAAAGCTTAGAGGCAAGTCCATCTACATTGTGTAATTTGGAAAACCATCCAAGATTTGTATATGAGACAGAGTCTGGAGTGAAGAGGGCGATGAGAAACATTTAAGTGGTCTCTGATCAAAGAAA
Organism: Fukomys damarensis; assembly: GCF_012274545.1. Lineage (NCBI taxonomy): Eukaryota > Metazoa > Chordata > Mammalia > Rodentia > Bathyergidae > Fukomys > Fukomys damarensis. Next base: position 45,255,707 of record NW_022900942.1, read on the forward strand.
TAGGACTTAAAATAAGTGCAAACATCAAAATACTTAGTCAAGGTGTTAACTTTAAATTAAAGCCATTTTGTTAGAATTTATTTAATTCAAAAATCATGTTTTCTCATTTTAATTTAAAAAGGGGACCTAATACTCTGCTTTAAGCTTCTATAGCCTGTAAGTCATAGACAGACTTCTAGCCTCAGCTGTTATCCTAAAGTTTCTCTTCAGGATTCATTTAAATAAATAGTTAACCATTTTTAAACACACAAAATATGATATTCATATAATAAATGACATTCACAAAATTCCAAATTGGAAATTCTCATTATCCAGATTTTATTCTTACATTATTTTCTATTCTGATGCTCTTCCAAATATTTATTTGCACTTATCATTTTTGGAAAATATAGCTAAAATATCATACAACTCTAAAAAGTCTTAACCTCAGTGTCCTTGGCAACTTGGACAATTTTTATTCCTCAAAAAAGCAAAACTGTTTCCTATCTTGTGGATTTTTTTATCTTACTTTATCTGCCTAGAATTCTCCTTCCCCATGTTTAGAGTTATGGTCTTGATTCTTGGCACACATTTATTCTTCTAGGATGAGCATTCCAGTTCAAGGAACCTGATCTCTCCTGTCAGGTCTTTCTAAAGTGCATTTCCCAGTTTTATTTTATTTATAGGTGTTAATTCCATATTTAAATAATGATAACAGGATTTTAAACAATGATAACAGGACTTTAACAAGACTCTTACTGAGACTCTTGGCCATTCATTATGCAAAACAAAAGGACTTAGGCTGTGTATTGAATATGTTTCCCCCTCAAAAATAACTCATACCACACCTGTCACTTTTACTGAGATCCGGTTACTCATTTTCCATACTATGCCTTCCATCTGCATGTGTTGGAGTCACTGCATTGCTGCATATGGGAGAAATTCTCCTGTGGGGAAATCCTCCGCTACTGGCAAGCTTCAAAAGAAAGCCATGTTTGTGGGATAGCATGCACTGTGTCAGAATTCCCTCTTCAGGCTGTCTCTAATAAACTCATTACATTAAGATCAAAATGACTGACCAGCTGTTCTCCTTCCCTGAAGTATTTGCATTTTAAAAGGTGAGAAAAAGCCTGAAAGTGAAAGGCAAAGTTTCTCTTTGTTGAAATTCTGACATGGAGAAATATGAAAAAAAAAGGAATAAAAAGCAAAGACTTAAGAAAGGACTAAATTATCACTACTGGAATCATTGCACATATAGAGCTGGAAGCTAGACCATTAGACCTGTTTTCTAAAATTCCCAAAACATTTGCATGACTCTCTGGGAAAGCAATCCATCCCTAAATTCTGCCTTGGTTTTCCTGTTTAGGGGGCCTTAAGTTCGCTAAAATTATAGGACTCATTACAGAGACTCAAGTGTAGAGGCCTCATTTGGAACCAATTTGGTCATCAAGTCATATTTGGCACAGGCTAACTCCCTGCAGGGGTCACAGTTGGCCTACAAGACTTGATTAATCTCAAAATTTATCCAGAAACCAGCAATCCTGTCACTCCAAACTGTGTTCCTCCTTTACAGTAATATTAGAATTCCAGAAGGGTATAGAGAATCCCATCTTGAATATAATGAAATACCTGTCTTTGTTAACATAATGAGTGACTAAAACAGAAATATGAGATGAAATCAATTGTTTCATTCATTCATTCAGATACAATAAATCTTTGTCAAATGATTAGTCTGTGCCAAAAATAGAAATAAAAACATGAAGAAACAATAGTTATCAAATTAAACCAGATTTCTACTTCCACATATATTATAGTCTAATGATATAAAATAAATACCAAACTAGAAACAGAAATCTAAAGAAGAAAATATCAGTTTAATTGCTATTAAAAATAGTTAAACAGTCCAGTGAAGTAGATCATAACACCATAAAAGAGAATATCAGATTGAATGGTCTGGCAAAGACATCTAAGATGGAAAGTGCAAGTGGAGACCCTAGGGAGCAACTATTATGATTTGGAATAGATCACCAGACAAAAACCTATGAGATGAAACAAGCTTGGTTTAAAGAATTCACAAAGAAAGACTAGGAATCTTAATTTTCCTCCTTATTTCACATTAATAATATGTTCCTCTTCCTCTATGATGTGCTTGTGTCAGAAGGCCTAGGGAAGAGTAAGGACATTCACCATCACTGAATAATAATAATAAGAATATACGCATCTATACATAGTCAGTGTAGGCCACACTGGAAGGGGGAATTCCCACTACCTAGTAGTTAGCAAGGAGGATCCTTCTCCTCTCCTGCTGATTACAGTCTAGGCTGAATAGAAAAGCTGGACTTTTACCTCTACCCAAGAATAGCAAAGCAATACGACCCTTCGTCTGATGCAATGTTGCCAAAAAACCCCAGTAAAACAGAAAGGCCAAATAATGATGCTGAATTATCTCATAAAATGATATGAAAGAGTTTGGTTTTACTTTTAAAAATCACTCAGCACTCCAAAATTAAGAAAAATTTCATTGAAAAAAATAGATAAAAGAAATACTAATATGAGCTAAAATAATTTTTAAAAGCCATTAAAAGTTTTCATTTACAAGCAATTACAAATACACTTGACATAAAAACAGTATAGGCCAGAGATTTAGCTCAGTGGTTCTGTCACCTGCCATGTAAGTTTAAGGACCCGAGTTCAGTCTCAGGTACCAAGAAAACAAACAAAAAAAAAATACAGTATAAACATCCCAATGAAAGCAAAACTGTTGACAAAGAAATAAGAGCAATAACAATAACGCATCAAACGGAAACTTTAAAACAGAAAAAGCGCAATGAATGGATTCATCAGAGGAGTAATCAAGAAAGCAGAGAACAGAATATAAATTAAGTAGTTAGAAAAAAGAGATGACACCCCCCTAAAAAAAAAGTGAGGAGTGACTCCCACATTTAGGAGACTACAATAAAATGGTGGCATCCATTCCTTCTGGAAGTACAATAGATATAAGACAGGGTTGAAAAGATATTTGAGGATATAATGACTGAGAATTTCATAAATCTTGGTTAAGAGACATAAATTTATAAATGTGAACATAAATTTGAACCCCACATGGGATAATCCCGCACAAATGCAGGCCAGGCCTCCCAGAAACAGTAATTGTCCTGTACTTGCGTAGCCTCACAGCCCAACCCCCACCCCATCCACGCTTCAAAATTGCAGGCTGAGGCCCAGACCTGGACAGAGCCTGGACTGGGCATAGAGCGCATGCGGGTGGCTGCTGCGGCTGCGCAAACTGTTTTTCAGACCCGAAAGACTGGAAGAGGACGTGAGCACGGCTGAGCTAAGATGGCGGTGCAGGCGGTTTATCTGGAAGCTGACGCGTTCCTCGTTTGTCTCAACCATGCCCTCACCACAGAAAAGGAGGAGGTAATTGGGCTCTGTATAGGGGAGTTAAATGAGGACTCCAGATTTGTGTATACTGGAGCTGAAATGTGTACAACGGCTGAAAAGATCGATACTGTCAGAATTGTTCAAATTAATTCTGTCGTAATCTTGCAACGTTCTGATAAGAGAAAGGAGAGAGTAGAAATTTCTCCAGAGCAACTGTCTTCTGCCACAACGGAGGCAGAGAGGTTGGCCAAAGTAACGGGTTGCCCAATGAGAATTGTGGGCTGGTATCATTCTCATCCTCATATAACCGTTTGGCCTTCACATGTTGATGTTCGCACACAAGCCACGTACCAGATGATGGATCAAGGATTTGTAGGACTTATTTTTTCCTGTTTCATCGAGGATAAAAACACAAAGACAGGCCAGGTACTTTATACTTGCTTCCAATCCATACTGGCCCAAGGAAAGTCAGACTATGAAAGAATCGAAATCCCAATTCATGTTGTACCTCGCATCTCCATTGGGAAAATATGCTTTGAATCAACACTAAAGCTGCCGATGATCTTGTTCCAGGAGGAACAGGATACATATAGGAAGATTCAAAGCCTTAAACATCTGGACTCAGTAACCAAGATCCATAATGGCTCAGTGTTTACTAAGAATCTGTGCAGGCAGATGTTGGCTGTCAGCAGGCCTCTTCTACAGTGGTTGGAAAACAGAATGGAGAACAATCAACAGCTTTTGCAGGAGTTGAAACAAGAAAAGAAAGACCTTCTGCAAGAACTCTCTAAATTTTAGTAATTTGTTACAAAATGCATATGCCTAGAGACTATAATGCTAAGTGAAGTAAATCAAATGCAGAAGGTTAAATATGGCATGGTTTCTCTTATATGACAAACCCAAAATATAAATAATATAAAAAGCAAAATAAAAGAGAATAGGAGACAAGATGGAAAACTTTGTGGATATGGGAAGGGAACCTAGGGACAGGGAAAGACAGAGAGAGGGAGGGGTAAAGGAAGTAAAACTGATTTAAGATGTGATGTGTATATGTACCAGTTTCTCAAGATGCATGTAATTATAATGTGTCATAAACATATACTAATTAAAGTGAGTAAATGAAGTTTTTGAGGAGAAACAGCCATCTTTTCTGTAATAAAGAGAAAATGGGGACAGATGAAAATACTCAGTGAATAATTAAATCAATTCTGATGGAGATAAAGTTAGAGGACTCTGGATGTAAAGACTTACTGTAAAGCCAAACCAGATATGGAATTGGTATAGTGATAGATCAGAAAAACATAAGACTCCAGAAATCAAGTTACATAAATATGCCCAACTAATTTTGACCAAATACAAAAGCAGTTTAATACATAAAGCCTGTTCAACAAATCATGTTAGAGTAATTAAACATCCATGAGTAGAAATAAATATTAAAACCTCAACCTAAACCTCATTGCACATGCTATGAAATTTACCTCAAAATGTGGATTTAAATGTAAGATACAAACTTCAAGGGAAAAAATTATAGGGGAACGACCTTTAGGAGATAAGTCGTTGGACTTTATCTCAAAAGCACAATCCATTAGAAAAAACTTGAAATATTGGGTTTCATCAAAATAAAAAATTGCTGGGCATGCTGGCACATTCCTGTAAACCCAGCATGCAGGAGGCTGAGGCAGGAAGATTGCCTTGAGTTCAAGGGCAGTATGAACTATAGTTGCAGGCCTGCCTAAAGTGCATAGACCATGTCTCAACAAACAAAAGCAACAAAAAACCAAAAAAAAAAACAAAAAACAAAAAACAAACAAACAAAAAACTTTAAAAATTGTAAGTAGAGGAAAAGACCGCTTTGGAAATTTCTTATTAAACATACACCTAGTGTATAGTTGGTTGAAAATAAATATTTGCATTATTATCTGTTTGTTTCATTTTTTGCAGGAATCAGTTTGGTTGATGTACCATAAGTACTTTGAAGACAATGCTATGTAGTGTAATAACTTATTTTCATTAATAACAACAAAAATTAATATTTTCATAAAATAAAATTTAAAAATATTACACATGCACTTAACCATATGATCCAGCAATCAAAATCCTGAACATTTACCCCAGAGCAATGAGAAGTGATGTTAACACAAAAACTTGTACAACATTAATAACAGCTTTATTTGTAATATCAAAAAATTTGAAATAATCCCTATGTCCAGCAATAGCTACTTAAGGGTTAAACAAATCATCTATACCATGAAATATTACTCTGAAATGAAAAGGAATATACTGTTAGGTACACAACTGAAATGGACCTCAAAGACATTAATGATAAATGAAAAAAGACCTCAAAAGTTCACATACTGTATCTTTACATTTACATCACATTCTTAAAATATCAATATTACAGAAACAACAGACTAATGGTTGCAGTGAAAGTGGAGTGGATGGGATGTGGTTTATGTAAAACTATATAGGAATGAGAAAAGGCATTCCTTTGTGCTGATGGAGCCATTTTGTATCATAATTGTGGTCTTGAGTACCTGAATCTGTACTTTTGCTGAAGTTGTATGATCTATACCCATATCAATATACGCATGCAAAAATCTGATGATGCTGAAAAAGTCTGTAATCTGTTTAAGGATATTAGACCACTGTCACTATCTTGGTCTTAAAGTTGTACTGCATTGTGGAAGACTTTACTGATGGGGGAAAACAGGACAAAGGCTGCACGGGATGCTCTAATTTTACAACTTCCTCTGATTCTATAATTTTTGCAAAATAAAATCATGTGTTTTAAATAAAAGAAATGAGTGCCATGACATGATATAAACTTTTGAAAATTAAGGAGAATGGAAAAAATAATGAAGCTTCTACATTAAAAAAACATGACATACCACTTACAGGAGAAATGCATTCATATGACAGTAAAATTTGCATTAGAAACCAGAGACCAAAAGAACTAGTACATGTTTTAGGTCACAAAGAAGTGTCAGATCAGAATCCTATACACATTGAAATGACATCCAGAATTTTAGAAAAATTCAAGGCATTCTTAAATGAAAAAATAAACATTAGAACTGGTTTTAAGGAAACCTACACTAAAAATGCATGAAAGGGATACAATGGATGAACCATCAAGAATGAAGAGCTCTGTGAGCAAAATTACAGATAAATACAATAGATTTTCTGCTCTTGAGTTTTCTAAAGTTGGTTAGATGAAGTAACAATTGTAAAAGGTGTAGGGGAAAGGCAATAAGGGAAAAGAAAACTATGAGAAAATGAAAAAATGGTAATAAAGTTTTTGTAAATAAGGAAGGGAGGAGGGGGTGAAGGGAGGGCAGGGGTATGGGGAAAAATGAGAACCAAGACCTGTCATGTAAAGGTACAAGATCCCAATGATGAATGTAACTGTACTCTATACCTAAAATGTACCAATAAACTCAGTGAGAAAAAAATAAAATAGCAATTATAAAGGCCAGGGATTTAGCTTAGTGGTTCCACTGCCTGCCTTGCAAGAGCAAGTATCTGAATTTGATTCCCAGTACCAAAAAAAAAAAAAAGATAATGTCGTCCAGGGTAATTCTAAATGTATGCAGAGGAAGTCATTAAAGTAAGTATAAGCATGAGACCATAAAAGAATATTAAGATTCATATGTATCATCCACATTTATAAGATGGCATTTGAAAAGCAATAAAAATTTCTAGTTTCTGTTACAATGTAGTGCCTGCCAGTTATTTATTTTTCACCTACTTTCTATGTTTTGGGTGTCAAATCCAAGACAAATGTCATGAAAATTTTATACAAAGAAGTAAAAATCATCAGTAAAGATAAACATGTAGGAAAATATAAATTACTGCATGAACGTATTTGTTCACCTTTTTACTCCTAACAAATAAAAAGACAAAGGAAAATATAAATTTTCAATCACACCATTATTTTTCATCTCTTTGTATGTATTTGAATTACGTTTCTTTTCAACCAAAATATGTTCTTTATTATTTCTATGAAGCAAATTTGTTATAATTTATTTCACTTTACTTTTGAAAAATAACTTTGCTGAATCTAAATCTAATTTGGGGGAGATTGTTATTATTTTATCATTTTGAACGTAGCCTTTTCTAAATATCTTTGTATTTCCTTTGTGTATAATGAACCACTTTCTTTTACTTCTTTCTAGGTTTGTTGTTGTTGTAGTTTTTATGTCTTTAACTTTTGACAGTTTATCATAGGGATAAGTAGAAATCTGTTTGCACTTTTCATAGAATGTGTTGATGGTCTTTGATGTGCATATTGTATATTGTTTCCTGTTTCTTAATCTTGCTTTCTTTTTCTCCTGACAAAATTTGGTTATGTTTATACAGTTGATGATAACTTGTAGGCTCCTAATTCACTCTTTACTTGTTTTATTTGTTCTTCTTCAGATTATATAGTTTATTTTACATTAATGTTCACTATAACAACTTTCTTTTCTGCCCTATTAAATCTGATGGTAAGCCCCTTTGATGGTTTTTCACTTCAGTTATTATATTTTTAATTAGAGATTTCCCATTGAGTAACTTGTAAATTTTATTCTTTTATTTTTCAGTTTTTAAAGTTATTGCCACCATCTTTTCTTTTAATTAAACATGTCTCCCTATATCTGCTTTATCATATTTTTAATAGCTGTTTTGAAAAATTTGACATCTGTATCCCTAAGGATATTTTCTAGTGACTTATTTTTCCTGTATGGACCACATTTCCCAGTTTCCTTGCATATCTTATATATCTAATGGGAAAAAGATGTTTCATGTATTATAGTACTGTAGTTCTAGATTCTAATTCCCTTCTGTAGATTTATTATTGGTGCTGTGTTTTTGTTTGTTTAGTCGCCTGTCTGGCCTAATTTTGTACAATCTAATTACTCTAAGTTATCTCTCCTTTTTTCTTTATGTTCATGTTTACTTCTGAATGTCCTGGTATAATGCATGGGTCAACAAAGTTCAGTGGTCAACTAATAATTGATTTGATGCTTACCCAAATACACTGAGCCACTAAGACTTTCACTCTTTGCCTACAAATTTGTGCTGTTTTAGGCACTTATTCAATGTGCAGGCATTGTATGAGTTTTCCCTAGCTTTTCATTTCTTCTGGAGCTTCTGATATTTCAGCTTCATGTGCACAAGACCTCATACTAAACCAGAAACTTATAAAAGGCTAAGAATCTCAATTATCACTCTTTAGCAATTCTTTTTGCTTATACATGAATTCAAATTTCCAGACTGCCAAAATGTATGTGAACTTTTCGAGATTTGTACGATTACTTCATTTCCTAGGATGGCACCTTAAAATTCCAACTAGTCTACCATTCTGTTTTTTGCTTCAGCAGGCATTACAACCATGGCTGCATGCTGGATATTCATGTTCTCAATTTATTTGACACTGAAAACAGTATTGTTTTTAACAGCATCCCCAAGTATTGCTTTCTTTTGAACTCTGCTCCAGATGAAGTCAGTCCTATTAAGCAGATAAATTTCTGGTTATCTCAGTTTTCTCTGTGAAAATTATTAAAATTCTATGTCAGTGGGGTTGGTGAAAGGAAGTAAACTCACAAACTTCTACTGTTATTGTGGTTAGCTTCACTTGACTTGTGGTTTGCCTTGTTTGATTTCCAAGATATGATTGTTTTGACAGATTTTTCCATTTTTTTCTCTTTGCCATACCAGAAGTCTTCTGGCTGGACTCTTTTTATTTATTTTGTTCCTGCACTAAATGTTTGGTAGGATTCAAAGTGAAGTCAATGGCCTTGAATTTTACTTTAAATTTTTTAGTTACAGAAGCAATTATTTTAATTCTTATGAGTGTATTTATGTTTTATGACTATATTTTGATGCAGTAGTTTTCTATATATTATTTGAAATTCTCCAATTCATTTAAAGGTGTTCGCAATATTTCCTTAGAAATTTTCTGACTTATATAGAAATTGTAGTAATTTTAAATTTTCAATATTGGTCATTCATGCACTATTTCATCTTTTCTTAATTTCACTATTTTTTTTTTATTTTATGTTTGTTTTGCCTCTCTTCTGTGTTTGTTTTGAGTTTCCTTTATTGCTATATTTCTTCTAAGATGTACTTCATTTTGTGTGTTCCTAATTTCCTAATTTTATAATATGGGTGCCTATGATATTGGATTTTAGGTATTTTTACTTTTCCAAAATATATCTGAAAAATATTGTTGTTTTTTTAAGCATGGCTTCAGAGGTGCCTCCCAAATTTTGACATGTCTATTTGTCATTGTTATTCAGTGGAAGATATTTCATTATTTTCATGGCAATGTCTTCTTTGAATTTGAATTCTATAGGACTATTTTACCAACTTTTTATTATTGAATATGATTTTTCTAATCTTCTGTCTTTATCTGTAATTTACACCAAAATCAGAGAATAAATTTTGTTTTAAATACTTTGAATTTTGTTTAGTTTCCTTTGCAATTTAGTAGTCAATTACAGTAAATATTTTATTATTTCTAAAAATACTTTTTATTCTATAGCTGTAATATTTTGTAAAATCCATTATAAATAATTTAAATCTTCTCTTAAAATCTTCTATAGCTTTGCTTTCTTGCCATTAATTCCTTTAACTATTATGGTTTTGCATGCTAGTCTCTCTGACTCTCTTTGTCTTGATTTCCAATTATCCACTTGCTTTTGGTTACGAATTGCACACAGCACAGAGGTATGTTTATTATAATCAATGAACCTACATAGAATCATCATTATCACCCAAGTCCACGTAAAACATTAGGTTTTACTCTTGATGTTGTGCGTTTGATAGATTTTGACATTTTATACCCAGTGTCATGTTTTACCATCTTAAAAACCCTGATCTTCTAACTACCCAAACCGTTAGTCCATGGAAATCACTAGTCTTATTATTTCCATAGTTTAATTTTTCTTTAATGTCATATAATTGGAATCATACAGTATATGGATTTTTTAAATTGGCTTCTTTCACTTATGAATTTAAATTTTCTCAATGCATTTGCATGACTCGATCTATTTTTAGTGCTGAATAACATTTCATTATCTCTATCTTTCACCTGTTGCAAAACATCTTGAATAATTCCACCTTTGATGATCATATATAAACTTTATTGTACAGACATAAGTTTTCAATTCTTCTGAGTAACTACCAAGGAGTGTGATTGCTACCTTGTACTGTAAAAGTATAGTTCTGTAAAAAAGTTGCCAAACTTTTTGCAGAGTGACTGTGCCATTTTGCGTTGTCACCAAAAATGAATGAGAATGCCTTTTACATTATGTACTTGCTAGGATTAGAGCTGTCAGTATTTTGGATTTTTGGAAGTGAGTGTATGTGTGCAGTACCTGTGACGACACTCTTTGTGTGGAGTTCATACATGCACATGACATATCCCAACTCCTTTTGTCACCTCCTCTCCCTCCCCGACCTCTTGCTCCCTTTCCATTTGAGAAAAATCTGTCTCCCTACTTCTTATAACTGTCTTTTGTTTTGCTCCATTCTGATAGATTTGTGTAGTGATTTGATTTGAAATTCCCTAATGATATGCGATGTCAAATATTGAATTTGTTTAATTTGTACTAATAGCTTTTCTTAGTTCACTGTAAGGAAAGTTTGTGCTATTATCTGCTTTTTTCTTTTTTGTAAAAAAAAAATTGTTTATGTCTTGTAATGAGTAACTACCTTGAAGATGATACAGAGTATAACAACTATTAGTCTCTCAATCTTTTGTGGAGAAAATGTTTTATTTTTTAATAAAAGCAAAAGAAAAAAGATGCTAAGTGTCTTCTTAAATGCTTACTTGTCATCTGTATTTTGTGGTAACGTATCTAGATAGACCTTTTGCCTATTTTTAAATTGGGCTATTTTCATAACTGTTTTAACAGTTTTGGTATTGGTAATTATTTTTAAAATACAAAAATTATTTTGTCCAGCCTTTCTTGTTTTAGGTCCGAATTATCTAGATCTCTATTCCTAGAATATTTTTTGTTTTTGCAGTTCTGGATACAGCTTTCCTGTACAAAGATAATTTTTCTTTTAAGTGCAAAACTTGCTTTTCACCTCCTCTCCATCATCGTCTCAGAAAGTGGTTTCTTATGAAATAATTTCAACCAAGTTTTTTACAAGTTTGACTATCCTCTCTAAAGAATGTTGAAATCCTTGCCACTGGTACATCCACATGTAATGTTATTTAGAAAACAGTTTTTTAGGTGAAATCCAATGAAGATGTAACTATGAGTTGGGTCCTAATACAATATAACTTCGTAGTGTCTTTATCAAAGCACAATTGACACAGACAAAGAAATACACAGGAGGAACACCATGTGGCTGGGGACGTGAAATTGGAAGGGGTTTGAAGTGGTGTGTACAAACCAAGGAATGCAAAGGAAAACTCAGAGCACCGGAAGTAGGCAGAAAAGCATAGAGCTGGGTGTGGTGCCTGTAATCCCAGCACTCGGGAGGCTGAAGCAGGAGGATCGCTGTGAGTTCGAGACCAGCCTGGGCTACATAGTGAATTCCAGGTCAGTCTCAGCTACATAGTGAGACCCTGTCTCAAAAAACCAATAAAGAAATAAAGAAAGGAAGGAAGGAAAGAAAGAAAGAAAGAAAGACAGAAAGAAAGAAAGAAAGAAAGAAAGAAAGATCACCTTTCTAATTATTTTCTTTCCCCTTGTTATCTTTTTTCTGATCTAGCCTTCATTTTCATAATAATCACCAATTCTTCTTTTTATAAATACTTATTTCTCTTTTCACATCTGCCAGTGGCCAGTCATCTATTTATTAGGGTAGCAAGTGCCCTTTTGTTCTGCCTGGCCACTCTGATGATGAGATAAGAATCTGAAAAATTCACATCCTGTTGTCAGGAGCAGACCGCCTCCTATCTTTTTTCTGATCTAGCCTTCATTTTCATAATAATCACCAATTCTTCTTTTTATAAATACTTATTTCTCTTTTCACATCTGCCAGTGGCCAGTCATCTATTTATTAGGGTAGCAAGTGCCCTTTTGTTCTGCCTGGCCACTCTGATGATGAGATAAGAATCTGAAAAATTCACATCCTGTTGTCAGGAGCAGACCGCCTCCTTCAGATGTACGGTAAGCATTTCCAACCTGTGACAAGTGTGAGTTTTGAGACACAGTAACAAAGTGATAGGTAAGATACCTTTGAGGTTTGAAAAACTTTTAGTACATTTCTAAAATTCACTAATACTGATAAGTAATACATTTTACACCATGACAAATTCATATGAATACTTATACATACATAAATATGAGTAAAAATATCTTCATATGAGGAAGTTTAGATTAAGGTACAAATCTATTATATTATATTCTTTTTATCAGTTAACAAAATGCTACTTAAAAGAAAATAAATTGAGTTGATAATCTTGATCCAGAGATTAGAATTACAGTTGAAGTGACTCAGTTCCTCTATGAATATTCATTGTGATGACCATTGTATAGAAATCCATGTTAGCCAAGAGACAAGAACATAAGGAAGAGTTCCTCGCTCACTGATTAATTGTTTTTTCTTTTTTTTCTTTTTTTTGTTTGTTTTGGTACAGCTTCTGAGGCAGAAGGCCGAAACACTGAGCCAAATCCCCAGCCCCTTGAGTAGTTCTGACTTTTAGTTCTCTCTATTTAAATCTCTGCTATTTATCTGCTTACTTCAGATTTCTGATATATAAGAAAATGACATCTTCAAGGTCTTATTGAATGGATTTCTGCCTGAAGGAAGAGTGGTCATTCACTGATTCCACATCATATTCTAATAAAGGAATCTATTATTTAAACATATGATTTTTTGAAATCCTATATTTTTCTGTTTGTAGTCCCTTTGTTGAGGCAGAATTAAATTCCATGAAGGAACATATTTTATCTGCACTTGGTAGATCTTTGGTGCTGGATGTTTCTTTGGTATTTGATAAAGCCATGTGCAAACTTAACAGCAAAACTTTGATGTACAGGCAAATTCTGATTCAAATGCAAGCACTATGTTCATAAAACCAATAGAGATGAAGCATAAAACCCAACAATAGAAAACTGTGTTAAAGAGAGCAAGTTGCTTACTGCACTGTTGCTCCCTGCATTTCTCAGTGATCAATATTTTCAGGTTCATTTTCACTTTGGTCTTGCCCTCCCCTGTTTGGGATAAGACAGGAAAAAAATAAAGTATTGCTAGAAAGAGTTAATGGCAGATGTCACACTTGCTTATTGCTTCCTGTGGTTTTCAGAAGTTGATGCTTTTGCCATTAAAATTTTTCACGTGTAGTTTTCTATTTGCCTTGCATTACTGAAATATACTAAGCATACCTCTCCAAGGACCTGGAGCCACAGCATAACAGGCTCTTGCTAATAGCTAGAAACTATTCAGCAATCTCATTTTAAAATGTAACACAAATCTTTATCTAAAAACAGTAACACCTTACTCTTGTGTTCACAGAGTATGTTTTCACATTTCCTCTTATGATGCATAGGAAGGGGGGAAAGCTACAAGAGAAATGATGCATTCTGGGCAAGGAGCCAATTTAAAAAGTCTGTTCTTTCCAGTTTGCTGTCACTTGTCGTGGTTAAACAAAACACGGAGGAGAAAAAGAGAAATTGGCTTCAGTGTAAATGTCAACATTCTGATTAAAGCAAACACAAAGCATTCAGGACTCTTGACAAAAAAAATTAAATTGAATTATGAAGGGTATGCAAATGGAGCCCTTCCTCTGTATGATTACCAGGACTTATGCATTTTGTACTTTCTGTCTGTGCTCAAGAAATCTGTGCTGCAGGACAAGGTGTTTGGGAACAGGGAAGCGAAGGTGAACAACACATTTCCAGGCTGATGACAGCTGGAACTTACCAAAATATTGGTTCAGAAATAGCCTAACACTTTGCAAATACTGAAGAAGGTTAGATAGCTGACAGGAAGGGTTGGTGCTCGTTCTGTTGTATTTCTAGCTGAGCTGGGTTCACCTCCATGACAAAACCCCCAAAGTATTTAAGGTTTTCAAAAGCTCTCATTTTTAGAAAGGGGCATTACAAAAATTCCTATTAAAATGCAGATATAAAATGATACCATCAGTTCTCTATTTCCTTTTACACAGACTTCAAAAATTGAATTGTTTGAAATGCAGTTTGAAAGAATTCTCAGCATGCATCAATGATAGGAAATTTTAAAGGTAGTATAATACATTCCATTTCAGTAATTAAAATTAATGGGAAAATGAAAAATAAATGGTATGCACTGGTTTTCTTTCCCAAGGGAGACAGTCTTTGCTGTTTTGGATAAACATGTATGGTCTTGTGTTAACAGTTTTTAGAGTATGCATGGATCCCTCCCTCTCTCTCTCTCTCTCTCTCTCTCACACACACACACACACACACACACACACACATTTAGGTCTATGCTAAATGTGAAAAAAACCTTTCATCACCTTTTGTTTCATATTCTTTCATGATTCATGGCATCACTATATTTCTGAACCTTACCCTTGCCCCGAAGTTGACAACTGTTTTCTGAATCATCACTGTGTCTCGCCTCTCTTTGAGACAGCTTGAAACTACTTCCAAACTCATAGTGCTTTCTAAGTTTTCCATTCCCAACTCAAAGCACTTATATGGAGACGCAGTGCCTGCCAGAGAAATTCATGCCCTAGCATGACATACAAACTTTTTCAAGGGGATTCAGACTGACTTTTATATGATTTCATAAATAATTACTGGTGTCTACTCAATGTCTATCGTTTTACCATTTATTTTCTCCTAGTTGCTCAATGTAGTCTCTGTTTTGGGCTCATTTAAGCGCTCACTATGCTCTGTGTTTCTTTCATTTCTGCAACTTTACTACAGCTCAGCCTTTTCCTTGAAAAGATCTTAAGTCTCCACCTACTAGACAAAGAATCTTTCAGGAATAGAATTAAGAGATGTCCCTTTTTAAAAATCTTCTCTTATTGTTATATTTGAAAATGACCTGTTCCTTCACAGAATTTTGATAATATTTTATGTGAATGCTTTAAGATGTATTCATTCTGCTTCTTTATTAGTTATATATTTATAAGCTGCTTCTGACCTGAAAAAATCTTAGAAATGAAGTATTTGCTTTATATGTCTTCATATGCTGCCTAAAATTAGCACATGATGAGGGCTGAGACATCAATTCACACAACATAAGTCACTGATCAGTGCTTCAATTCTTTATCCTTTAAGACAAATATAATTGTGCTGTATGTCTCTCAGGGCATTGTGAAAGATAAGGCAATGTTTAAAAATGCCATAAATCATAAAGTATTAGCTGTAATTTATATTTTTTTGAATTTTATTTTTGATAACATATCTGATGAATAAATAATCTAAGGTACTAGTTGTCTTCGTCACTTTCACAGTGAGATACAATATCTGACAGCGACCACTTAAAGGAGGATAGGTTTATTTTGGCTGGTGCTCTTTAGAGGACTTGGCCCACAGTTGTCTGTCTTCGAGACAGGAAGGGCCTGATGGAAAGGTCTCGCAGAGGAAAGCAGCTCACAACAGGCATCCGGAAAGCAGAGAGATAAAGGTGGAGCTGGAGATAAACTCTTCCAGGTCTAGCCCCTAGTGACCCTTCTCCAAGGAGGTCCCACCTCTTAAAAGACATAGCTCCCCATGATCCATTTGCCTTCTACACACAAGAGAATTTCAGGAGACATTCTAGATCATAACAGTAGCATATATAAACAGACATAATGAAGATGTCCCAAGTATTTCTCAGATATTTTCATTGACTAATGGAGTTCTCACTAGAACATGTGAAAGCAAGGCGTAGAGTCTTCACTATGTAGCTGAGGATTTTCAGATTAATTGATGTAGTTCCAAAGCTTGTGATCTTCCTTGCTCACAAAGGTATCCCTTCAGTTATCCAAAATAACAAGGAACTTAGTCTAACTAGGCACAGCGGCAACACACCCCAAGTTACCAAGATCCCATCCTCCATAACATCACTGAACTATAATAAGTGAAGTCCACATGGAGGACCAGATGTGTTTATTTTCAACACCAACACCTTATCCCCACATAGTCTTCCATTTGTCACTTCTTCCTCAGGTCCAGTGCTCTCTAGGATTACCCTAGATTCGTGTTGCAGCACATTCATTAATCTTTTGCTCTCAAAGTCTTCTAAATTACCTGGTACAAATGCAGATTCAGGGCTGCATTCTAGATGTGATTGATAGAACCAGTCCAATGGCCACATTCTGAAAAGTAATACCATGGCCATCCAGGTAGAGAGGCATTTAGGATACACTTTTTCTTGATCACACAGGAAATGAAAATGCTTCCGTGCCACGTACAGTGAGAATCTTAATAGTCTACATTATGGAAAGTCTAGAGATTGTCTCTTATTATTCCGCATTTTCGTGAAAAGAGACTTAAAAAGAGCTTAACTGGAATCATCTGGCATAAGGAATTAGGTCAAAAACTAATTATTGGGTGATTTTTTTAACAGAATTCTCATTCATTCAGTATCATCTTCTGGAGCAGCCCCACCCCCTTCACCATAGTGACAGCCACCGAAGACAGCAGAACAGAAAGAGCCTCTTATCTTCAGGAGGTTGTGGTCTGGCTATGAATGCTACATTATCTTGTAAACAAAAACTATAAAGCCTGAACAGGAATTCCAAAGAGATCATCACGGATATATTTTAAATAGATGAATTAAAAACACACACGCACACAATCTCCACTTTTTCTGTGCAACAGGGGAGTGAGTGTGAAACAGAGCAGGTGTTTTCAGCCAAGGTGAGGGCTCCACTTCGCCACACCATGCCATGTGTGCTCCAGAGGGGAACTGGACAGCTACTGGAAGCTTTCCCAACCGCCCCCCTCCTTCCTGCTTCATCTCAGATTTGTGTGTTCAGACTGGGGAAGGATAGCTTTTTTTGTTGTTGTTTTCATGTGGAGAAAAATACATGTTCCTTCCTTCAAAGTAAACATTCTGGAAGCCCTGGCGATTGTTCAGATTTCTTTAAAGACCCCGACGCCACTTACCATTGCTTTTTAGACTGCAGGGAACATAATGAAATTGAAATCTCTCGTGGAGCTTTTATTCCTCTTCTTTCAGACTTAACAGAAAGCAGTAGGGGACACTTGGGCCACCGATGTCTGTACCAGTTCTGTGTTTGCTTTGGTTTTATTTAAAAAAAAAAAACAGAAAGACATTGGATTAATTTTTTGTAGACAGATGTTTTGCTTAGAAGAAGCCATGACATTTGCCATTTATCGCCTTCTCTCTGGTCTCTCCCACTTCCCTGGCCTGCCTTTTCTTCCTCTGGGGCAGGACAAAGGCTTGGAACTGAATGGAGCCTTCTTCCAAAATGCATTTAGCAGTGGCTTTAAAATATTGCTTGACCATGGCTCACAGTACGAAATACATTTTCCATCAAAGTCTAGCAAGTAAACACAGGTAAACACATAATACAGTTATATCTGAACAAAACTTGGTACCCTTACTGGACAATTAATACAAATTTTTCCCTTTAGATATCATTCACTTCTAAAATTTTAATTTTGAAACCATCTTCTGATATTTGCCCACTAGCCACTGAACTGAACTTTTTCATAAATTAATACCACCGATTATTTAACTAAACAAGGACACACTTTTTAGGACTTTTAAACTGCTTTTACTCAGTTCAATATAGAGCATATTCTCTTCTGATTTCTCAAAAATCCCTAAGCACCCAACACCAAGACAACATGAGCAAAAATGAGCATCAAGAAAAACATCCAAAGAATGTTGTCTGATATTTAAAATTCATTTAAGAAATATAAATGTAATTTCCTTCACTAAAGCCTTGCAACAGAAACCCTCACTTTGCAGTGTAGACCTGATTAGTAGCTACCCACATGTGTCCTGTGAAGAATTCCAAAGCTGCACTTGAGTTCCACCGGAAACAATTTGGGAGTTGACTACTTATGTCTGCCAAGGGAGCAAATTGAGGAACTATATGTAAGGAATGACATCTTTTAGCTCCCAGCTAGTTTTGAAAATCCCTAGAAGCTCAATACTCCCTTTAGACATCACTCACTTCCAAATTATTAACTTTTAAACTTCATCTACTCCATCTATGATTCACCCAGGTTTATATTATGGCTTCCAAGGACTCAAGGCACTTTCCCTTCTAGAGTCACTGCAGCCTTCCTCAAAAAAATAAAAGGTTTGTTTTCATGACTATATTGGCATAAAAACAAATATAATCCAGCTGGAAGTAGAATTGAATATTACTATTCATTATTATATCAATTTTTGATTTCTGATTTTAAAAGATAACATTGAAATATTTTTAAGAACTCTAAATGTACAGTAAGCTAAACAGTGTCTGCATGGATAATAGGCTTTCACGTGATAGGAATTCACATTTTGTAAAGTACTCTTAATGGGTCAAAGATGAAGCAACTGACTTCATTCTCCTATAAGAATGAACCATGGTATGAAGAGTTTCTAGAATAATGATAATTTCCTTGTGGAACAACTTCCACCGCTTTTAGCAAATAGCACACATTTGATGTAGCTTACTTTTAATTACCAGTGTCAGTAGTGGTGCCAGAGATGCCTGGAACTTGGCTACTTGGAGTTCTATACGCTTCACTTATTTGCAGATGAAATCATTTGCCCAGTCTTGAAAACTTTTCTGCTATTGTATCTGTTAGCAATTTTCATGCTGTTCTTGCTCATTTCTGATTTTTTAATAATTTCCCTTAGTCTTAGATTAGTATTCTTTACATCTTCTATCAACTGTTGGAGCCATTTTCCATGTTTTATTGTAGTTTTAAGGTATCTTCATGTATATGGTTACAGGTGTCAGACCCCATCTTCCAGTTCTGATGTTCTGTCCTCTCACAGACAGGTTGGTTCTACTGCCAATAATTTCAGGAGAATTTTTTATCTCCTGGTTTTGCTTATTTTCATGAACTCTATTTATTTACTAACTGATCATTCATTCTTTATATTAGTTTTAGATCAACTAGCTTTTTACTGGTGTCTTCTCTAATCTCACTTCTCATTTTGATTTTAAGTCTATCATCTGTTTTGTTATATCATACTTGAACTCACCAAGCTGTTTATTGATCTTATTTTTTCTCTCCTCTTTTATCACTGCAAATAAATCAACTGTTTGGCTTTTGATTTCCTCCCTATTGATGTTCCATGGGTCAGTTTGGGGTAGGTTAGGGTTTGAAGAGGCATTTTGTTGCCTCATTTTCTTATATTTCTGAGGTTTTTTTTTCTTAAAAAAATTTTGTGCTGAGGTTGAGAGTCAATTGTAGGAGAGTTTGTTACTAGTATGGAAATCTCTAACATCAGTGTCTCCTTTCCAGTGATGCACTATGTTCATAGCTAACTAGAGGCTTTTGTCTCTTTTCCAGCATCTGGTCTAATGACCTCTTTTAATTTGGGGAGAATGGTGCATTGGGCCTTGTGATTGGCCCAGAAATAAACAAGACTACTGTTGATGACGCAAAGACAAACCAGGTAATGGCATACAGTAAAAATTAATTAATAACAATAACTATGCCATCCTAGCAATAGCAACAAAATCAGCAAAGTAACAAAAGTTTAAGACTAACTTGATATTGACATACCAAGAAGCAAAAGCTGCCACTCTACCAACTTAACAACAGGAAAGAGATCTATAATCATAATTTAGATGCAAAGAGAATCCAAATTTCAACATATGTTACTAAATGCAATAACCTTACCACGGACAGTGGAAAAAACTACAGCAGTCTAGAGTCAACGAAATATCTAAAGATTAAAAAAGCTTAAGAGCAAAACGTAAACATGGAGGGAGTGGGAAAGGAGAACATTCAAGAAGTAAAATTAGAAAAATAAAGAAAAAAAGATGGTAAGGAGAAGAAGAAAGTGGGATAAAGGACCATAGCCTTTTCTTCTTCCTCTCTCTCACTCTCTGATGAGATAGAGGGGTGTTTTGCTCTACTATATTCACCCATCACCACTTGCCCAAAAAGCAATGAGGCCAACCAGTTTTGGACTAAAATCCCTAAATCTTTTCTTTTTATAACTTGAATAGCTCAGCTATTTGCTATAGTGATGGAAATCTCACACAAGAGTATAAAGAACATGACACATTTATACTTTTCTGGGCGTCTATGTTTAGCTGATGCCTTCTCTGTGACCTGTCTCTTGTGACGGTCCCCAACCTTTTGCTGTAGTTCAGTGAGTAGAAACTCTGAAGAGTAGATGTTCTGTAAATCAGTCCTAAAATCCCCTTCCCCAAATGGCTCCAGATGAACACTCTCAAATACGAAGGGCCTTAGCGCACACCAAACCGTGAAGACCCCATAACCCTAACTCACCTCTGCAACAAAAACTACGGCTCTGATTGGCTCAGAACCCCTATAAGAATGGGCAAAACGAAGAACTCCATATTGAGCTCATTGGAGCTCTCCCTGCCTGTTGCTTGTCCACAGCAGCTTTATCTCAGCCTTCGCCATCTTTGGCATAAACCTCTGCTTCTCACCACTTTCCTGTTTGAGTTCCTCATTCTGCACCTAAGGGATCTTCGTTTTTCCTCAGTCTTGCCCCACTCTTGCATTCCTCGCCAAAATGAGGACATGGACCAGAGGAACAGGGGTTGTGCCACGGGAAGCCCCCAGGTCCCCAGACCTCTCCTGACGAAAACACTGGATTCTCTGTAGCCTTCTGCTATGCAGAAGGAGTTATTTTCAGCATAAAACCCCTTGCTGTCCATGCAGTTTAAAATAAGCATGGGCTTTTCTTGGGTCTAGCTTGGGCACTGTTTCTTCTTTGACTTGTTTACCCTCTCTGGGTTTACTTGTGTTAGCACAGGCAGGGCTCCCTCACTAGGAGCTGCAGTTAGCTTTACAAAATGCTTTGTTCTTTTCTCTACTTTGTCTAATGCAAGCAATATATTTAAAAAAAAACAATAATAAGTAAAACATACAAAAAATAAGTGAAGAACAACCATCATTCCAGAAATTCCAGAAACATTTAGCCAATGTTGCTATTTTAACTGTAAGCTAGTGCAGATATGTATATATGAACATAAAAAACCTTTATCACAAAAATATGTTATTCGTGCAAGTTGTTCTGCAACCTGCAATTTTACTGAAAATATCAGACAATTTCTGTCACCAATTATTTGTACAAAGTACTATTTTTTATGTATGACAAGAAGCTTTTTTGTTAGTAATATGTTTTGCCTTTTGGAGACACAGTCTCTTTCAATAGCAGTCTAAGCTAAACTCTGAACTATGTTGTCCAGGCTTGGTTCAAACTCATGATAGTCCTGGCTAAACCATGAACTTCTTACTTACACACATGTAGGCTTTACCTGGTTATTGGCTAATTCAAAAAGCATTGCCCTGAGCTTATATGGCCTGTTAGTATAGCTTTGTGTATCTGAATTCTCTCAGAAAAAAAAAAAAAGTTTGGGAAACCACAGATTTGGGTTAGATAATTATATACTTCAGATAATTTATTCTTTTCATATTTTCTTTAACAAATTGTCAATTAATATCCAGGTCCAATTTTATTATTAATTTTCCTCTTGATTAGAAAAAGGTTTATATGATCAGGATGTTGACCCTATAACTGTTGTAAACACTAAAAATATTTCTACTGGTATATTTATTCATTTTGAAGTTATTTTATTATTTCTTACAGGTGTTTTAAAAATTTATTTTCTAAAAATATATCAAATTTACCATCTGAATTCCTGTTTTAGTGTTAATGTAAAAAGTAAAGTTTTAACATTTCTTATATTAATTTGAAGTTTAAAATATATCTGTTTAAATTATTTTAATCTATTTTCACATTTTATGTGAAATAAGATTCTAACTTTTTTCATTTTTTATTTTTACATTTATTAAAATACATTACTACCTTTTTGAGATTGCTTCTCAATTGTGTACTAAATTTTGTTGCAAAGTATGGCAGGTTTCCAGATGGTTTCTTATTTTTAATTTATCTATTTGTTTATTGCACCAATACAAAATACAAAAATATATTTTACAATTTTGTATTAATACTATTTTAATTTTAGAAGCTATAAAAATTCTTTTGTCTGATAAGAAAAAAACACCTGATTACACCTTTATTGAGCTTTTAAATGAATCACTCTATCATTTATTTTAGTTAGGAGAAATACAGTATAATTTTTTAAAAATTAAATATTTGGAAGATTTATTGAAATTGTATTGACCGTCATATTTGATTTGGAACAATAAAACTCTTATGGTTTTATGCTTTTTCATCCAGGATCATAAAGTTTCTCTGTTGTCTTTTTTTACACACACATATATACATACACATGTGCACACCATATAAACATATATATTTAAATTTATATTTAAAATTTCACAGACTTTTAAAACTAATACTATTATATTTTATTTTAATTGTTGTGGTCTTAATGTTTTCCAAATTCTTTTTGCCAATCTCTAGGAAAGTATCAGAATGTTATGCTCATTTTTTAATCATAAACAATATATTTCACTGTAAACTCAAAATAAACTTTGCTACAGTTTTCTAAGTTTGATCAGACAATTGTATAATCTGAAATTCAAAATGTTTTTGTCAGGTTCTTTACAATGTTGCATCAGATTTCCATCACTATTACAAATAGCTGAGCTATTCAGCTTATAAAGAGAAAAGATTTATTTCATTTTAGGAATTTTAGTCCAAAATTTGTTGGCTTCATTGTTTTTTTTTGGGGGGGGGCAATGATGATGGGTAACAGAGCAGAGTAAAATACCACTTTCTCATCAGCAAGAGAGACAGAGGAAGAAGAAAGGGCTAGGGTCCCAGAAACTCCTTCAGTGGGATGACTCCAGTGACTCAAAGCTTTTTCTGATGCTCCAGTTCCAAAAAACTGTACCTGTTTTTACTTTTACCACTGGATGTGCCTGGCCTTTAGCACACAGACCTTTGAGGGACACATATCTAAACCATAGAAAAGACATCTAATCTACCCTTCCTACACATTTAACCTTTTTTGTCCTATTTCACATTGTCAATTATATCATTAGAATCTTATGTACCATTATAGTTTTTCACACCAGAGAAACTATTCAGTATTTATACATGTGTGACTTATTTATTTCACTTAGGAGTATATCCTCAATATGTATCCATTTACCTATGAATGGCTCTAATTTCTCATTCTTTGTGGCTAAATAGTATTCCATTTTATAGAAAAACTACATCTGCTTTATCCAGTCTCCAACTGATGAGTAAATGGGCTATTTTCAGGAAAGCTAATAAGGGAAAAGAAAAAAAAACATGAAAAAATGGAATTAAAGTATCTGTAAATAGGGAAAGGAGGAAGGGTGCAGGGAGGGCAGGGATAAGGGGAAAAAATGAGAACCAAGACCTGTCATGTAAAGGTACAAGATCCCAATGATGAATGTAACTGTACTGTATACCTAAAATGTACCAATAAACTCAATGAGGGAAAGAAAAGAAGAAAATACATCTAATCTGTGATTTTATTATCTTTTTTTAACAGTACTTCAGAAACTTTTAAAATAATTGCATTGCTAGTGAGCATTTTTTTTTCCACCCTGAATGTTTTATTGGGATTGTCACTGAAATTTTAGAGTCAAATAATGTATTTTTAGGCAATTTAGAAAACAAGTTTTTATCTTTAAACTCACAGCAAAGTTCCTTTTACTTTGGACATTTGGTTTTAAAAAGAGAAATAAATCTGAACATTATGAGATGCACTTTCGATTCTTCTAAGTAGGTCATGTATTCTCTTCTTTGATAGGATATATTTGTTATTTTCCTAATGATAAGCCATTTTGCACAACTAGAATAAAATTTATTTCACAAAATTTATGAATCTTTTGCTATAGTATAAGATTTTATTTTGCTAATATTTTGCTTAGCATTTTTGCAGTTATATTATAAATCTGCTTATTCTACATTGTATGTGGGTAGCCATATGTCTTTGAGTACATTAATCCTTTTTACCAGATTGTGTGTCAGATTTATGCCAGCTACCTAAAGTATGCTGAAAAGCTTTTATATATTTTTCTATTTTCTGAGATAATTTAAATTGAATAGAAATGTAGCCATTCCTGGGAGAATTCTAGAGCAACCCAATAGTACTCTGACCTAGATTGGTTTTCATTTCTGGTCAGTTTTTCCAGCATTAATAAAAACTACTTTCTGCTTTTAATCAACTAAGATTCCATTGAGTCTGTATCATGCTAATCTCACCTGGGAAACGCAGACAGTGGGTACTGTAGTTCCACACAAAAAACATCCTCCAAAATTGAAGGCAATTCACTATAAATCCCAAAGGGGTGGATACACAGTTCAATTCATTGAAATTCAAAAGAATGAGTAATTAAGTGTGACCTCCTTGGCTCCTAAAGTTTTTCATTCTCATTCTGTTTTGTTCAGTTCTGCTTTTCTCTGTCCAAGGAAGAATTTGAATTGAATCTAAGAATAATCTCAGCTAAGAAATACAAACACTACAAAGGCAGAAATGTACTACTGTATGGTATATGGACATGTGTCCAGTGAGCACCAGAAGTCATTCTGGCAGAAACCAGGAAGGCACATTAACGATAAATTGTCGGAAAAAATGACTGCTGTCAGATTCTCTGGGAAGCTGCTATGTAGTGCAATTCAAATACTTAAGTGTGTCCATTTGTAGATACTTTAGTGGAAACCTCTAGCTTATTGACATCTAACATCAAAGTTCAAAAGATAATCCACAAGCTCCATCCCAAATTTATGGACTATATGAACTTCTGAATTTCTACAGCCCTAGAGTATCTCTTATCCCCTGGGAGTTGGGCATGATACAGCCCAAGACTTGAGAAAATAAATCATTCTTAGTTTAACAGATTTGATCCATTTTGCTCCTTAGTTATGAACCTCAACCTCAGTGAGCCAACAACAATAGTGTTTTGTGTAAGTCACATAAAAGAAAAGCCCATCTATATCTTATGAGTCTATTTACAGGAGAATTACAGAAGATATCTGTTTACTAGGAAAAAAAATCACCAAAGTTGAGACAGTGAAAGTGCCATTAAGTCATCCTTCCATCCCTCAGAACCTGGCAGGGAATTGTTCCCTGTGGTGTATTTTCCTGCTTCTTTTGCAGCCAGATTTTAAATATCTTAAGCTATAGAAATCCCCTCCCCTTCCCCGAGCAGCAACTATTCTACCTCATAAATCTCTTCGGATAGAATTCTTCCTAGCATACCTGATGTATTTTTTTTTCCTACCCCTGGAAGGCCCCACGGTTCTGTCATGTATTAAAGAAAAGGAGGGAGGAATTGGATTTGTACAAACATCAGAAACTGCGTGGGTGGATAATCTTTGTTTACTTTCTTGATCTCAATTTTACAACGTTCAATCTTAAGTGATGCTCCACTGACATTGATGTGGAGGCATTGATGGCTCCCAGACCGTGGAGAGCCTGGGTCCCCTGTATTGTGACCTCTTTCTCTGTTAAAATAGAGTGGTGATGTCGAACTAGCCCTCTGAGTAGGCTAAGGAGTCAGTTCTTTGCATTGTTCATGTCAATTATAGTGCCATCAAAATTCATCCATTTCTTTAACGGGTCTCCTGTCTCCTGTTGCCTTAAAGCTGAGAATTCTCACATTACAAATCATTTTCAAAAGAGCCTGAGTATTTAGAAAATACAGTAAGAAGGATTTGCACATTAAATTTTTGTCACCCATTAAAACCTCTGCCTGAATGAGTTTATCATCTTAACTATCCAGTTACATAGGTAGACTTCAATAAGATGAGATGTAAAACACAAAAAAATTCCAATTCCATTTATTGTGAATTGAATTGCATTTTTCCCAAACTCATAGATTGAAGCAGTCAACACATGTGACTGCAGTTGAAGTTTGTTCCTTTAAAGAAGTAACTAGGGTTAAATGAAGTTATAAGGGTTGAGTGTGACCCAATAGGATCGGTATCCTTTATTAGAAGAGACACCAGGAGTGAGCACAAATAAAAAAAGGCCATTTAAAGATACCCCAAGAAACTGGGGCTTTAGCTCAGTGGTTCCTCTGGTTGTCTTGAAAATGGCAAGTGCGAGGTCCTGAGTTCGATCCCCAGTACCAGGAAAAAAAAAAAAAAGACACATCAAGAAGATCCCCATCTGCAAGGCAGTTAGCTATAGCAGCTCTTACCAACTAGTACCCATTTTACTTTTATTACTTTAATATATTAGTGAAACTAACCTTTTAGGACAACAAGTCCTTTGGCAAGAATTCCTTTACCTGTTCCATTCTTCTCCAAAAAATAGACAAAACAAGAATATGTATCTTTGAATGGGATACCCTTCCCTCATTCCAAATGCAGCACTTACTGGGAAGGATTGACTATTTCCTGTTCATTCATCTCCTTATACCGATGAATTGAAGAATGTGGGTGGTAAAGCCTGTGTTTGTTCACTATGCTATTGCTGGTGTATAGCACAGTGCCTATAATATGATACAGACTCAATAAAAATATTTGATTATACCAAATATTATATGATCTCAAATAGTCTGAGATTATAATGCATATTGTTGAGAGATATTGTAAAATCATCATTTTTCCCTTCAATAATAGTAGTAATAATCATAGTATAAATTTATCTATCCATTCATTTTATTATTGCCAAGTGATATAATTGTGCCCTGGGCAGCACGTGTGAAATAAAAGAGAGTCTACCAGATAAAAGATGATGCTCCATTTATAGTTGTATATCCAAAGTTACTGTTCATATGGTCTTGTACAAAGGTTCCTTGTTCTGCACAACATTTGTTTCCATATCACATGCCTATTGAAATTTCCAATATCATCCTGTGGATTCCAGAGAAAATTCAAGTCCTGGGTTGGCATGTCTATATATGTGTGCATATACATCTATATATATAAACCACTCCTTACTTAGTTCTCCCAAAGGTATGGCTCTGCTTTAGAACATGACACACTACATCTTCTGTAGTGTCTTTGGCCATTGAGAATATTCAATTCATACTGCAGAAATCAATACAAATAACATATTCTTTGGGAAGCACCAAGGATAGTAAAAGCAGTTGATCTTTTCTTCTATTGGTTTTGAACAGCACTTTGTATATTTGTAAAATACATGTTCTGTGTGTTGTATTATTATTATTTCATGCAAATGCCAATCCCAAAATGTAAAAAAAGAAACATAAAAAAGAACCAATAACGTTATCATTACAAAATAATTGTCAATTAATGTGAAAGCATTTTTTCCTGATCTCAATTTCAAAATCTTTGCTCTCTTCTCTCTCTTTATAATTAATAGAGTTTTCTTCTTTAAAACAGAGAAGACTATTGGGATTCTCCTTTGTTAATACCAAGCAAGATTGAAATTAGCTTGACTTACAGTTTCTCAGGAAACCTTGTTAGCCAAAAATGCCCAGTTTCATAGCACTTATTCTAATGTCAGTTTTTATGGTATGTCTGTTTTTCCACTGCAGCATTAATTTCCTTCCTTCTTCTGGTCTTGCACTTTCTACCCTATGAAGAGAATATTTTATAATTATCACCAACAGTGCACCTGCCAAATGTGCCTGCCCTGCCTCAAATACACTTACTCTCAGACATCTCATCCAGGTGTTTCACCTTCCTCTTAGAAAGATTTAGTTTCTTATGACAGGAATCAGCTGCCTTGAACAGACTAAAATATAACTAATGTTTCTCACATC
Source organism: Fukomys damarensis (assembly GCF_012274545.1). Taxonomy (NCBI): domain Eukaryota; kingdom Metazoa; phylum Chordata; class Mammalia; order Rodentia; family Bathyergidae; genus Fukomys; species Fukomys damarensis. Next base: position 45,283,783 of record NW_022900942.1, read on the forward strand.
ATAGATTCCAATATATTTCTTAGATTCATGTAAACTTTCTAAAATGGCTAACATGAATATATCATATTAGAACTAATTTTGTAAAACCTATATATGAAATATAGTGAAATTTCAGGAAAACCTCAGATTAAAACAAAAGGTAATGCAGTTTAGTTACAGAATTATTCTGGTAACAAGAAAAATAATTAAAGTTTTACAATACCTCAATCCTATTTGCTTTCTCTTACTCCAACAAAGCTCATTTCTACTCTTTTTGTCTTGCTTCCACTTAAGAACCTTTCTGCAGACATGCATCTAAGCATGAGGTCTGACTGCTTCCACATTTGTTTTGGCTTTACTTCACCTCAAGAATACAGTACTGTCTCTTTAGCAATTCATTGCCTTCACATTCTGGCCTGAAACCAATTTTTAGGACTAATACTCCATAGCTCATCCCAATTCACTGTATACTCTGTTTCACCTTAACTGAACTGCTTAAAATTCTCCAAACATGTCATATATCTTCTTGCTCTGCGTTTCATTTTTTGCCTACTGTTTCTGTTGCCTGAAATGTCCTCCTACATGCAGAACAGGACTCTTCTTTCTCAGGTCCCAACTCAAACACCATCCATGAATTCTGCACCCTTTTTACAAGCAAAGTAAACAAGTTGCTCTCACATTATTACACATATATTTTAGCCCTTATTTTACAAAGTGATGTGATATGGATATCTTCCTACAGGCTCCACCCTCTTCATCCAACCTACAACCCCTTCTCTCAAGGAAGTAAATGCTGCACTTACTTTCTAAATGTTTGCATTACATTTTCTCCTATAGAATAAAGCCATTGCATTGCATGTGACTTATTTATACTGGCTAAACAAAAAAAAAATAGATTATTTGAAAAATTTTCAAATATTTTAAAAAATGAAACCTATTTTTCCCCTTGTCCAGTAATGAATGTAACTGTATTGTAGACCTAGATTGTACCAATAAACTCAATAAGAAATTAAAAAAAAATGAAACCTAGAATTATTTCAAGGAAAACAACTGAGCAATTTTGTATGTAAAAATAATTCCTGTTTACAAGGTAAGTAAAGGTAATCTCTCAGATACCTTACAGAGAAAATAACAAGGTGAATCTTTAAGCAGATTGCTTTGTAAAAACAAATATATTTCCCATTTTGAAATATAGAGTGTGCTATATTTCTAAATTTTCAGATATGATAGTTATATTGTTACTCTCCAAACAATAGCAAGCACATTTGCACTTTAGGTACCTTAAATCAACCAAGACCCACCTAATTCAATTCAGAAGAACATAAGACACAGTTCACACAGAGGAGAAAATGTTCAGAAACTCTGGAGAAAAGTAATATGGGGAAGATATCCTTTCATATAAAGTAGTTAGGGTCAACATTTGTCTGGTTTAACAGAGCAAGTCTTTTCCACAGGTAAGCAAAATTAATTAAGAGACCTGAAGAAGTAGCAACCTAGGGAACAGAGTGAATGAAGGAAAACATACAGTTGAAATACACTCTTCAAAGGCCCTGAGGAGTTCTTCAGAAAGGAAATGCACTCAATCTTTGTTTAAACAAAGTTTTGCAAACTTGTTTAAACATGGAACATTATTACTGTGCTTCAAAGCAAACTTCACAACTGAGTTCAGGGAATTCTGCTGCCTGGGCTATCTTGACATGTACTTTTCCAAGTTTAACATTTGGGAGTGTGAACAGTAGGACAAGTGCAAGAGTAGAGATAGGTCTCTGCATGGTTCTGGAATTTCCTAGTGGAAAAGGTTTGATAAAATAAAGTGGTTGCATTCTTACTCAAGCCTTGCTCCTTCTAACTGAGTGAAAACACGATTTCCATGAGTCATTAATTGGGTAGAGATTGAAAACAAAGGAAAAAAGATGAAAAAATTCAACATCAGAGAAAAGAGTGAACAAAAAAAGAATGGAATATAAAATTGAAATGTCTTTACCACTAGATATCAGTGGCAAAGCATAAAAATATGTGCCACATGCAGGCAGCTAAAGTCTAACTGAAGTTTCAGTGGCAGCATTTCATCTGTCATATCAAAACATTTTCAATACCATCTACCAATACTACACTAAATTCTGGGCTACCATTAATGTCAACCCATTTATAATTTTGGCCCACAGCACTACAAAAAGTCAGATGACAGGCTACTATTTCACACCTGCTGCCAAAATGAATAAAAATGACTGAAACCTTAAAAGCAGAAGAAAGGAGAAGAGGAAAAATAAAGTCAGGAACACTGCACAATGAGGCTGAAGAGAATTCCTTGCTTTCCATGAGTTTTGTATACTCAGCTTGAGATGACGGGTCCCGTACAGAGCTACTGTAGCAGCAGAAAATACAGAGAAAGCAAGCTGCTGAGGGATAATTTCCTTTGTACTCCAATGGTACTATTTTTAATGCACCCATTAGATTGTCATGACTTCTGGTTCATTCTTTCTCCTTGGCCAAAATGAATGTGACGTGCAATTTCTTTACCATTCTCCCATGGAGTTTATCATATACAATATGGAAAACTTTGGGAAAGAGCTCTGCTTATGTTGATGCTCTTTGTGGAAGTTCTTGTTCTTTCCCTGAGAACATGCACCACACATGGGGACTGTCAAGTGATAGGCTTTGGTGTGACTACTGATCCTGCTGTCTTTAATCTATCTGATAATAAGTAAAATCAAAATGCAATTCTGAATAATTAGATGCTCGAGCTTTTAATCCTGAAGTTTGTTTGACTTTGTCCAAAGTATTTATGAGAATGTCTAAAGCAGCTCTCTTTAAAGTACAGATGGCAAATTCCCACTTTTAATGGAATTTTAAAATATTATTTACTTTTTTCAGCATCTTTTCTTTTGCACTGACAGTATTAAAGCAATGGAAAGTAAAGTGACTGGTACCTAAGCAAGTAATACTTTTTATCTTCACTTAATCTAATAGTTTCAATTGAAAGATCAAAGTATTCATAACTGTGATTTTTCTATTTTAATAAAAAGTTTTCAATACTTTTAGACTCTCTTAATGCAGGATAAATTCAGATTATATAGAATGACATTGAATGAAAATTTATAGTGTATTAGATAAAAACAAACTACAAGGATGAAAACTACTATCAGATACACACTATTTTAAAGGAAGTAAGATAATGTGAATTTCTGTAGTCCCGGTTTTGTCACTATCCTTTAGATTGAAGAGAAGATTAAAGAATTCAGGGAAGGTTTACTGACCTGTGAGGTATCAGTCATGGGATAAAATGTTGGCACTTTTTTTTTTTTTTTTAAGCACTTTTTTTTTTTTTGAGTTGGGAAGGCAGTGCCTTGATACTCCTCTCTTTGTAAGATTGATAGTGCCACATGTGTAAATACCGAATAGTTTCTCTAGTGTGAATAATCTGTAACAATACAGAAGATCCTAATAAGATTACTGACATTTAGAAATGGGAAGAAAGGAGCTAAAGGTGTAGGGAAGGTGGGATGGGTAGGGGAAGGGTAAGAAGGGAAAAGAAAAAATGTGAGATAATGAAAAGATGGAAATAAAGTGGTTGTAGATGGGGAGGGGAGGAGGGGTTGAAGGGAGGGCAGGGACAAGGGGAAAAAATGAGAACCAAGACTTGTCATGTAGAGGTACAAGATCCCAACAATGAATGTAACTGTATTGTATACCTAAAATGTACCAATAAACTCAATTAAAGCTGAAAAAAAATTTAAAAAAGGATTGATAGTGCCTACCAGAAAACTACATTTGTTGCCTTGTTAAATAGCTACTTGATCTGATCATGGTCCTATTTTAGCAAGAGAAAACTTCAAGAGAATCTGTGGCTCAAAGAGGTGTATCCATGCACTTGAAATGTCAAAGATATAAAAAGTGTTTGTTTTTTTTTTGTCTAAATGCACAAAACATAGAGTGGACATGACTTGCATATATCCCATCTGAAAGGTATTTCTGATAGTAGAGGGGACCACAATGACAAAGGTCTTAAAATATATTACTAAGGATTGGAAATGAGAAGAAGTGGTGAGAAGCTAAGCCACAGATGGTGTCCCCTAACTCCAAGGACTTGTCTCTTGTAGCACTTAGCATGTATGTGTCCCTGAGAGCCACAACACTTTGCCTATCACTAGAGGCTACCTATAGACACCTGGCAATGTAAGAGGTAACTTGACCTTTTGCACAAATTTCCCAGGTATCAACACGTCATACATAAAGGACAGGAAAAAGAAGATGGCAAAGTCATTTTCTCTTCAGAGTCCCTAATGGAGAGGGTTGTGTTTTAACTATTGAAAGAAATTTGCTAATTCTAGAATCTGTCTCATATCTTTAAGCAATAGGAAGAGAATTCTGACAGCTCAGTTGAAAGCAATGATCAGAAAAATGAATATATTTCAATTTTGTTACCTCACTCAGTGTAAAGTCCAGTCCAGCTCTACAGAAATTAATCTGAGCATTAAGCATTAAGCCTGAACAGTAAGTTTCAGACTTATGAACATTTGAATTGTGAACTTTCACAGGTATAAATTGACTTCATATTACAAATATTCATAGATGCGAACAAATCACAGCGGTAGCTCACGTGTCTACCAGGCACTTTCATGGTTGTGCTGCTGTGTGTTTATTGTGCAGTGAGATAGTGTGTAGTTGTGTGGTGAGCCCAGGATGTCTGGAAGCAAGAAGAAAAGTGGTGGTGATGTGGAGGGGATAGCTAGGAAACACAAAGCAACAACCATGGAAACAAAAGTGAAAATCCAGTATAAAGCTCACGTTGTCAGATGTATGAATGAATCTGACATAGGATCTTTCTGGAATGAAACTCTTTCATAAATTGGGGACTTACTCAACAGTAGTTACAATGACTCAAGGCATAAAGTCAAACAAATTTAAAAACTACTTCCAAATATTCTCAACAAATGAATATGTCTCCTAAAGAAAAATGCTGTGAGACATGCCTACAAAGCAACAGTTTTATATTTGTTGTTTTCCATATGGCCCATAGTAATATCTTCTACTTATTCTTACTAATTCCAGTTGTAGTTTTATTTTTTTTAATATCAATGAGGTTACAATGGCCTGTCAATTTTTTTTTTTTTTTTTTGAGACAGGGTCTCATTGTGTAGCTGAGACTGACCTGGAACTTATTATGTAGCCCAGGCTGGTCTTGAACTCACACTGATCCTCCTGCCATAGCCTTCCGAGTGCTGGGATTACAGGCATGCACCACCATACCCAATTTATTTGAGGTTACAATGAATGTTTGTTTCTGCAAGTGATCAATCTAACCAATCTGCTATACTGGACTATGTGCTGTCAGACTCCTCTAACTAAAAAGAATAGGTCTCTGAAACACTAATCCTTGGCACAGCTGGGAAAACCTACCAACAAAGCATGATTTGTAGAGTACCAGGTGAGGACGGATTAACAATATTCTCATCCATCATTATTTGAGGAAAATATACAGTCAGTTTGCAATGTTTGTTTACTAAGTGAATAGTAATGGCCTTGACTTTTCTAAATCATCTACCTACTTTGGGAAACTTATTTTTTTCTTTTCTTCATTGAGTTTATTGGTACATTTTAGGTATACATTACAGTTACAATCATTATTGAGATCTTGTACCTCTACTTGACAGGTCTTCGTACTCATTTTTTCTCGTTATCCCTGCACTCCATTCACCCCTACATCCTCTCCCCATTTACAAACATTTTATTTCCATGTTTTCATTTTATCCTATTTTTTTCTTTCCCTTATTACTTTTCCCCTACATTCCCCCTTTCCCTACACCTCTAGCCCTTTTCTTCCTATTTCACAATGTCAGTAATCTCATTAGGATCTTATGTACAATTATAGTTTATTCACACCTGAGAAACTGTTCGGTATTTACACTTGTGTGACTTATTTATTTCACTTAGGAGTATAACCTCAGTATGTATCAATTTTTTCTATAAATGAATCTAATTTATCATTCTTTATGGCTGAGTAGTACTTCATTTTATAGAAAAACAACATCTTCTTTATCCAGTCTCCAACTGATGGACAAATGGGCTGTTCCCAAGTTTCAGCTATTACAGACTACGCCACTATAAACATGGGTGTACATATATCACTCTGGTATGATTCTTTTAATTGTTTTGGAGAGATTCCCAGAAGTGGGATGGCTGGGTCAAATGGAACCTCTAGTCCCAGCTCTTTGAAGTAACTCCATATTGATTTCCATAGTGGTTGCACTAGTCTGCACTCCCAACAAAAATGGAGAAGGGTTCCTTTCTCCCCACAAACCCGCCAACATTTGTTATTGCTTGATTTCTTCATAGCAGCCATTCTTTGTGGGGTGAGGTAAAATCTCAGTATTGTTTTCATCTGCATTTCTGTAATAACCAGTGACGTGGAACATTTTTTCATATATTTACTTGCTGCTTCTACTTCTTTGTATGAGAAATGTCTGTTTATTTCAGGTGCCCATTTTTGAATTGGGTCCTTAAATTTGGGGGGCTGATATTTTTGAGTTCTTTATATATTCTAGATAATAGTCCTCTGTCTGAGGAGCAGCTGGTAAAAAATTTTTCCCACATTGTACATCGTCTTTTAGTTCTGTTGATGGTTTCTTTTGCAGTGCAGAAGCTTTTTAGTAAGATGAGATCCCAGTTGTAGATTCTTTATTCTAGTTCCCATGCTACTGAGGGATTGTTCATGAAGTCTTTTCCTATGCCAATGTCTTCCAGAGTTCTGCCTAACTTATCTTCCAGCAAATTTAGTGTTTCTGTTTTAATATTTAGATCTTTAATCCACTTAGATTTTAACTTAGTGCATGGTGAAAGATAAGGATCTAGTTTTAATTTTTGGCAGATTGAGATCCTTTTTTTCCAACACCCTTTATTGAAGAGGCTATCTTTCCTCCTGTGGGGATGGTCAACTACTTTGTCAAAGATGAGGTAGCTGAGTGCATCTGGAGTTGTTTTTGTGTCTTCCAATCTGTTCCACTGATCCTCAGGTCTGTTTTTTTGCCTGTACCATGCTGTTGTTATCAAAGTGGCTATGTTATATAGTTTCAGATTGGGAATTGTTATACCCGCTGCCATGTCTCTGTTGCCTAGGATGGCTTTTGCTACTCTAGGTCTCTTCTGGTTCCAAACGAAGTTTTGCATTATTTTTTCTAGTTCTGTAAAATATAGTGTTGGAATTTCAATTGGAATTGCATTGAATCTGTATAGCAGTTTTGGTATTGTGGCCATTTTCACTATGTTGATTCTTCTTCCTCAAGAGTAGGGTAGGCATATTTTCTTGTATCCTCTTCGATCTCTTTTTTCAGAGTGCTGTAGTTTTCAGTGTAAAGTTATTTTACTTCTTTTGCTAGAGTGATTCCTAAATACTTCATTTTTGGGGATGCTATGCTGAAGGGAATTGTTCCACTAATTTCTCTCTCAGCGAGTCTGTATTTGTGTACAAGAAGTCTATTGATTTTTGGGTGTTGACCTTGTATCTAGCTACTTGGCTAAAAGTGTCAACTAAGTCTAGAAGTTTTTTGGTGGAGTGATGTAGAGTATCATATCATCAGCAAATAATAACAGTTTAACTTTTTCCTTTCCTATCTTTATTGCCTTAATATCTTTCTCTTGTCTAATTGCTATGGCCAATGTTTCCAGAACTATATTGAAGAGGAGTGATGATGGTGCACATCCTTGTTTTGTTCCTGATTTTAACATAAACGTTTTCAGTTTTTGGCCATTGAATAAGATGATGGCTGTTGATTTTTCATAGATAGCCTTTATTAAGTTGAGATGTAGACCATCTATTCCAATTTTTTAGGTTATTTATCATGAATGGGTGTTGAATTTTGTCAAATGCTTTTTCTGCATCTATCGAGAGGACCATATGTTTTTTTGTCCTTGACTTTGTTAATGTAGTGTATTACATTTATTGACTTATGTATGTTGAACCATCTTTGCATACCTGGAATAAATCCAACTTGGTCATGATGTATGATCTTCTTGATGATCGTTGTATTCTGTTTTCTAGTATCTTATTAAGAATATTTGCATCTGAATTCATTAAGGAGATTGGCCTATAGTACTCTTTCTTATTTCCATCTTTGCCTGGTTTGGGAATCAAAGTAACACTTGCTTCCAGGAGTAAATTTGGAAGTATTACTTCCCTTTCAATTTCATTGAAAAGTTTGAAGAGTAATGGCAGTAGTTCTTTGCTAAATGTCTTGTAAAATTCAACAGTGAATCCATCAGGACCTGGGCCTTTCTTTGATGGTAAATTTTTAATTACATTTTCAATTTCACCGATTGTAATTAGGATGTTTAAAATGTTTTTATCTTCTTTGTTCAACTTTAGTAGTTCATAAGTACCTAGACATTTGTCCATTTCTTCTGTGTTTTCCATTTTATTTCAGTACAGGTTCTCAAAGTAGGTATTAATGATCCTCTGGATTTCTGTTGGATCTCTGTGAATTCGCCTGTTTCATTCGTGTTTGCATGGATCTGAGCTTTTTCTTTCCTTTTTTTTTTTTTGATAAGATTAGCGAAGTGTTTATTGATTTTATTTATTCTTTCAAAAAAACTAACTCTTCATTTGTTTTTTTTTGTATCATTTTCTTAGTTTCCATTGCATTGATTTCTGCTGTAATCTTTATCATTTCCTCTCTTGTTCGAGCCTTGGGTTTTTCTTGCTCTTGTTTTTCTAGGAGTCTAAGGATCATCATCAGGTTGTTTATTTGAGCTCACTCTGTTTTCCTAGTGTGGGCATTTGTTGCTATGAATTTTCTACTTAGAACTGCTTTCATTTTGTCCCATAGATTCCTGCATGTTGTATTGGCATTTTCATTTATTTGCAAAAACTGTCTAATTTCTTCTTTAATTTCCACTGTGATCCATTGATTGTTCAGGAGAGTGTTGCTCAATTTCCATGTGTTTGTGAAGTTCCTATGGTTTCTTAGGCTATTGATCTCCAGCTTGATTACACTATGATCTGATAACATACAGGGAATAACTTCGATTCTTTTGCATTTATTCAAACCTGTTCTGTGAGGTAGTATGTGCTCTATCTTGGAGAATGACCCATGAGCAGTTGAAAAGAATGTATATTCTGATTTTGTGGGGTGGAAAGCTCTATAGACATCTATTAACTCCATGCATTAAAAGCCTTGGTTCAGTTCTAGTATTTCATTGTTGAACTTTTTCCTAGATGATCTGTCTGTTTGTGATACTGGGGTATTTAGATTTCCCAATATAACTGTATTCATGCTTATTTGGGTCTTCATCTTTCTTAATATTTTGTTTACATAGTTGGGGGCATTAATATTTGGTGCATACATGTTTATTATTGTCATCTCTTCCTCTTGAATTGTTCCCTTTACAAGGGTGTAGTGGCCTTCTTTGTCTCTTTTAATCAGTTTTGGTTTGAAATTTACTTTGTCTGTGAATAAAATTGCTACCCCTGCTTTTTTCTGGGCTCCTGTTGCATGGAGAATTGTTTTCCATCCTTTCACGTTCAGTCTATGGGCTTCCTTTGCACTAGGTGTGTTTCTTGTATACAACATATTGTTGGATTTTGCTTTTTGATCCATTCTGCCAGTTTATTTATCTTGATTGGTGAATTGAGGCCACTGACATTGATAGTTATAACTGATATGAACTGACATATTAATGTCATGTTACTGTCCTTTTTTTTGACTCTTTTTACTTTTTCGCCTTCTCCTTTTAGTTTCTTAACTTGCCTATTTGATTTGCTCTGTTCAGCCTTATGGTGTTGTGACTTTCATTGTCTTTTTCTAGGACATTGTTTAGAATTTCTTGTAGTGCTGGTTTGGTGTTCATGAAATTTCTCAGGTGTTCTTTTTCATGGAAGTGTCTTATTTCCCCATCCATTTTGAAAGAGAGTTTTGCAGTATACATCAGTCTAGGTTGGAGGTTGTTTTCTTTTAGTACTTGAAATACCTCTCTCTAGGCTCTCCATGACCTAAGAGTTTGTGTTGACAAGTCTGCTGTGATTCTGATGGGCTTTCCTTTGCATGTGATTCATTTCTTTTCTCTTACTGATTATAGTATTTTGTTCTTCTGTTGGATTTCTGGGATCTTGATTACTATATGTCTAGGTGTATTATATGTTGTGTCTAGTTGGAGTCCTACATGCTTCACTTATCTGTATGTCTAATTCTTCCCCTCTGTTTGGGAAGTTTTCTGTCATTAATTCTGTGAATAGCTTTTTTAAGTCATTTGTATTTTCTGCTGCTACTTAATGGATTCCTATCAATCTTATGTTATTCTTCTTTGCATCATCTAGGAGTTGTCAGATTGATTTATCATGATCCCTTACTGTCTTTAAGTGACCTCTCTTTTCATGTTCACTGACTGCAATCTTATCTTCTGTATCTGAGATTCTATCTTCTCACTCTTTTACTCTGTTGCAATTGTTTTCAATAGAGTTTTTAATCTCCTGGATATCTGTTTGAATCTGTTTTATGGATTCCATTTCTTTCCTACATTGGGCATTTATAATTTTCATTTCTTTCTTATACTGGGCCTTCTTGGCTTATATCATAGTCCTGAGCTCATCTATTTTTTTTGTCAATTTCTGTTCTAGAGTCTCGAATCATGACTTTCATTTTGTTCACCATCTCTATGTTTATCTGGGAAATTATTTCTGTTTTGAATTTTTCTAGAGCCTGATTGATCAGTTTGGTTACCTCCTATGCTATGAGTTCATAGTGTCCTAGTGGTTCCCTATCAGACTTTTCATCCTCATGTGCCCTACTGTTTGCCATTGGTGAACTGGAAATCTGTCTTTGTGTCTTGCTTAAGTGTTTTCTCATTTTTATTTTTGTTATTGGGTTGTCCTTGGTTTAATTTCTAGGTTATTATTTAAATCTTCCTGTTATAGTTGCACTTTAGCTTTTGAGTCTCTAATGACTCATAGACATTCTCATTTTCATAATATCAGAGAAAACAACTCATTAAACCAATCACAATCTTTTATCCCAATTGATACAATCAGCAACACAATAGGATCAAGCAAAACTTGCAAATTGACCACTTGTGGTAGTCATTAGTCTATCACCTTCAAACCATGTGAATTAAATTAAAATCAAGAAGCAGCCCAAAATATGTTTGCAGCAAATAAACTTTTCAATATAGCATATTTACAATTTAGAATAGGGGCTTAGACAGAGTTAGGATGAAAGTAGTAGATAAGTGAAAGAATTGGAGAAGGTTTCAAGTAAAGCCAGAGTGCATAGAATAACCACACAATCTTTAGGAAACTGTTAAATTCAAAAGGGATAGACAGAGTGCAAGTATAAGGACAAGCATATTTCCCCTTAACAGTAATAGGGGCTCACTTTCCCTTGAAACTATTGACCCTAGAGTGAGGTAGAATGACAGAATAAAAGAACATTAAAAAAAAAGAAAATATGATAAAAGAAGAAATCTGAGTTAGGGCAGGAGCAGGAACAGAAAGGGAGATGAGGGATAATATGACAGAGCAAGAGACTTAGTTGGAAAAAGAGGACATATGAAAAAGAATTTGCAGTGTGGAATGAGGAAAAAAAGAAAAAAATGAATTTGAAGGGCCTCTTTCAGACTATATCTCTACTGTCATAATATACAGCATGTGTGGCCATGTGCAGAAGCAAGTCTCCTGATCTTAGTAAGCCAATGGCAGACCTCCACGAAGCAGACTGACCTCAGCCAAAATGCCCAGGTTGAGTTCCCTGACCTCCTCATTGGTTGAATTCCACACAGTTCTACTACACATTTCCCACGCCCTTTCTTTAAAGATTTTCAAAATTAGGAGCTCAGAAAAATACTCTTTATGATCACCTATGCCTCTGCAGCATGAGTCCAAAGACTGACACAATCAGGAGGTCTGAGAGCAGGGGTGGGAGTAGAGGGTGGTGGTGGTGTTCAGGGGCACCTGCACAGCTACCTTCCTAGAGGTGGAGTGATGGTGGCAATGGCAGGGGAGGGTGCAGCTACCTGGTCCTGCAGATTGGGCCCAAGTAGGTGTTCCTGGCAGTGGATCTATGGTGGTGACAGCAGGGCAGAAACTTATTTCTGAAAACATATATTACTCTATTTGCTTATAAGTTTCTTATAAGGTTCTGTCACATTGAAGCCTACATGGGAAAAACATGGAATTATAGGGCGTGAGATAAAGGAACTAAAATTTTATTTAGTGTAAACACTATAAGTTATTGTCAAATAAATTCAACTACAGGAAAACTGAATGACTTGCCCAAGGTCTTGAGAATAATAACTCAGGTCTTTGGTTTACCATCTAGATTTTTTTCCACTAAGATTTCAGTTGCTAACAGAACCAGCTAATTTATCTCAGATGCATTCTCAGGTCTGAGTCCAAATAACTTAGGTGAAAATTTTGGATGGGAAATTTTTATTTTATTCCATAGGAGAACAAGAACAGCAACCAAGTCAATCATCCTTATCATCTTCTGAGGAGAATCTAGAGCTTTAGAGAGTACAACAAGCAGTAGTATTAACCATCCAATTAATGGCTATCAAGGTATTAGTCCAAAATTCCTCCTAATCATTAATAACATCTTCTGGGGACAATAAGTTTGTATGATTCATGGTTTCCACTCAGGCTATGGGCCTCAAGTGTGGACTAATTTTAATGTGAGAGGATGAAGATGCCCTAGTGCAGTGGATTATTCTTTCTTGGAGGTCTTAGAACTAATGGCTCCAAACATATGAGGACTGTAGCTTCTCTGTGAGTATTTACAGTGCTATGTATAACTTGACAGTTTGTGAGACATGCCAAAGGGAATGGAATCAGGAGGCAATGGAGACCAAAGAAATTATTGAGAATTAGATTGATTGTTTTTATCAGAAGTGACTTGGTTAGCTAAGTAAAGGAAAAAATGGATTCTGGCCAAAATAATAAGCACAGAGCAAATTATGAGTGAAAATAAGGACAGACAGTTGCATATGACACTGAGGTAAATAAAGAAGTGGAGCTGGAAAGAGTCAATGCATAAAGGCAGCCATGTTGCTGGGTAAGAGTGGGTTTATCAAATATTGACAAACATGAAATGATTATAATCAGTCACCAGTCCCCTTCTCTCTTTTACAAATGATCCAATTAAAGGAAACATGTTGGCTATAAAAGTCAAAATCAACAATGCACTGTACACTGACAACCCATCCAACATATAAAATCAATAGTGCATTCTGCTGCCATCCAGCACAAAGCAGCAGTAGCAACTTCCCCACCTCTTTAGTCAAATATGACACTGTATCAATCGATCACAACTCAGTACTTATTGAGCAAAGCTTCTGAAGAATGCAAACTGCATTATATTTCTATTACCCCCCATTTCATTTCAATAAATTTTAACTCAAAGGCATAATACCTGAGAATGTTCTCTCGGCACATACAGCATTTTTCACATAATCACCATAGAATTTGACATTGACTATATTTACATCAAGATTATAAACCACTGTAGGGATAGAAATGCAAATGTCATTGAATGGGGAGCTATAATTTTAGCTCTGTCTTCATACTAGGGTTTTGTCCAAGTCTTCCATTCAGTGTGACAAACAAGACATATATGATGCTAATTAGTCAGCAGGCATGCACTAGAACTAAAAATAATATGAAGAGGAGTTGAAGAAGGACTGGAGATGAAATAAATTACAAATGTGACAGAATAAAAAATAATCCAAAATTTTATATTTGGCTTATTGTGCAAGGGCATCACAGTAGAATTAGACTTTGATTTTATGTGCCTGTAACCATGAATAAATTACTACTCTCTTCTAGTTCTAAACTTCTTTAAAAACTAAGGATTATGCTGATGGACTACAGTAAGTAAAAACTAATTTTAAGTATTTTATAGCAGTTTTTTTTAAAAAAAATACTTTACCCCAAAAGATGCACAGTCAGACATACATTTTCTTTCATGTCAGAATTCATAATGCAGCAGAAACAAAATTTCATAAATGATTTTACCAGCATCACATAGACCATTGTCTCCATTTTTCTCTCCTATTCATTTTCTCTATAAACACAAATCATGTCTTCCCAAGGACTGTGATCGTGAAATGCCGTTTCATGATTCCTCTTTATTTGTTCATTTTCTCTTTGTTTCTTCCTGTATTTCTCCCTTCCTTCCTTCAAACATCTCTACTCCAAATCTCAATCTCTAATTTTTTGAATTTAGCTAAATTTGCATTTTTTTCAGCTGGTCTATCCTATCTGGCTGGTGTAACTCAGGAGCCCTCATTAGAAGCTCAATAATTCTTATCCAGTTAACTTATTAACTAATTCATCTCTTTAAAAAAATAAGTAATATGACAAATATCACCTATCACCTGATTTGTAGACATTTTTGGATAACATAAGGAGAGTTGGGTATTTCAAATTTTTCAAAAATTCATAAAACTAGAATAGGTCTATAGTTTAATTTTATTTGAATTTAATAAATAACAAAATTTTATTAGAACATGAATTCTATTGAATTCAACCATAAAAAAGCCTGGAAGCAAATGTTTAAATATAACTGACTTTTATTTCTTGATAGGGAATTTTTAAACTATTTTTAAACTTGACTTTTATACTTGATTACCTTTTCCATGTTATCTTCTTCAGCATATGCTACTTTGATAATTAGAGAAATAAATTCTTTAAATCCCTAAAGAAAATACAAAGACAAACTTTGTAAAATTCGGAGTCATGTGTCATTGCACATTGTGTATATGTATGTGTACACATACACACACACACACACACACACACATATTTTTGACAAAGGGTTGGTATTATTCTTAATTTGTCTTTTTAGTCCCAGTTTCTTTTGTATATTTTAAAGCATACTGTACCAATATCATTTGGTTGTAACACTATTCCTTTTACAACTCCAGGTAACAACCTAAAATTAACACCTGATTGCTACTTTTTCTTTTAAACTCTTGTGTATATTCATATGAATGAGTTGTGAACAAAGTAAATGCTATTATATATGGAAGGCTGATCAATGTCAAGCATTATTTCTGCTTAGTGCATATGATCTTACTACTCCCCAAAAATGATCATGAGGAGGTGCCTCCATATTGTTATTTGTTTTCCATTTTCACAAATGAGGAAAGTAAGGACGTAAAGATTAAAAAGTAGTCATGTTGAGTGGTAAAATCATGATTTGAAATTGAGCAGTCACAATAAAAATATTAGTGGTAGATGTTGCAAATTTAGTTGTCATAGGTATAACTCTGCACTATTACTATTACAACTTCATATATGAGAAAAGAAGGCAGTATTAGTCAACTTCTAATCACTGGGACAGAATATATGACACCCCCAACTTAAAGGATGAGAGATTGAATTTTGTTCACATTCTAAGGGGATTCAGTCCATGGTTGCCTGGCTCTAAGGCAGAAATATCATGGTGGAAGGGTGTGGTGGAACAAAGCTGCTAAAATCATGGCAGCTAGGGAACAGAGTAGAAAAATAACATCAGAAAGGAAGGGGAGAGATACATTACCCAAGATCAAGCCTCAGTGTTCCACCCAGGCATACCTGGAAGTGAGATGCATTGATTCCCTTGGTGGCTCTCACACTGATTAAGTTGGCATAATTAAGCTTAATCATCACAGAAGTAAGGAAGTGGCATGAGAGGTGGTTGTAGCGGATGAAGATTTAACATGCTTCTAGAAGTTCTCCACAAAAGTTTTTCCAATTCATCAAATATTTCAAGAGATTACTTCTATTTTCTAAACATTATTCATTCCTATAGGGACTTTGAGAAATCTGCCTGTAAATTTCCAGAAATTTGCATGGAGGACTGGTAGGCACGAGTATGCTGATAACTATTTGAAAGACATTGAAGAGTATGATGTATATTTAAAATGTAATAAAGAAACAAAATTATAACTATCCAAAACTTTATATTTTTAGTATGTTTGCAAATAACACTAAATAATAAAACATGGATAATGTTTTTTTTTTGTAAAGTACTGAAAAAATTATGTGTAATAGGGTATTTTATCTTCTCTTCACAAGTCAGCCCCATTCTTTTCCCTACCATGAAGAGTTTCCTTTTCTATCATAGTATCCACATCCCATCTCTACGTCTCTCTGGTGATTTATTTGATTCCATCTAAAACTTGCATCAGCACTACTGCCTTGTTCTAAAGCATTCAGAAACTCTCTGCTTGCAACAAGGCAGAGATGAAATAGCCTAATGAACATACAAGACTTGCTACAAGGGAGCTCCAATTAGCCTGCAATCTGATTTGGGACAGGACTATGTTCTAGGTTGCACTGTGTGTACTTCTCTGATTAACATGGTAAAGAGATTAATAGAATTGCAAACTAGAAAAGGACTTAAGGATCATCTCTCTAAACCAAGTCCTTTAAAATAACATGATGATGTTACAAGTAGTCTAGATAATACAGATTATTGGGTAATCAAACATTACCTTTAACTCCCAAATACAAAATTTGCTAAATAAAATTGTTGAATTACCCATTTTTCTGTATACTTGAATAAATTCTATAATCAGGATAGAATTGCAAGATTTGATGTCAGTGAATGGAGTCAGTCAAAGTAGGAAACATATATGCAGGAAATGAGCAGTTAGATATAAGTAAGACACAATGAGAGCTTCTATGAAGAGTCTTTTTCTTTTCTTTTTTTTCAGCTTTAATTGAGCTTTAATTGAGTTTATTGGCACATTTTAGGGATACAGTACAGTTACATTCATTGTTGGGATCTTGTACCTCTACATGACAAGTCTTGATTCTCATTTTGAAAAAGACTCTTCATATAAGCTCTCATTGTGTCTTACTTATATCTAACTGCTGATTGTTTAAAATTTATTTGGATACAAGAAATACTTTGATCTTGTGGATATTCAAATTAGATCCAAAAAGTCTGGACTGAAATTGTCTTCCAAGCATTAGCAGGTTGTAGGACTCGAAATATGTACATCACCTATCTCAACTTCTTCACTCTTATTTGGAGTAAAAAGTTACCTACCACCTTAGTTTTGGTCATGAGATGCACTTATAAATGGCAGATATTATCCTTAAGATTAGGTTACATTTATCAGAGATATTTGTAGTTTGTAATCACATTGTTACATTCTCGATGAAAATGGCTACCTTTTGGAAAAATCCTTTAGATAAAAGCCTGATCTTAGCAAAAATTTTTAGGTAGAATTTGAAAAATGCCTTCTTCCTTCCTAGCAAATATTTTCTTCTCTGGGGCACCTTCTCTCTTGCTTTATGTGACTACACTTTTTATTGATATTCATGTGACCCCTTTAGAATGAATCTTTCTACTTTTGAGAGAAAAGAATGAGGCACAGAGAGACCACCTTCTTTAGTGAAGGACACACCCATGCTTGCTACTGCATATAACGTTAAGACTTTGTGACACCAAGTCAAGTGAACTTGTTACTCTACTACCTGTGTGTTATTCTACAAAAGCATGAAAAGAAAGGGACCTACACTCATTCATGTACTTACTAAAACTATTTCATTTCCACATACATAGGCCTTAAAATAAGTACAATACTCTCACTTTATATATGAAGGTATTTAATGTCAGAAAGACTAATTAATTGGCCCCAAATCATATGATGGGAAAGCAGTAAAAGAAGATTTAAACCCAGATTAAACTATAATAAAACATAATTTTGAGTTTATTCACAATCAAAACAAAGCACAGATGGCTACACTTTAAGATGCTCTGGAAGGCATTTGGCAAATTTGCCAAAGAACATGTGAATAAATCAAAATATAGTGATGACATAACATTCATTCCTACATGTCCCATGTCTACTTCTCGTTTCTCAATTCCAGATATAGGGAATGTCCAATCATGTGTAGCAATGTACTTTACCTCAAAAAGTCTTCCTTTCTAATCACTCCTCAACAGGATCTCCAGTCATAGCCTATGACTAAGTGAGGTTCGGCTAGAATTGAACAAATCTTACTCCTATGTCATTGTCTAAATGAGTAGTGTACAGTACATTCTTATCCATTTTCATTTTACACTTTACCATGTTCCTGGGTTTTTTAGTCTTGTTTTGTTTTGTTTAGACATGGTCTTGCTCTATAGTCCAGGCTGGCCTTAGCCTCTGGGATTAGAGGTGTGTACCACCATCCCCAGCCTCATTTGTTTACATGCTCTCTGATGAAACTGATAAGATCTTTGCCTCTTTTTTTTAAAATTTACAAATATTTAGTCATGAACACATGAGAAACTATATATTCTGTACGTCTTAGTTACTATTCTCATTGCTGAGACAAAATACCCAAAGCCCAAAGTCAAAGAAGGAAAAGTTTCTTGTAGCTCATATTTTGTAGAAGTTTCAGTCCATGGTCATTTGGCTCCAAAGCAGGGTGCCATGACAGAGGGGCATCACAGAGAAGAAACAGTCCTTGGCAGGTTAGGCAAGAAGCAGTGAGGCTACTGTTCCCTTGTTTTCATCTAGGCTACAAGCCTTTTGCATGGTGTCACCCATACCCAGGGTGGGGCTTTTGTATTAAGTAAATCTATTTAGTCTTACCCAGAATTCTGATAATTCCAATCAGTGGACTAATTTAGTGCCACACACCTTTAATTCCATTATCACACAATCTAGATCCAACAAGCTCCAAAAAGCCCTACCTATGAGTACATGAGACTTTGGATAGATATCTAGACATAAACCATAACTCACTTGGTTTAACTGATTGCTAAAGGAAAAAGCCTAAGTAGTTTAAGGTAGAGGCAGGACTCAAAACTGGCTTTCAGTGTCAAGACTTATTTTGATATGTGCAAGGTCATTGAGGTTAGTGGACACATTAAGTATTTTCTGAAAACATGCTCTAAAAGTTAGTACTATAAACTTCCTACCTTTCAACTGTGACACTGTCTCATTGTTCATGAGGTTGAAGAATATGATATCAAGATGTTGAAACTGAGACTTTCCCATGACAAAATGAAATATCATAGACATTTCCCTCATTTTACCAAGTACTTTCTTCCAAGGTTGTGCCTCTCGATGCTTCTGTGTTCGAAAATGCTGAAGCAGCCTCCCTCCTCTGTGAGCTACTAACCAATGGTTGGTGTCTTGTTGCTATGCCTTAGTTTATCTTTTCAAGGGGGTTCCTTTGGGTCTGTCTTTCTTTGTCTTTGTTCCATGTCAAATTTAAAGCTAGGGGGAACAAAGGAATTAAATGAGAGGATCAGGGTAGGATGTTTTTCACACCCTTATAGCCATAAAGAGGACTTCAATCTGTTAATCATCTTTAAAATGTTTTTGGTATTTTTTAAGGAAGCGATACCTGGGAGAGACATATTTCCATAAAAGGCTTGTCATGATAGCCTTCTGGTTTGACCAGTAGTCTTACAAAGTTAGAATGATAAACCATCTAACAAAGTGCTGACACTGTAAAGCACTTTTATTTTCCAGCACTATGTTAGGGGCTCTCAAATGCAGTTGAAAGATATGAACAATCCATCCACAAAGAATTTACAATTAGCCAAAAGAAATGGTAGTTTACTTTTCCACTAGAAAAAAATATTCAGCCTCAGCCATTAAACAAAAAGACAGAATTCATTTCAGCTTCATTTTTCCTCAGCCTGTATATTAATATCTTGATTTCCCTGATAGTGTCTAAACATAAAAGTTATGTTTCCAATATTTCATTTAGATGAAAAATATTCCACATTGCCTGCTACACCACTAAGGACTAAGTAAATGCTCTTCAGCTTTCCTTAAAAAAACGTAATAACCCACACTTATTTGGATGATTTTCTCCACTGTGGCTTCAGTAAAAGCACTATTTGAGCTGCAGCAATGTTGTTAACCATGCAAATGACATTCTAATTGCAAAGACTTCCTGGATCACCTGGGATATCACTCCTAAAGTCCTATTCCAGTAATTTATTATTTCAATTCCGTGAGGAACTAGCTTTAGGTCAGTGTCATCCTGTGAGAGAGAGCATCTTTCTTGCTAAAGCTACTGTAAACTCCCATTTTTAAATATTAGTTCATTCTTCTTTCTTTCTTCTCACTTACTAATTTGTTTGAAAAGAGATTTCACATTAGGCATGCACACATGTTTATTATTTTATCTCATTCATACATATTTCCCTCATGACAGTTACCCAACAATTGTAGGATGAAATGCCACCAGGTCATAGAATAGTGTCTTAGTTCCGGACAACCGACTCTAAACCCAGAATATGTGGCACCAGAGTTGCTGAGAAATAACAGAGAACAAATGAAAACAAATTAGGTCACTTCTTATCATTAAGAGAAAGAAGGGTATGGCCTAGAAATCACAAATCTCTCCATCTCTGGTGGAGAAATGACACAGAGCCATTCTGAGACTGCTAAGGTAGCGTGGAGCTCCACCCAGTTGAAAAAATTTGTTCCAAGCTGAGTCGTGACTTTTGGAAACTTGGAAAAGGTTTCTTAATTTCTAAGCTTTATTTTTCTTATCAGAATAAAAAAAGAAGAGCTAATGCCAGCTCGTCATAAGTATTCAATTAATGTTAGCTATTATCCTTTTAAAAACGAAAAGGTTAAGGGAAATTAAGGATGGCTTCCTGTGTATGTCTGGACTCTATGTGTGACTGTGTCCAATTGACGTAGACTTTTCTCTCTATTCCTGACTCTCTCCTTCCCTTAGCGTTCTCCATGCTTGGTGTTTATTCTGGACAGTCCACAACACATGTAGTATGTATACAGAAAATACTTGCTAACTTGCAGTAATTAGCACTGCAAGTCACCACAGTAACATTGTTGTAGCTTGTGTTTTGATGCTCCCCCAAAGACTTGTGCTTTTTCAGAGGTGGCTGCACCTAAAATGTGTGACTGATTCATGGTGGGGCTAGGTGTGAGGGCACTAGCATTAATGGCATGAGTGCTACCAAACCTAAGGAATCTGAATATGATAAAAGGGGCAGGAAAATGCTGTTAACCTCCCTTGTTGCGTTTGCTGTTTTCCACTACCATGAACTGTTGCCCCTTTGCCACCCTGCCTTGGAGCCAACTGATTATGGACTGAAACCTCCATAAACTGTGAGCTAAATAAATCTTTACCCTTTACTTTTGGGTGTTAGCTATTTTGTCTCAGCAATGAGAGAAAAGTACAGACAGAAATTTGGTACCAGACAAGTGAGATAGTTGCTGTATCACCTGACCATGTTGCTCAAGAGCCTTTGGAACTGGCTTGTAGGAAGGGGAAGAGTTGGAAAGATTTGGAGGCTGAAGAAGTAAAGCTGGAATACCTTGGGCTGTTCTGTATGGGAGGTTTTGGTCATAGCTCAGAAAACCAGAAAGCCAGTAGAGGCTAGGCTCCAGAGGTTTCTGCTGGGAAGAAGGACTGCACTGGCTGCTGGACTCCAGATAATGTGTGCTATGCCTTGTTAAAAAGTGTGTCACATTATGCTCTTGCCCAGAGACTTTACCTGAGACTTGACTTTAGGGAGAGTGAACTAATTACCCTCACAGAAGAAATTTCAAGGCAAACATTGAGGCTGTCGCATGGCTGCTGTTGAAGACTTAGTCAAATCTATGCTGAGAATCAAGAACAAAGAGCCCAACAGAATGATTTAAAATGTTTTGCGTTTGCTCAGAAAAGAAGCTCCAATAAAGCTGTGGATTGCAAGGATAGAACAAAGGAGATCTTCATTACTGAGAAGGAATAGAAAAATAAAAAAAGATGGCCTGAAAGCATCAGAAGAAGTAGGACTGTATCCTCTCCCACCTCAAAATTGCAAAACAGAAGGAGTTTGCTTAAAGAAAACCCCAGAACACCATGCTCCAGAATGTCAGTGGCCTACAGAACTTGTTCTTCAGGATTGGGTTCACAACACTCAGTGTGATCTAGGCTCTTGACCCCCATAGCCCAAAGAGAAGGAAGCCTGGCTACTTATCCAGCTGGCAACAGACATGGGCATCAGTCATGTGGTCCTGGTATTAGGCACATGCAAAATGCAAGAGTTCTGGGGTCAGGGAGGCTTCCACCCAGATTTCAGAAGAAAATCTGGGAGGCCAAACAGTGTGCCCCTGAGAGGGTAGTGTGTGAAGCCAAAGGTACAGTGGAGACCCCAAAAGTTTGGAGAAGCCAGGATCATGGTTTGTCTGAGCAAAACTGCAAGGAGGGGGAAGAGCTGGCCAATGAAGGAAGCCATGATGGAAGCAACAACCATCAGAAGTGTTGTAGGGGAGGAGCCATCAAAGCTCTTTGAAGTTCACTACTTGTCACAGAGTGCTGGGGATGCTGGAAGTGGAACTGTGGGATTTAATGTTTGCCCTGTTGGAGTTTGAACTTGCCTTTGTCCCATTCCCTTACACCGGCTTGTAACTTTTTGCATGGAACTGTCTATCTTGTGCCGTTGTATTTTGGAATGGTTTAATTTTCTCTTCATTTGTACAGGGGCTTGCAGATAAGAATTTACCTTAAATCTCAGAGGAGACTTTGACCTTCTACTTTTCAGTGACGCTGAAACTATTAGGACTTTGGCAACTCTTGGAGGTGAACTAAATGCTTTTTACTCAAAGGGATATACACGAGTCTTTGGGGGGCCAGGGACAGAATATTGTGGCTTGTGTTTGGATGCCTTCCCGATGCCTCATGCTTTTTCAGAAGTGGCTGAATCTAGTGTATGTGATTGATACATTGTGGGGCTAGGTCTGAGGGCACTAGGATTAAAGATGTGAGAGCTACTGGCCCTAAGTAGTCTGAATAAGATAAAAAGGGCAGGAAGATGGTACCTTGTTGCTTTTGCTACTTTGTGCTTCTCCTCTCTGATACCTGTTTGCCATCCCTGACTTGGACCCAGCTGACTATGGATTGAAACCTCTATAAATTGTGAGCTGAATAAACCTTTCCCCCTTTAACTTTAGGTATCATGTATTTTGTCTCAGCAATGAGAGAAAAGTCACTAAAACAAGCATTTAGCCCCATTTTCCATTTTCTGTCAGTCAGATTAAAACTTCATAGAACATAACTTTCCTCATATTACTTTCATATTCCAAAAATTTCCACAAATTTATATGGGTCACCAGTACACATGTCTCCATGGTTTGATTTCATGCTACCTGACTGCCTTTTCCCTCTCTTCTGTGTTACAAACCTGTTCATCTAACCCAGAAATCTCTACTTTATCCATATATTTTAATCCATGATTTCTTTCTCATTGCTTCCTTCTTCAGTCATTTTTGTTTTTTCCTTTCTGATTCTTCAAATATTGCAATCTTTTAACATCAATGTCCTGTTTCAACTCTTCTCTAAATCCTTTCAAGCTTTTCCTGAACTTACTCTTTAAATCAGTTTGCAATATTTTTTTTTTTAAGATCTATGTGGCAAATACTCAACTCTGGTCATAACGAAAATACAACCATTAACAATACACAAATGAATCTTACATCAAAGAAAAATTTTATTCACAAAGCAGTTCCTGTAATAAGTAGCATCAGTACAATACTATGTTTTATACTATCAGCATCAGTTTACACTATACTTAATTATACACTATATTTAATTGAATTAAATGGAGCAAGAATGACTCTTAAACTAGGCTACTAAGTACTATATGAATAAAGGCTATATCTATAAATGTGTTACAGCCTTTATACCAATCAGCACAAAGCTAAGCATCTAAATTGTAGTTACTATAGATTTCATTGGTTGAGTAATTGATTGCCTGTCTTTCACTAACCTCAAAGATGTCATCTGTAGAATGAAATGTTGAATCTTCTTCTTCAGACATTTAATAAAAGTATGGTTAAAATTTTTAAGCTTAAAGCTAGGTATGGTGGTATAAGCCTATAATCCCAGTACTTGGGAGGCTGAGACAGGGGGATCACTGTGAGACCAGCCTGGGCTACATAGTGAGTTCCAGGTCAGTGTCAACTACGTAGTGAGACCCTGTCTCAAAACCCCCCCCAAAAAAATTAAGCTTCTAAAATTTGTAACATTTTTATTATATATCTTAATGTTGTACTTTCATTTTAATTGCTTTAAAATGTGGTAAAATACATGTAATTTAAAACCATCTTAGCTATTTTAAGTGTACAATTCAGTAGTGCTAAGTGCACTGATATTGTGTAACCATTACCAAGAACAATATTCATAATGCATTTCACCTTGAAAAGGTATAAGTTTATATTCATTTAACTACAAAGCCCATTTCCTCTCCACATAGCTCCCGCCCACCAACATTCTATTGCTGTATGAGTTTGACTACTCTGGATACCTCACATAAGTTGCACTAGACAAGATTTACCTTTTATTTTCTTTTATAACTGGTTTATTTCACAGCAGAGTGTCTTCCAGTGTCATCCATAATGTAAAATGTATAAAACGTTCTTTTATTTTCAAGACTGAATCAATGCAACATTGTACACATATGTTGACTTTGCTTATCCATTAATCTGTTGGTGGACATTCTGGTTACTTCCATATTTATCTACCATAACTAATTCTACTATGATCTCAGTATGTGCAAGTAAAATAGCCCTTCAAGACACTGTTTTCAGTTTGCTTTAGATATCTGCAGAAGTGGAATTGATTGATCATATGATAATACTGTTTGCACTCACTATATTTTTTCACTTGGGTGTCCTGTTTTATATTCCACCTAAAAACACAAAATTGTCAATCATTATGAATATAAGTTGATATTTCATTATAGTTTTTATTTTCATTTCCCTGGTGATTAGTAATTTTGAGCATTTTTCACATATTTATTGGAAAATTTATATATCTTATTTTGAGAAGTGTCTTTTTAAATTGTTTGCCTGTTTTCAAACTAAGTTCTTTCATTTGTCATTGTTGAGTTTTGTACCTCCTCTATATATTATGGAATTTAAGTTGTACACATATGATTTGCACAGAATTTTGCCCATCTTATATATTTCTGCACTTTTTAATAGTATTCTTTGATGGCCTCCAAATTTTGTATTTTATGAAATATTAATTGTCTATATTTTCTTTTGTTTTCTATATTTTAGGTGTCATTTTCAAGAAATCATTGCCAAATCCAATAATATAAAGTATTTATCTTATTTTATTTTAAAATTTACTGTTTAGATTCCCCATATAGTACTTTGATCCATTTTTATTAATCTATGTATAGAGTATTAGATTTCTACATTCATTTGCATGTAAATATCAAGTTTTTCCAGAACACTTGTTGAAAAGTCTCTTCTCTCCCCAATGAACTGTTTTGACAAACTTGTTTGAAATGATTTTACTATGTATGTGGAGTTTTCTTTCTGGACTCTTAATTCTCCTACACCTTTTATCTTACTTATGATATTTAGTATGGAATTGTCTATATATAATTTTAACTATGGAGTTTACTTAAATTCTTAGTTTTTCTCTGCTTTTCTTAATCATAAAAGAGTAATTCTATTACCTGATTTTTCTAAATCAATAGAGATACTGAGATCATGTTTATTTCTATTTCTTCACTCTGTTAATGTGGCATATGTTATATTTATTGTTTCTTTTATATTAAATCATTCTTGCATTCCAGCAATATATCCAACCTCTTCATTTACACAATCTTTTTAATATACTCTTGAATTGGGTTTGCTCATATTTTATTGAGTACCGTTGTGTCAATGATTATTAGGTCTATAATTTATGGTTTTACTCTAGTTGTTCTCATATCATTTTTGGCTTTGGTGTAAGAGCAATAGTAGGGGCCAGGGATTGAACTCAGGGTTCTCCTTATTTTCCATTTTTCAATTTATAATTTACCACATATTTACGTTGTTACAATTGTTATTTTTTAGGAGATCTTGAATTATTTTGTCCTTTTATTTCAACCTGATAGATTCCCTTTAGCATTTCTTGTAGGGGATTTCTAATGGTATCATACTCCCTTAGTTTGGGGGAAAAGTTTTAAATTCACCCTCACTTTTGAAGAACAGTTTTGCTACTATAAAATTCATGCCACTTGAGTCACATTGGTTTACTACCTTCTGGTTTCCTCAGCATTTCATAAGAATTCTGCTAATAATTGTATTGAGAATATATTTCATGTGACAAGTCACTTCTCTCTTGCTGCTTTCATGATTGTCTTTTGGCTATTGTCGTTCAGTAGTTTGATTCTAACGTGTCTTGGTGTGAATCTCTCTTACCTTGTTCTACAAGGAGTTTGTTGTGCTTTGTGGATGCTTATCTTCATTGTTTCATTAATCTTGTGAATTTCCAGTCATTATTTCTTTAAAGAATCACCATGCTTCTCTCTTTGATTCATATGTGACTCCTGTAATATGTATGTCCAGCTATTCCGCTATATTTCAAATGTTCAATACATGCTGTTCACTGTAATTCAGTACTTTGTGTGTGTTCTTCTAGCAGCCCATTCCAAGTTCACTGAATCATTCTTATGCCTGCTCGTACATAAATTTCCATACATCTATTGGTCTTTCATTACAACTATTCTCATTCTAGAATTTCCTTTTGATTTCTGTCTCCTTACTCCTATACCCACTTTGCTAATACTTCACTATCTTCACCTTTTCCATGCATTGCTTTAGCTTTTTAAAGTAATGTTGAGACAATTGTTGCAAAATCTTTGGTTGGTATGGTAGCAATTATTCTTCATAGACAGCTTCTGTTTTATCCCTTTGAATGGACCATGCTTTTCCATTTTTATTTGTGCCTTCTGACTTCTGTTATTGAAAATTGAATGTTTGAAGCAAATATGTGGTAAATCTAGTAAATCAGATTTTGTCCCTACCCAAGGTTTGTTTTGTACTTCCTCTCCAAACTTACTCAATTTTTGTTGTTGTTCTAACCTGTCTTACTGAAAGAAAAAAGATACCGAGTTATATATTTAAAATTTTCTTAAGCCGTTTCTGAGCCTTCGTCTTCCCCTGGGCAGGTGTGGTGATTTCCCAGTCATTCTTATAGGTGCTGTGGATTTTGAATGCAATAATCTTCAGTGTCAGTTTCTCAAATGAGAACAGAGAAAAATGGAGAAGCAAGATGACATTCATTTAAATTCTACTGTAGTAGAATAGTTTCTCTGGTGTGAAAAACTATAATAGTACATAAGATCCTAATGAGATAATTAACAGTGTGAAATAGGAAGAAAAGTGCTAAAGGCATAGGGAAAGGGGAAAGGGTAGGGAAAAGGGAATAAGGAAAAATAAAAAATATGAAAAAATGGAAATGAAGTATTTGTAAATGGGGAGGGGAGGAGGGGGTGAAGGGAGGGCAGGGACAAGGGGAAAAACATGAGAACCAAGACCTGTCATGTAAAGGTACAAGATCCCAATAATGAATGTAATTGTACTGTATACCTAAAATGTACCAATAAACTCAATTAAAACAAAAAAAAAGAAAAGAAAATATTCTGGGATTATATATTGGCAAAACTGTACAACAGTATGGGTTCTATACATTAAGAGGGTCTTACATTAATTAGATCTCAATAAAAGAAAATTGAATGTTTTTAAATTTTAAAAAAATCTACTGTAAATGTGTCCCAAGGCTCTCTGCCTCTGTATCTGTTCCTTTAGAATAAAAAGCAGCAATTAGCAGTTAAAACAAGATTTTTTAATATCTGGTGAAGTGTCCTTATTGCCCATAATGGCCCCTGATCCATGAACATACATAAAACTGCTCCAGATTGGAATATTGGGAATGTGTTGTTTCTGCTCTGCTAAGGACAAAATATAACTAAAATTAGCCTAATTTACCTAGCAATTCATCATCTGGAAGTTGGAAGGCTTAACTACACTGCAGAATTTTGAGGTACTTAAACAATTTTTGCCAGTGCAACTGTAGTCTAAATTGTGGAGATAGATTTCCTGGGCTTCTTACTCTGATTCTTCCAGAATCATCTTGGAACTTGAAGTTTTTATCAGAGGAAGGGTTAAATTTAGACAGTAACATAAATTGGAGCAATTGAATATTTGTATGAAATTTCATCCTCTCTGGAAACTCCAGAAATCTAATGGGTAGTCTCTCTCTACTCACTAAAAGTAAAATTTAGATTAAGAAAATTATATCCTTCAGTAGAGGAAGCAACCTCAACAGATTCCAACAGAATCCGATATTAACATTGCAGGTTTATTCCTTAAAACTAGAGTATCTATGTATTTCACATAGTAATAAAAATGAATACTTAATTTACATTCTCATGTGAGAATGACTACATGTGCATAGCTTTTCAAATTGAGAAATGTGAGGCTTCCTTGGATGCTGAGAACAAAGGAAAGAAAATCTTTCTTAGAGATCAGAGACTCTGTTTTAAAGCTATCTTTCTAGCATTATCTCCAGGAACCTACCTTGAGTTGGGTAAGTCAAAGCCTGTTGGACAGTAATGGATATAGAAGGAGATTGGACACAGTGATTTGATAACAGTAGAACACTGAAAGAGCAGGTAGGACCCAGAGAAAAATTAATTTTGTTCTTTCTTAAATTTAACCCAAAATGTGGCTCATGGCACACCATTCCCAATATAAAAGAGACAAAGTTTCCCATCAGATATCTTTTTCTTCAGCTTTCTGATTTCTCTAGAGACAGAACAATATTTATTATTGCTTTAGCTGTTCAAATAAAAAAACGTTCAGCAATTCCATAACAACCAATCATTTTCCAGATAATTGACCTTTGCCTCAAGTTGTTCTTCTCGTGAGAGTGCAAGTAGAACATATTTAAAGATAACTCAGACATAATAGTTTAACTGTGATCCAACTTGATATTAAAAGTATGAATTTTTGGGTAACGACGGAATGTCCTCAGGAGCTATTCAAATGAAAAACAAATGGTCTCCACAAACTCTATGTGATGAGAAGTTCTTTTGAGGGTAATTTGGTGATGTTTTGAAATACTTCACCATTTCCAACTGTCAGGCTATGCATCACTACTTCAAATTGTTTTTTCTCTTCTTGTTAAGAGCATATACAATCCTGTACTTCCCCAGCCTTCTCAGAAAACAGACCACTAATGGGATTGTAGGCAAATGGCTCATTTCAAAACACTGATTTTATTGGCCTAATAAATGTAAATAGGTGACATGTTAATGCTTGATTATTTATATATTATTCTCATAATTGTGGATGTTCTTTCCAAATATTCAGTTGTTTTAGATTAAAGATTCAGAACAAGCCCTTCACAGGTCTTTGATGTGGTTCTTATGAAAGAGAAAATAAAATTGTAGTTGGCCATATTTTCACTATATGCACTCTATCACTAACGTATTTGTTTTTGTTTCTGTCTAAATTCTCTCAGATAATGTATTACCCTTCACATCTTTCTTGAGACCCTTGCATTATGTTGTGAACAATTAAGTAGATATAAGTTGAAAAAATAACAATTTATAAAATAGAAAATAATATATAAAAGAAAATGCTAAAAAAAAGAGAAAATACTGTAAAGTGCTATATAAGATAGCCAATGGCTACAAATTGGAATTTAAGGTGAATTCAAATAAGACACTTAAACTTCTCTGAGATTGTCTCTGTTTTTCTCAATAGTGAAAGGAATTTCCTTTCCAGCACTAATTTTATAGGGCTTTAATCTTTGAGATATAGTCATCACTTTCATGAGAAATCTTCCAAAATGCCATTAAAATAAGGACGATGCACATTCCACTTTTACTATTCACAATAGATAACTTTTTCTTTTATAGCAGTAAACAATTATACTCAAAGGGAAACCCGGTTTTGTCAAATCAAACATCAACCACTAATCTGTCAGTGCACATCCATAGAGAAAGTAAGCTGACACAGAGAAGGGCACCAAAGTAAAATCTTGTCTAAGTGGCAGGTGTTTGGAAATTCAGGAAGAAATTCTCCTAACTTATTTTTCTTCTCTCTGTAGAAATTGTTCCTCGCTCTATTGTGATTCTATGTATTACCTAGGGCCAGAAGAAGAAATATAGAAATACCATGGGGAAAGTTCCATTCCTGGTGTCCACGTTGATTAAAACTGGGCCACATGTCCATGGCTGTCTCTCAGGGCTGGGCCTCTAGGGATCTGCAGACAAAAAAGAAGCAGCACCATTGCAGAAGATGCACTACAGTTCAGAACACTTATGGTCAAAATTGATGCTGGAAGGTATAATTTTCTCTAAGGCAGAGATCAGGAAAACCAAAGTCTATGTTTAAGATGTCAATGCTCAGTGCTTCGCATCCATGGAAATTTAAGGTGTGAAGATATTTGGAGTTGGAACAGTTACTAAATTTGATTCTGGCATTTAGGAACTGAGGGTTTTGCAAGGTACTGAACATTGTGTTTCAGTTTTCTCACCTGCAAAATCCTGACAAAATGATTTTATTGCCATTGGGCTAAGTAGAAAATTCAAGCCAATACATGCAAAACTCTGGATAAAGTGCTTAGGACATTACACAGCAATGAAGGTAGGGATGCATTTTTTGCTTTTAGTGTTTATGATTATTGCAAAAGTTGATATAATAAAAGAAAATACATTCTACATTGAAAAGCTACATAAATCAATTCTTATGGAAACTGCATAGATCAGTGCCTGTTAAATTCTCCGTAATATCAGCTGGTACCATTGTCACTGATGTTATTGCGGTGATTTTCATCTTTGTCAGAGGAGGAGGAATGTACAATAAGGACACTGTCTCTCAGAAAAGCACACATGCTGACGGCACTTTCATGGAGTCATCTGCTGTTCTCACTCTAGTCCATCATCCATGAATTCAAGAACTGCAGTCTAAGCATGAGGGATATAGTGTTGATTGTAGGTTTGGTGAATACAGAGAACAGGCACTGTTCCATGGATTTTTGATGTGTACAAGCCAGGTAGGACCTGCAATCTCTTCCTATCTGGGAACTGATTCTGGGTCACTTTTCCAAACTCAGGAATGGCAGTTGGATATGATTCTTACTTCTAATTACCCCTCCCCCACTTGCAAATTCTGCTCCCATATCCTCTCCAAATAGGACTCCTACTCCATGCTTATATCTTTGTTTAAGGGTCTTCTTGTTGTCTTTCATCTATGTAAACTTTACCCTGCAGAAAATGCACAGCTTCAATTATTTTTCCAAAGTCCTTCTTCTTTTCTTTTGGTGGTAACTCCAACACATCTGATTCTGAACTTATTATTCTTCTTTGGTGAATACTATTCATTCACTATCTGATCCTATAAACCTGTAAGTTATTCTCCAATAATTCATGCATGTTTCCAGTTGCTCACAGTTTTATTGGAGCCGATTGCAGACTATAATTATCTGATTTTTAAATTTCTCCTATATTTTCAGCCCCTGTGCAGGCACACAGACTTGTCTATAAATCCTGAAGTTACTGCAGTGAATGAAGTCTGCTTGTGCTTTGTCTGAGTATAGTGGTCTTTTTCCATTTTCACCTCTCATTTGGAGTGGGGGCAACTTATGAAAGCAAGAAAAGTTCTTGCACCATTTGCTAAATAAGCATCTGACAGGAAAGTCGTGGTCTCTTTGTAATTAATAAATAATAACGCTAGTCATATCACCAGGTCCTAATGACAGAGTAGAAGTGAAAGTTGAAAAATCTGTGTCTGAATAGTCCATCTTTCCAGACTTCTAAAAGGAGCAGGGAGATGAATTAAAATGTCTCTGGGTAAATCCCAGGATTTAACAAGACATTTCAGTCCTTCCTCTTCCTAAGTGAGTCAACTGAAAGATATAAAGAAACTATATACATAAGTGCAGGGCATTCTTTACTTACTTTTTGATTTTATAATACTGTTTAATCGGTCAACGTAACTCATAGTATAAGTAAATATGTGACAGAGAGCAGAAGCTGATGTTCATACAGTTCATTTTGTGTGAATCTAGAAAGGTTTGGCTCACAAACGCACATTGAAGAAATTCACCCCAAATTAAGACATTGTGTATACATAAGTGAGCAATTTTGAAATACTATCTAACTTTTCTGGCCTCTTACACTGACATGAGAAATGAATGGTACTTTTGGTCAGTGGCAAAATTGGTGCTGGTAGAGTAGGGGCAAGAACAGAGGTTGTGACTGTGTGTGTGTGTTTAATAAACAGGCGAGTAGGGCACATCTGTTTCTCCTCTGTATGGTGAGTTAATTATCTATACCTGTATTGCTCTAAACAGAAACTCTTCTGCTGGAAGATATTGCAGCTAAACTTATTCCTGATTAGAAAACTACCCATAGATTCATATCCTTTCTTTATCAAAATTAGCTGAGTTTATACATTAAGCTGAAAATCAACAGTCAAAGACATCAAACACCATTCATGCACCTTTGTGGTAACCTTCCATTCCCAGTGTTCCTCACCTTGTCCAGTAACGTTATGTCAGCAACACAACACAGAAGTCACCTTTGAAAACTTTGAAACGTTTTTGACAAAAATACTGTAGAAGTCCATTTGTCCAAATAAAAGTAATGCTACTTTCATGTGTTACCTATAGAAATATTAATAGACTCCTGATAAATCAGTGCAATGATCCATTCGTTCTGAAGCTCTCTTCATTTGTTTATAACAAATGTATTTATGCTATCTGAATTCTCATTAATAGGTCCCAAAATTAGTGCAATTGCTATCTATCATCTATCTGTGTGTATAATATATAATAAATATATATTTATAAAAATATATTGATACACACATGTATATTGAGCAGAGGGTAAAATGGTAACCCTATACTATATCTTCTGCTGGTGTACATAACATCACCAATGAGAAAAGCTAAAAATATATAGTAATTACAAATTCTTCAAGAGAGAAATATTGAAATATATTGAATCATTCTGTTTGGGAGTTTGGAAGAAAACACTAATACAGGAACATAGGTAAGAAAATGGGAAAAAAGGAAGGGTAGTAGACACAAAAAATAATGATTCAAAAAGCAAAACAGAATATTTGCACACAATTTGATTCAGTATTGCTTACTAATGACATTGAATTAAATGGTAAAATGAGCTCAACCAAACTACTCAATATATTTCTTTTGGGAACTATAAGAGAAGATAAATAGAGGTATTGAGTAAGACAGTGAAATATCTATCTTCCATGGAAAAATATAAATTTATAGATATAATACATAAAATTGGTATATTGAGATATTGAAAAGTGTTAAAATATGAAAAGAATTTCCAGAAGAAATTGTTAAGAGAATCAAAACTAGATACCTCTGGGTAGGAGTTAGAGATACATAGGAAATATACTATTTTTAATAGCATTTTATAGTATAATTTGAGTGTTTTTGTTAAAAAATAGTTGCAAATGTGAGTAAAAATTATGTTTTTAATAGAATACTTGGAGACCTGGAGTACTCCAACATTTAGAAGTCAGACAATAAAGGAAGAACCAGCAAACAAGAACTAGGTGCAGCTGCCAGCAGAGCTGATTATGATGTCACCAAGGAGTGGCCAACGATGTGAAAAGGTGATAATAGTGTAAAGAATGTCAGAGACATATCCCTTGGACTCAGCAAGATGGATTGTGCCATTGCCTAGTTGACTGAATGAAGTGAAAGTGTAAGGACAAACTGAATGGACTGAAGACAGAACGAAAAATGAGCAATCTTGTATAAAGATATAGAAAAAGTTGAATAATCTTACTTAAAGGATAAGAAAAATGTGAGGCAATATCTAATTTATCCTATGGGCACTTACCTTGTGTATCAGTTAGTGAATATTGGCCTATCTTAACCTAGGTGGGAATTTTAGCTTCTTGCAGCTAAAGACATTCTTGTATGACATTATTTCTAAGTTGTATATAAAATAAGAGGCACAGTTATGATTTAAGAATAAACATCAGATTGAAAGTATAAGGATGAGAAAATGAAATATTATATCCTTCAGTGGGAAAATTTGGAATAACAGGAAAAAATCATGTGGAGAATGAATTGGGCTTGATGTTAATATAATCTAAAGGTCAAAATCAAACAAGAAAGGTGACTTTATTAGTATTTCTGAGGTGCTGCATAAGTTGCTGAAATTCATTTCTTCATTCCTCACCTTGTTTTCAGTGCATGAACCTGAGAGTTGTGCAGTTTAAACCAGGTGCCAAGCACCTGACTTCTCTCCCTGGGAGGGGTGGGTGGTATTTGTGCTAAGTCTGGGCTGGCAGCCCTTAGAGGTGCTGATAAATGCCCTCTGGGAAATGCGTAAGTAGTTAAAGTGAGTGACCATTAATTCAGGCATCCTAGTGTTTTGAGGGCTCCGTTCATCTTTTCTACAATAAAATAATCACAGTTAGTATTTCAAAGTAGACCCTAGATCTACTTTGAACAGCAAGAGGGCAATCTGCTGCTTGTATGTATTTTAGAAATATATAGCTAAAATAAAAATTTGACTCAGAGATGAGAAACTAACATTACTGAATAATTTTAAATAGGCAGAGGAACTAATTTAAATAAAAACACATGTTTTTACAAGGACAGAAATTGCTTTCTCAAAAAGTTGAATTTTCAAAGAATTCAAAAGAACGATGAAGTTATTATTATTTAGAAAATAACTAACAAGTGATTGCTAAATGTATTTCTCAACTACGTTTTTCTCAACCAAATTCTACTTGCAGTCATGTCTGTGTCTTTAAGAACTACTGCATGAGGGGCATTAGCTAGATGTCTTCATCTCCATCATGGAAATGGGCTGTTAGTAAACAATTAAGTAGATTGAATACAACTTGCCCACAGAGAGTGAGGTCTTTCCTCTCCTGACTGCTAGAAGAATGGTGTGCATTCTAGGGGGCATCTGGCTTGTAAGTCTCATAGCTGCTGCATAGTGAGCCCTGCATGATGAGGCCTAGGCTTCTGATAGAGGAGCTCCTCATAGCTCTCTACTTCCTTCAGGAATCCCATCTTGCACTGAAGTTAAAGAAAAAAGGAACCGCCAATTCATTAGGAAACGTTAGTAGCAGCTGCTCTTGCTGGTTCCTTGGTGTCATGCAACCAAAATATCAAGCTGCATGACTGAAATGTGGATTTTTTTTTCCCATCAAGTCAAGCTTTTCTTTTTGTGTAGGTATGACATTTATTTGAAAGAACATAGTATTATATGAGGAGTCCAAACCTTTCAAGAACTTTATTTGCTGTTGTTCCTTGTTTCTTTTCCATCTGTCTTCATGTTATTTTTATCACACAGGTGCTAAATATCAATAATATTATTATTGTTGTGCTTCTAGTCTTTTTGTAATACTTAAAAATAAACACAGTGATATTTTGCTTTGACTTCTGATTAAAATCTCTTCAAGTTTATATTTGAACTCAGGCTATCCATATTCTTGCTAAATCAACTTAAAATAGAAATGGATGTATTTCTGATGAAACTGTTACTATCTGAATGGGCTGAAAGAATTTCAAAGATGATAGGCTCACTACCACGCAAAACATATTTCACTGGAGAACAGTCTAATATTTGAAAAATATCCTTCTAAATTAAGCACAGATCATTCTCCCTACTGATTTTATCTTTTGTTTAATCAACTACCACTTCATATAAAAATCACCAGCTACTTTAAAGTAACATTATGATTACTTGTAGCTGAATAAAAGAATATATATATATATATATATATATGCAAAGATTATGTTGATTCTAGCATTGCTAAGTGGTGATTCCTTATTGATTCCAAATAGATTTACAAGAAATAATATATCCAGACACGTCTTTTGCTTTTGATATCATTTATTTGTCAGCAACGCAATTCAAGAATGTTCCAGGGAGATCTGCATTTAGAAAATTATACTTTTAGCCACTATGCTACTGAGCAAGAGAACATATCCTCTGCACTGTATGTCACTCTATGATGTGCACATTATTCTCTTACAGAGATATCATTGTGCGGTTCCTTTAAAATTTTGTCTATATGCTTCCTACTGTTACTATTGTCTGCTTATCTTTTCTATCACCTATCTACAGTTGGTCATTATGTTGATACATTCAACTGAATTGTTCCTTATACCCTTTATGCTCCCTCACTTCACTGTGCTGAGCCTGTGACTTGATTTAACCAATGGGGTGATGAAGTGGAACTCTACCAATTCAAGGCTTTGGCCTCAGAGGGAATTGAAAGTTCTACTCTAGTGCTCTAACTAACCCATTATCATGCTGTGAAATGCCAAAGGTATATGGAAAGTCCATGTAGAAAGGAGTATGTTTTCTACACAACAAGCACTCCCTCCAATAGCTGACAGCCAGCGCCAATTGCTAGTCATGCATCAGCACATGACTCACCCAAAGGTCCAGAGCAACTGGGCCCTAGGTACCTGCACATCTTGCATTTTCACCAGGATCAAAGGAATGGGTCAAACAAATCTAATCAACTAACACAATCACAAGACATAAGGATGTGGTTGTTTTAAATCACTAAGTTTTATAGATGTATTTTTTAATGCAGTAAAAATCTAAACATTATATATCTAAGGAAATGCATCAGGTAGCCTCTATCCTGCCATTGTGTTAGATTCTGGATTCTTAATCAAGTATGTAAGTGTGAATAAAATTAAAATTCTCCTGAACAAAACAGTGCGTGAAATTTTCAGACAACTTTGAAATCACATCTACAGCAATTGAATAAAAGACTGTGTATCAGTTAGTAGTTACTAGAGAGACAGATATAACATAAGATATATAAATATATATGAATTGATGAGATTGGCTTACAATGGCTACCCACAGAGTCAGATGAGGAAGAGTCCAGAGGATCTGTCTGCACCCTGGAAACAGAATGGTTTGGACTAAGGTCTGGAGCTTACTGCCGTGTCTTGTGGAAATCTGTTTCAAGAGGCCAATGGGTCTGTGGCTGGAGGCTGAAGGACCCATGTCAGAAGCAGAAAAGTCTGTTCTAGAAGCCAGAAGATGATGCCCAAGGTAAAGGCAAACAATGGTGCTCCTCTGAAGGGACAGAAGTAGTATCGTCCCTCCTCATCTCCCCTTTATACCATCCAGGCAAGGAGCCACCCTAGGGCGTGGAATTACTCAGCCCATTTAGATCAGCTTCTCTTAAGCAAACTTCTCCAGTTGACACAATCAATCAAGCATCACAGACTAGAAAACTAAATAGTGCTGTATTATCTACATTCTGACGCAAGTAAAGGGATGTACAGAAATGTGGAAGGGCAGAGGAAGAAGAGATTGTATTGTAAATTGTATTATTTTAAGATGTTTTGGTGACTTCCCAGTCCATACATAAAGCAGTTGTCATCACGAAGTCCATTCCACTATACCCTTGTGACATTACTTTATCTGTTTGTTTCTTTGTTTTTAGTGATCAGTCATTCTCCTTTCTTTTCTTACAGCACTCTGACCTAAGATCAAATCTCAACTTGCACTTGAACTTATTCGTCTTCTCTAAAACTACAGGCCTCCAGCCTAAGAGCAATGTATGCAACAGTGTTATCGTATTTAAAACCTCTCACTCTTACTTGATTTCTGGCAACTCTGATATACCATGCACCCCAGCATATTGAATCACCCCGAAAGCAGTGTGAATCACTGGAGGGCTCTGGGTAGCACACTAACTGCTTTGGTTGAGAGAAATGATCAGAGATATTTAAGCAATGAACAGAAAGGTTACTGGCAGACTGACAGGAACAAAGATAAAAGGTTGGAGAAAAGAGGATTGATGAAATTAAGAGAATGCACTGAATTTGGGAAGAGCGGGAGAAAAGAAAAGAATAGGAAGAAGAGAGAAATACATATTTTCCCCAACTATTGTTTTCAGGTGCTTTTCAGTGACTGCAAAGCCGAAATTTTCCTCCTTGGATTTTACTGAATATTATTCCCATGTTTTTAATTTCAACGTTTTATACATTATTTGTGATATCAAACAAGGCATTAAATATCATTAAGCAAACATAATCCTACATAGCCCGTCATGTATGTGTCCTCAGGAGCCTGAATTTCATTGAGGAAACAATACCCATATGTTACATATCTGAAAAAACAGAACTTTTCTACTTAGTCACTGGTAACACCCATAATGTCAATATGATTAAGCCAGTATGATACTAACAAACAGCCTGAAAGACTTAGCCTCAATAAGTTGATGAAACTGGAAGCGAGGAGCCAGGGCTGGGAGCTGATGTGATTCCACTGCTGATTGCTCTGGGCCTCCGGGTGGGTCATTTAACCTTGCCTGTCTTCAGATTTCCTATCACCAAAAAGGAAATTAAAACTGGAATTCATTCTCCTGGGTGGCAGCCTAAGAGCCAGAGAGCATCTTATCATCCTATTTATAATTGTAGACTCACAGAATTTTAGAGTTGGATGGGTCTTTAGCCACTACCAAATTAATGCCCTCGTTTTACAGATGTCGGCTCTGGGATTCAGCAAGGTGAAGTGCATTGCACAAGGTCAAGCCAGCTGGTGCCTCCTGACTTTTAGTCTGAGAGTCTATCATGATATAACACAGTTCTATGTCCCCAAAGTGTCCTGTTCTTTTTTGTTCTTTATGCTCATAACTATATCTGTATTCAGTGAAAACATATTTGAGAGCACAGGATCATACTGGAACATGTGCCACCTGTGTCCTAATGATCTATGCGCATATATACTATAACCCTTAATGTCAAGTTTCAGATTTTCCTAAAGATTCAAGGTCAAAGCTCTAACCACACTTGTATTAGATAATGTGGGAGGAATGGAGCATGCCTTTGCTTAGAAAGTTACATTTAAGGCTATTTGAAAACATGGCTATAACTTTGTTTCTGACTGTTTCTCTTCAAATTCTCCTACCACATCATGAGAATGTGTCTCTTAAAATGGCAGAAGAGGTGAAAAGAGTGCAAGCTTTAAAAAAAAATTTAAAAGCCTGGAACCACCCCCTGTGGCAATTTTACAAGCACATGAGATCCACACAAATCATAGTATGAAAAAAATTGAGGAAATTTTATTGTCTTCCTTTTGGTCCGAGGCAGACTTCATGCAGGTCCAGTTGACTTTTGCTGAGGTTTTCAAGTTGAGTGGTTCTAAAGGAAGTCATGTCTATAGTTGATAATTTTATTTACAGGTTGGAGAGAGAGAGCAGAAATCATTTGGCCCAAGTTCCCAAGATCCCCTTCTACTTCCTATAGAAGAAAGACACAGCCACCTCCATTTTAGTAGTGCCTTAAGTGAGGCGGAAACCAACAGCTCTTGACTTTGCGTGTGGTAGCTTGCAAAGGCATTTTCTATAATGTATGGAATGAACTGTTTCAAGTTTTTTTTCTTGCTGCTATAATTTTTATATCTCATTTTACCTCTGTAATTAAGACAGGTCTGGTAGGTATTTAAATTAGCCCAGCTTTCATCTCTATCACACATTCATTTCAAAACTTTTATGAATATTTAATAGAGGTTTTATAATTCATGGTGATATGATGAACAGCCTTTTGGCCGTTAAGTCAATTGACAGAAAAAAAAAAATCTCTCTCTTCAGGCAGAAATAATAACGATTCTATTTCTGTTCCTAGATTGGTGATTACACAGTCACCTGTTTTCACATTAAACTTTGATGATAAATTACTCAGCAACCATGATAATATCAGAAGTTTTACTGGCCAGAACAAATTGCCAGTAATTGCTGGCAAGATAAAGAGAAAGCAGTGCTTCTTTTTTCCTCTGTCCTTCCCCCAGGGGGTTGTGGCTAAGACCCCACAATCCAACTGGATCCAATTTCTTTCATTTGTTCTTCCCTTTATATCCTACTTTTTTTGTTTCCTTTCAAATCTTTTTCTGTCTCTCTAGTAGGAATGTATTAATATTCCATTAGCATGCCTGCAGATTTAGCATGCACACACACCGCATAGGCTGCATAAAAACAGTTCACTTTGAGATGAATTGCAGTTCAAATAGGTTCATTTTCTACCTGACTCCCCACAGGACACACATGCATGTTTTAAAAAATATTTGGGGAAATATCTCTAGATTAAAGCATGCATCAAATGATGCTGTTTCCAAAGCAATGTAGAAGTTTTATTTCACTTAAATATATCAAAGGTTTAGGAAAAGATAGTCTGATGATAATACTTAAGTGTGTATCAGAGAATTATAAAATCTACCCTTGGCATCAGATCTAGGTAGCTGGAGTATCTTGATTTCAGTATTCATCTCAGCACAAGTCGAAAATCATAAATGGCAAGATATGAATGAGTCACATTGCTCCTTCCATTCCTTCTAT
This sequence comes from Fukomys damarensis, assembly GCF_012274545.1. Taxonomy (NCBI): domain Eukaryota; kingdom Metazoa; phylum Chordata; class Mammalia; order Rodentia; family Bathyergidae; genus Fukomys; species Fukomys damarensis. Next base: position 45,323,860 of record NW_022900942.1, read on the forward strand.
GTCTCCAAGGAGCCTAAAAGAAGCCTTCCCTATAGCATATTGGGGAACTGGACTATCCAGCCAGGCTTTATGTCCCCTATAATGGGGTCACAGAATCTACTTTCCCCCTGGAGAGGTAATTCTGCTGCCTAATAGCTTCCACTCCAACAAACTTTTTTCTCTGATATGCAGACAACTGCTCTCTGCTCATTTCCTTCTCAGTAATGCCCCTTTTACTGCCCTGCAAATTCCTCTTTGGGGGTTTACAGCCCTGAGGCAGAAGCTGTGATACCACTGCTTTTTAGCAGCAACTTCACAAACCTACACACACTTCATTCTTTTAATCTCACCTCATATGCTAGAGTCTTCATCCCTCAATCATTTTTGTGGCTCTTCTCCATACTTTGCCCAATTTGTATGAATATTTGACTTGCATGAATGACTTACCTTATAGACTGTAATGTGTCATTGAGTGTTTGATAGTAAATAATCAAATGCTCACTGCATCCATAGTGTGTACCCACACATGCACACTGGACTTTAATCTATTTCATACCAAGTTGGTAAATTCTAATAGCATTCAAGTGCTCTTTGTTTTACCCAAAGGAGAAATACAGAGAAACCTCCTTTTCCCCTGCCCCCCCACACCTCTTCTAAACCTTATTTATTAGTGAGGTTTGGGAAACATGTCCTTGGATGAGGGACAATTAGCAAACTACAAAAGGAATTATATCTTATTATTAACCAATGTAAATTTATTTCATATAAAGGCATTAAAACTAAATGTGCTTAGGTGGAAGTGTAGTGAGCCCTTTTGGAGAAACAAAGCTAGGTATTCTCTTACCTCTGGACTGAGACCTCACTGCTAAACCTAGCAAGAATGGCAAAACCAAAATGTGATCTAAATTTTAGATTGGGTCATTTTGGAAAGTATGTTCATTAGTTTTGTGAAGGAGAGAGGGTAAAATTCACTATCCATATTTTAACACATTCTATTCCCTCTTCTTTTAAAAGAAACCTCAGACAAGTTCAATCCCTGGTACCTAAATAAATAAAGAAAGAAAAGAAAAGAAACCTCAGAGGTGTGCTACCAAACTGGCATCACGCAAACTAGAGCCCGGAAGCTTCTACTCTCCACTGCTGGACAGTTTTTGATGTGTGAACAGTGCGGTATTGTGATGCTGGCAGAAACCCAGCTCCCTCCTTCTTCATTGTGGGCTTCAGAGCTTAATAGGCATAAAATAACTGCCAACGGGGCCCATGTGCATTTTAGTGCTTTTAGGTACTGAATAATTTAGATAATTTAATTCCAGTGAGCTGGGGTAAACTTAAGAAAGCAAACATTTCTTAAGTGGGTGGTGGTTGTGAGTAGGTGGCCACTTCTGATTTCTGAGTAAATGTTTGCACATATGTGAGAGCAAGCACACACTCATATGAATATATACCCATAAGTTCACACAAAACCTTGCCTTTTGGTTAGACACAAAGAATTAGACAAGTGGTTCAACAAGACTTTTGTGTTATTATGCATCTACCTTCAATGTTTGTGCACTTTGAATTTAAAAAGTCAGACATTCTTTTCACTTAAAATTCTTTGCATCTATAAATCCTTAACCAAAAATACTTCCATATATGTATAGTTGAAACGAAAGCCTCATATAGCTTTCTTTTTTCACTTTATAGTCATAATGCATGAGAAAGAAGTTAGTGTCAACATTATTTCACCATAAAAGATTCAAAGATTTTCTGACTCACCATAAAAGATTCAAAGTTTTTCTGACTCAAAAAGAAAGTCATAAGCTATTTTCTGACACTGTGGTACTGTTGGTTCTTGCTCCTGAGTGAGTGCAAATACTGCACTTCCATTTTACATTTTGTATTAAGACTTTCTTGAAAAATATATAGAAAGCTATGTTTATGTATGCCTGTGTATGCAAAGGTACATATATTTGCAGATCATCACAGCCAAGCTCTCTGTCATGTGCAGTCTAGACTAGAGTCTGAACAGAGTGTGTTCTACTCTGGCTAAAGCCATAGAAGCAGAGGGATTTAGGAATCCCAAGCAGTTACTGAACATTTGGAAAGATAATTATATGATTTCACTGATCAATATGTATACTAGGCAGCTTTAAAATATATAAAAATATGAATAAGTGTCTTCCTTGGTCAAGGCATGAGTTGATCATAGTTGTATACACTGCAGATTACTAGAAAGGCTGCGGTATTTTGTAGTCCCTATGGAGAGTAGACACTCATGTTAGTTTTGTTCTACATCCTTTTTACCTTTACCACCAATGTCCTTCAAAAATAGAGACTGTGAACAAAATCTAGAATAAAAATATAGACAAACTTCAGAAGTTTAGACTTGCAATGAAGGAGAGTAAAGATGATGCCTAATAAATCTCTATAGTCTGGGCATTGTGCTAAGCTAGAAATCTACACCTCTTCTATTTTGATATCATCCTGTGGATTAAGAATTAGACTCCACATATTGGAAAGGAAAGTGGTGAGGCACAACTAGCCCACCAAAAGTTCCATAGCAATCAGTGGGCCAAAATCTAAATTCTGGGTCCAAATCTGATCAGAAACCTCAGACAATGTGTTCATATTGTCTGCAATAAAAGATATAGCTTCAGAGTTTGCATTGGATTCTAAATTCAGACTCTGTGGGATGCCAACATTAACAGCTGGAGGGAAGAACTGAGTCATTATTCAGATATACAGTTGTTTTATATAGAGACAGAATAGACTGTGGCTCTATGAGAGCATTTAAAGGGCTCTGGGAGGACCTTTACTATTTCCCCAATGAGCTATACCACCTGCTAGCTAGTGACTTCACAGGGAACAACAACTTTCATTTCACAAACACAGAGAAGGATTAAAATAAAATCTCCCAGAAAGTTGTACTACACAGTCTGAACTACATACCTAAATTAGAAAAGCTTCTTTCTGGGAGTAAGTTTGATCAGAGAATAGAAAATCATAGGAAAACATGGGCTGGCTGAAGGTTCCTCTTAAAGAAAAATGCAGGAGGCAATAGAAACTTTTAAAATTTGGAAACACAGTTTTTCTAGTCCAAGTGTGTTCTGATTATTTGATAAAAAAGATGTGGATATTTGAGTGTTACATTGTGTAGGCCACTCAAGTCCTTCTTTTGGTCTCAGGTTCCCATAGAACATAGGGACAAACATTTCTGTTTATTAAGAATATTCATAACTCCTCTGGAATTCCTCATGTTTACTTGGTAATGTGGTGCCCTAAAAAGAATTCATACATTTTTTAAATGAAAGTTTAAAATTAAAAGGACAAAGAAAACTTCAGAAAAATATTAAAAATAAAGTTGTCACTCTTTCCACCCCTAGCTAGATGTGGAATTAACTAGCTAAAGTATATTTAGAAAATATATGCAACTATTAAGGAAATATTTTAACATGTTCTTTAGACAGTTATAAAAGCAAAGGAAAATAATCATAGCCCCAGTACAGCAAGACTGCGTGAGATCTTACTGATAAATCATACGTTCCGGAAGAAATAACTGCATTTGGCAGAACAAGAAAAAATCAGAATACATCCAGTAAAACTAAAATAGCTTAAACAGAGTATAAGGCTTATGGCCAGATGTAAAAAGGAATTTATTGTTGATATAGCAAGAGAAAAATAATTTTATAGTGATGATTTTATATAATGTAATTTTACTGAATCCATTTATTATTTCTAAAAGTTGCCTTTTATTTCTTTTTTCTTGCCTAATTGCTTGGGCTAGAATTTCTTGTATTATTTTGGAAAATGGTAAGAGTAGAAACTCTTATCATATTGCTGATGTTAGAAGAAAGCTTTTCACCTTTTTTCAAGTTTATTTATTATATATTACAAAATAACAATGAACTAATGCAAGAAAGAAATTTTAAAAATCAATTCCATTTACAATCACTTGAAAAAGAAAAATACTTAGGAATAAATTTAGCTGTGAAGATAAATAATATGTATAGTAAAAACTATAAGATTTTTAAGACAGAAATTATAGAGGTTACAAATAAATAAGATATATCATGTTCAAAACTAACATTGTTAAACTGTCCACATATCCAAATTTATATAAAGATTAAATTAAAACTCTATCACAATTCCAATGATAATTTTCACCAAAATAGAAAAAAAATCCTAGCATTCTCATGGGACACAGAAGACCACATATAGCATAGATAATAGTGAAGAATAACAAAGATAGGGCATCAGTTCACTGATTTCAAACTGCTTATAAAACTATAGTAATCGAAACAGTATGGCACTGATATAAAAATAGATGCACCCCAGATCTATGGAAATGAATTGAGAACCAAGAGTTATACTCACAAGTATATATTCAACTATTTTTTTTACAAGAACACCAAGAATAAACCAGAAGGAAAGGAAAGTCTCTTAAATAGTAAAACTGGATCTACCATGCTTAAAAAGAATCATGCCTAAACACAATGAATTTGGAACCAGTCTTGCACTTATATAAAATGTAACTTAAATAATTTAAGACTCCAGTATAATATCTGACAACCTAAAATTACTTTAAAAGACAGAAAAAATGGTCCTTGACTTTGGTTTTCTCAATGAGTTTTGGATGTGGCACCAAAGAATAAAAACAAAAAACAAATGTGATTTCTATAAACTAAAAAGTAAAGAATACAGTGAGTAAAGTTAAAAGACAATGTAGAGAATGAGAGAAAATATTGGCATACCTAATGTCTGCTAAATGGTTAACATACAAAATATGAAAACAACTGATACAACTTAGCAAAAAGTAAATAAATAAACTAATTAAAAATGAGCAAAATACTTGATGATTTTTTCCAAGGAAAACACATGAATTATCAACAGAAATATGAAAAGATGCTCAAAATCACTGATTATCAGAACCATGAAATCAAAATAGCAACGAGCTATCATTTCATACTCATTAGGGTGGCTCGTGTCAACAAGATAAAAGATATAATATTAGCAAAGGTGTGGAGAAAAGGGAACTCTGATATATTGTTGGAGGGGATATAAATTGGGAAGATCATTATAAAAACAGTTAATGTTTCTTTGAAAAATTAAACAAATAATATACTATATGATTCAGCAATTTCATTTCTGTGTCTAGATCACAAGGGGATGTAATCATTGAATTGAAGAGGTATCTGCATCCTCAAGTGTCGCCAGCCGCAACGTCAGAATCCTGCCAGCAGGTCCCAAACCTGAGGGAAGAACAACAGGAGAGCAGTTTCACAAATTTAGTTCCAGGCTCATGCTCTACTGCAGCAAGGCCCCGTTTATTTTTCAAGGTGGGGTATATATAGGGTAAAACCGAAACCAAAAGTATAAACAGGATGTGGCTGACTGCAAAGGTCACAGAGTTCTACAAAACAAGTATTATAGGTTACATTTGCTAGGCAACAGGTCAGATCACCAGTTGAACTAGCCCGTTGCTATGGGCGACAGCACGTCCATGCTGGCGAGGTGACTCAAAGTTCAATCATGGCTGTGCCTATGTCAAGGCTCACCATAAAGGCTCACCATACTCAAGCATGGCAACATTATTCACAAAAGCCAAGATGTGGAAAAATCTTTCATGCCCATCAATGGATTAATAAACATTTAATACAATACTCTTTGGTTTTAAAAAAGAAGGAAGTCCTGCCATTTGCGATATAGATAAACATGGGAAAATGCTATATACAATATATTCCAACCACAAAAATACTGTATGATTTCACTTTTATGAGGAATCTGGAAAAGTAATTGATAAAAGTTGAGAGTAGAACAATGGTTGTCTGTTGCTAGGGATGTAGAAAGTAAGGAAATATCAGCCAATGAGTAAGATTTTGAAATTATAAGATGAGTAAGTTCTGGAGCTCTCATATTTATACTTAAGGAGAATGTAATGGCTATATTTTCAGGGATTATTTCCATAGCTGACTAGTTAATAAGGATGTATTTTATAAACAAACTTTACTAAAATTGTAGACCTCTCATGCTCTCATCACACGTACAGACACGAATACACGCTAGGTTATTGTGAAGTGATGGATGCATTTATTCATTTGCTTATGGTAAACATTATACAATGTATACATATACGAAATCACACTGTACAGTTTGAACATATATAATCTTTGTCAACTAAATATTTTTAAATAAATGACATGCATGAGAAATTAATCTTTAATTCTCCGTGGAATTAAGTGCAGTATGTATTTTAATACTCTTTTAATAAGTTTACTTGTTTTTTCAAATATGTCTAAAAATATATTAACATAAACTCATAGATGTAGCTAAATACAAGGAATTGTTTTGGGTCTAAATGAGAATATTATACTGTATTGTTTTTAAAAGTTCATATCATATTATGAATACTTTCTAAATTACTAAAATACTTTTCTTATTGACATAGAAAATAAACTTATTTACTAAAAGAGATCAAATATTGATTCAAGGAAGTTCTTACTGTACTCCATTTCTCAGGCACATTCTGACACATACATGTTTGTTTGGACTCCTAATAAATATGACAGAATTTTTGTTTTCTTTCTTAGTGACTTATTCACAGAAAAAAAATCACTTTTAAATAAATTAATTATTTTGCTTTAATAATTAACATATAATTAATGTCATTTTCCTGGTATAGTGCTAGTCATTTTGTGGGATTATTTGCTAGTATTTTTAGATTATCTCAGCATCACATATGCTTCATACTTTAGTGATCCTTACATGGAGAATACTGACAGTCACATGGCCAATAAATAATATTATAGAATTTTTAGCTAATTAAATGTTCAATTATTTCTACAAAACTATGCTATTTTAATATATCATGGATTAAATTTCCAATTTGTCTTTTTCTTGAACAAATATAAAATACAGAAAGGTAGTTGATGCTGTATCTTTCTTTTGCCTTGACTTCTTTCATAACTTATAGGCAATATGATGATGTTGGTTCTTTCTCCTTATCCAACCCTTTCTTCCTACCTTGAACTTCTTTCATATTGTCATGCACTCCTATGTGAAGTACTGAAAAAGTGAATTGATTCCGTCCTTCATCCTTTGTTGCTGATCTCTTGCATTGTCTGTCCAGGACACCAGAGAACATTGCAAACCAGATCAGATCATACTCTTCCCTTAACATCTGCAGTGGCTTGAAGCATCTCCAGAATACCACCTAACCCCTTCATGCCTCATCTCTGCTGTTCTGTCTACCTTGGAAGGAATGTACATCTTCCTCAGACTAGTTCCCACTCCTACAACAGAGGTCTGTATAAGCATTTGTAGAATCAAACCTAGATGACCTTCTTGAGCAATATCCTTTATTTCCCAAAGCTCTTTCAATGAGAATGTGCTGTTTCCTTTTAAAACACTTGAAGCACACTATCTTAGACTATTTACTAATTTCTTGCCTGATAAAACTGTAAGATTTTCAAAGTTAATGATTTTGAGTTGCCCATAAATGAATCTTCACCAGTGTTTAAATTCTTAGTCTGTAATTTAGAGCTTAATAAGTGCTTAATAGATAAATCCATCTATTTATTAAGCTTTTAAGAGCCTAGGCTATATTAATCAGATTAGAAAAAGTGTTTTTCCTCCTTTTAAGGCACAAACTTCATGTCAAACATCAAAGGAGTACTAAGTAAAAAACTAGTGAAGAGAATAAGGACTCCTATTCTCTACACAAGAGAGAGGAATGTTCAGTGTCCACCAGTTAATTCTCCTGTGTTGTTTTTCTCAAGGGTGTACACATAAAGCTGCTTTATTTATAACAATACAGATTTTTTGGCTAGGCACCATTAACAAATGTGTTAAGTCCCTGTGACAACTGATTAATTTTAGTGTAAGGCTATGAATACCAAACAACAAGTGCTGGTATGTAATGTGAATTTTAATGATGTCACAGCAAAAGTAAAGGATGAGAAAGATAATTTAATTTGCTTGCTCTAAAAGGTTAGTTCTCCTGAGATAAAAATTGTCCCTTAGGTTACCAGTGCCTTTCTCAGTATACTGCCCCTTCTGCTGGTTTCTCTGTTCCTTGGGGATGGGAATATTTATATTTAAAGACAATTAGAATACATGGTTTAGAACAAAAACACGCTGGTAGAGGAAGCAGAGGACACTTAATGCTTTTAAGATGAAGTATGTATATGAACATATATATTTGTCTGTGTTTATCCTTAATATCATCATTATTTCAGCACACTGTAAACTACTTTAAAGTATACAGTTCAGAAAAATATAGAAATAGATGTAACCACTTAAATATAATTTTAGTCCATGTATATACAAAGATTTTATTTAGAAATGGAAGTTTTTTTAAGAAAAGTTGCACATTATTTGGTGTCCCAAAGTGTTTAAGGGTAATATCTTTTCTCTGGGTTGGATTGAATATTTTATAATCATAACGTACAGCAGATGGGCCTTCACAAACATTGAGTTTAGTGTGGATTTGCAGAATCTATGGATTAATGATTGGCTTTACTCATACCAGTAAACATTCAATGCACAGCTAGCATGATCCACTAAATAAAAGTCACAAACAATGAAACAAACAGTGAAGACTTAATTGTTCATAGTGGAAATTTCTTTAAAAGTAAGTATTAACTTTAAAGTTTCATAAATTAATACATAGGAGGAATCTTAGTAAAATACAATCAACCAAGATATCAAAAATTAATTAATTATAAGTTAGTAATTGTATAAGGAAGGAGATGATCTTAGATATTAAAGGTATTGCAAAATTATGCATTAAATAAAGGATTAATAATGAATGTCTAAAAGATAAATGGACATTGAAAGAATAAACAGTAAAGACAGTAATTTGATTTCCTTAGAAGCAGCTTGTCTAAGAAGGAGGGATTCTCGTTAATGAGAGATATGAGCATTTGAGTACACCTGAAGAATTTCAGAAGATGTACCTAAAACATTAAAAATATATTTTAAGACACAAATATTAAAATATAAGACATGTATGTCTTTTATATATTTTATGTATTTATGTTCAAGTAGATGTAAATGTATAAATATAAATTTCATGTTAACAAATAAAGAGAGCTGGAGAGAATGTTCTCAAGGACAAGCCAGATGAGAAGAAGTTGAGTAAGAGTGAGTGAAAATGTTAAAATTCAGATATGTCCACATGATGTGAAGAAAGTTTGAAGAGACACCTGTAAGCATGTATTTACTGTTTGGAGACATTTGTGTTCATAATTGTGGTATCTTTCCTCACGTCCATGACATATTTCCTATTTAGCTTGCACTATACGTGCGAAGATAATAGTTACTCTAAGTCTTCCTAACATAAGAGTCCACATACAAATGGAAAAGATACATTGCTTTCTTCAAGTACCTCAACCAAGTCAGATTAATGGGCAGATTTCAAGAGGGAACCTGATGTAATAGAAAGAACGATGGAGTCAGCAGTCTAGGATTTGAGTTACATGAATAGTAACAAGCTATTTAACCATTTCTAGTTTGATTTTCCTTATCTGAAAAGTAGAGATAATAAGATTTACTCTGAGGATTTATGATAACATATGGGAAATTCTTGCCACCATGAGGTGCTTTCCAAGTGCAAATGATCCCATCCTCTATGAAGAATTATTTGGAAGGTTCCATCAATGAATGATTGTTTGTAAAGATACATTTTAAGCTAAATCTAAATCATTATGATCCCAAATGCATATTGGTAAATAATTGAAAATAGGATTATTTGTATCACTAAAGACTTCTAGAGAATTCCAGGTCTTAGAGATAAACTGTGAAAATGTATAAAAACAAAGCCAATAAACTCACCCCTTAATTATTTAAGGTATTTTGACAAACTGTAGATGTACTAATAACATTTGTTGAAAAGAGAAAACATACTTTTAAAAAAAAAGTAAACTATAATTGACAGTAAAGTAGACTCTGATACACAGGTCAATCTAGCTTTAAATGGCGAAGTAAGTTTAGACATATGAGCCTATGTATCTCTCAGTGTCTGCTTATCCCACAGTGGCCATATTCACTTGGTTGTAGAGTAGGTGGGTAGGAAAGGAAAACAGAACATGAATGGTATTCATAGAGTGAAATCACTGACCCAACATTAGACCCCATCGAGAAATGATAGGTAAAAAAATAACTTTAGTTTTTAGATAGAATTATTGGTTTGTTGAAATTGTTTGCAGAGTAAATTTCTCTAAATACGATTGTATTATCTCCTAGCTTCATGACTAAACTGGCACTCTCATATCTCCTGTCTCATATTTGGTTGATTATCCTTTCCACCAAGCTGTTACAATCACAGGAAAAAAATAGCAAAATCTACTCCAAATGGCATCTAAAGGAAAGTAACATTTTTATATGATATTGTAACTAATAATCTAAGATTCAAAAGATTAATTCGTTAGTTATTTTCTTAATTGACACAATAATATCTGTAGTAAAGCATAGAGATATAGCTCAAATTAGCTTAGCCATGCATGACAGCTAAGAGATTTACAAATTAGTAATATAACAGAGAACTCAAGAATAGAAGAGATCCCCAAATTGGGGAGGAAGTAATGCTTTCAAATATACCCAATGGAGCAAGAAGGAGAGTATAAATATCATGAAAGAATATGAGAAATGCAAAATAAATGAAATCCCTAGGTAGTAAACTTATTGATTAAAATAATGACCAAGGGATTCCTGAAGATGTCATTAGTTCTTTGAGTAACACAAGCTAAATCCATTGACATTTTGGCAAACTGTGGAAATTGTATTCTCTGGAAATGCTCTCTTGTAGAGAAAAAGAATACCATCACTGTTACTTCTCAAAGCTTCAGTCTAGTTTAAAGAACAACATGGCTAAAGTTGCTCCCAGATAAATGATTGGCAGTGATCAAAATATTAAATTTGGTAACTCACAAAAAAATAATCAGACAATATTCAATCACTCCTTTCTTAACTCTGGAGAATAGATGACACTAAAAATTCATAAAATTATCAATATAATGGGAGTTTCTGCCAGAACTACAACTTCCAATAGACTAAATTTAGAACAGGTACAGAGAGATAAACACACACACACACACACACATTTCCCCAAATCTTGCATTTTAGGAAGTACCTAATCCATTAAGAGTAAATATGCAATACCAAAATGTACATCGGCCTTCAATCTCACAGAAAAGTAACACCAGTGTCATCAATTTTTAGCAACTGCTAATGATAAGAATTAGGCAAATCAAGGAAGTGAAATGTTATTATTCTTTTGAAATTTTTTTCCACTGGAAATTGAAAATGGTTTTCTTTAGACACAAGGGAAGCTCTGTTGCGAGAAAAATTAGGTGTCCAAATTTATACACATCACAGTCATATTTTTCTGACACCAAGTAAGAGAAACAGGTACAGAAAGGAAGTTTTTTCCATGGGAAGTTGAAAGAAGCTATCTTTAAAAGAGATTTGTAATAAATTACTTTCAATATTTGTTGGATAGAGAAAACAAAAATGATCTCACCTATAAGAACCTAATTTGAAGAAAAAGAGAATAATGCACCCCCAAAATATTTTGTTAAAAAAATTATACTCCAAGAATTGGAGTCTCTAATTAAGCAACTCTGAGGATGCCATACTCATTGAGGTCTATATAAATTTTGCACCAAAGTTGCATAACATACAGTGTAAGGAGTCTGTATATGGCAGCCCTACCCAAGTCACTCCAGGCATGAGAAGTGCTGACCTGAGCACACTGGCAGTTCACAGGAGAATGATTTCCTCCTTGCATGGAGTTAGATAACTGGATTTGTTAAGTACTCAGTGAATATGAGACATATCAATAGGTCCTTTGCAAAGGTGCAGGATATTAACCTCCTTTATAGTAAATATGGAAAATTTTAAATTAGCATTTCAAGAGTGGAATTGGCATTCTCCCTGTAGTGAGTTACTTACTATCTCTGATCTGCCTCTCCTCTTGGTGCATTTCTTCTCATGAACAATTACTGATCAGAAACGAGTTTGCGTGCTTTAGTCAGATATCGCATTTGGATATAATATTTGCAGCAATTTTTTTAATCAATTCAACATCATTGCTTCATTTGACTTTCCCCAGGGAGGTGAGTGTGGCCCCTGGGACAACTGGTGGAATCAAGATTCCAGAGAACGGAGAAATGTGGCTGTGTTCCAAAATGAATACTAGTACCAGGGAGGTAGGATGGCACCCTACATTTTCTCTCTCCTAATCTGTTTTTTATCTCATTGCCTTTTCATCTTGTCCTTCTACATCTGTAAGCTCCTTTTTCATCTAGGCAAAAAATAAACATATAATCAGTTGTTTGTTTTTTGTTTTGTTTGTTTATAAAAGTGTTAAGTCAAATATTTAAGTTAAATAAATTCACCTTTTCAGGAAAGAAATGGGACAAGATCTCCTATGTTTTACATTATAATGGGTTAATTCATAAAACTTGGACAGAGTATGCCTGATGCAGTTCAGCTGTTGACCTCATCCTCTTCAGTCAAAATCCAGGAGCCCATGTTTATGTTCCAGAGCCCTAGATAGGTGTCTGCTCTTCCTTGCCATGCCCTGGCAACCATGGCTTCCTAGCCTATGCACAAATCATTTTCAACCTTCCAATGGGGCATCTCCCTCAAGCCAGTTAATCAGCATCCTCTTCCACTGCTGTAGCCTGGCTAAGTAGACAGTGTCACCATTCAGCTTCAGAGAACCAGACGCCCTGTCACACATTGTTTCACAGAGTGATTTTAAGAGGGACAGCAGACTCCCAGCCTCAAAACACTGTGATGGCTGGTCCTGTGGACAAGCAGACAAGAATCTCATTAGCCTCTTTCCTGGGAGTAGTATTGCATGTTAACAATCTGTCTTTTTTTATTGCAGTTCTTTTTTTTTTTTTTTTTTTG
>NW_022900942.1:45336794-45359762 GCF_012274545.1 Fukomys damarensis
TGCAGTTCTTTTTTTTTTTTTTTTTGTGACGTTGTGGAGCATCTCTTTAATGGAAAGGACTTTCCATCATCCTAGATTTCAGTGTTGCTGAAAGGCAGGACTTTTCAAATACTTTTTGTCTCTCTGGCCAGCACTACTTCTACCAATAAGTGTTTCCTCGCCTACATCCAAGTTTTATCACTGTCCAATATAATTCCCTTTATATTTTTATTCTCTTAACATATCAAAACACGAAGAGTATGATATTTATTGTGGACAAGGCAGGGTGCTGCTTCTTTGTTTATCTATTTCATGATGTTCAACCAATGTGCTTCCTGTGCCAGCGGTCTCATTTAAACTGAGATTCCATCACATTTCATCTTGCCTCAACTGACTCACTTCCACATGTCTTGTACATATCAACCTTCCATAGTTGGTCAGCTATCATAATCACGTGCTAATGATCCTTTAGTGAATCTAAGTATGTACCACTGCTCTACCTACAAACTATCACAGCAAGAAGGACATTAATACAAAAGGGTAGAACCATCCTTATTGTCCTCTACCCATGATCATTTTTGTAGGTCTTTATAGAGTAGCTGTAATAATCCTATAGAGCAGTCAAACATGCTCTTAACTGTTGTTTGAGTTTCATACTCCTCTCCATTAAAACTTATTCCATTCCATTAATACTTAGGCACATTTACTCATTTTCAGGCACTAGCTGAAAGTTGAAGTGGATAGGGTCCAGATTTCAGCACTGAATTTTGTTCTACGAAGATGTTTTTGATTGGCCTTGGAACTATGGATTGCCTTAAGTGGAAAGCATAGTGATCATGGGTATAAAAAAAGAATCAGTGAACACAGTTAATTAAAAGTGCCTTATGGGCCTTGTGAAGCCAGGGATGGGATAGGATTTATGGGCATAAACAATCCAGAATAACCAAAGGAAGGACTTTGGTCTGAAAAGTTTAAATAGCAGTTGAGATGATATTAGAAAGGTCATAATTTCACTTTTGGAAGACAAGGCCAGGACTGAAATTGAAATGAATTTGAATGTCAGAAGCTGTTTCATAGGTGATGAATAATCAATGTATTGAGCAAGTGGCTCACTTATAATGCTTAATTCATTAAAATACAGACATTTTTTTGTTCATTGTTCCATGAATGATTTAGTTCAAGAACAGTAATGTACCAGAAAAGAAATCCACCCTCTTACCGCAGACAGATCATAGCGCCTTCTTTGTTGTAAACTTTCTATCAAATATATTTCAGACAAAGCCATTAAATCAGTATCTTAGCTCTCATTGCTGAGACAAAATATCCAACACCCTAAATTAAGGAGCAAAGGTTTATTTCAGCTCACAGTCTGTAGAAGTTTCACTTCATAGTTGACTGGCTCCAAGCTAGAGTGACATGGCAGAGGGGCATCACAGAGGAGAGAGTTCATAATGTGGCAAGCAGAAGGCAGTGAGCAGCAAGCAGACAGCAGACAGCCTGCCTTTCCTTTTTATCCCAACCAGGATACCAGCTTTTTGAATGATGACTCCCAGAACTAAATTAATTCCAATCAGTGGACTAATACAGTATCACACACCCTTAATCCCAGTATTACATGCCCTAGATCCGGCCAACTCCAAAACCCCTACCTATGAGTGCCTGAGGCTTTGTGGGGGAGCACCTAGATACAAGCCATAAAAACTAGTAATAGTAATATCTTCTTTATTAACAACCACGTGAGGCAATATGCTAACAAGTCTCCGCTAATGATTTGAGCCACTATTGCCTTGTGGACCAGGCATTTTTATTGTCTTTTTACTAAGCACGTTTTGAAGTTCAGAGAGGTCAAGCAGCTTGTACTTAGTAAAACACATAGTAAAAGATGTTGCTGACCTCCATGAATCATGAAGCACCCCCTACCTGTTCTACACAAGAAATCTACCTAGGCTTGACTCTCTTCTTGATGTAAGAATACAAAGAATGGCTTCTGGACCTAAGAGGGAAGATTTAAACCTTTCCACAGGTCCCTTAAAGGGCTTCTAAAGAAGTCTGCGGCTTGATTCCCTCTTTGTGCATGCTTGCAGGTGGCCAATTCTGCATTACTATCAGGTGTGTGTTGTTCTCATCTTTTACAGGTAAGAGCCCATGATAGTAGGACTATGGTCCATCCCTCGTTCACCTGACTCTGCTCAGCTCCTGGCTTCACACCTAGTGCTTTATAGGTGCCCGGCGATGTTCACTAAATTTAATTGCATCACAACAAGTGTTTGCTGGGGAGGAGTGTGGTATAGGGGCTTGCTCACAGACTTACAATTAAGTGTCAGCTATTGGGTGTGTAATTTGAGGATCCTTACTATCTCTGGGCTTCAGTTTTATCTCCTGTTATTGTGGAGATCAACTGAGAGAAGAGGGTGAATGAAGCATCCAGCAAAATGTCCAAAACACACTGCGCACAAAATCAAATCTGGATCCCTTTTTTCACTTCCCTTCCCTGTGAGATTAATTTTGAAGGTGATTTTGCAAGATGAGAGTCCTTTGAAATCCAGACATTCCAGAAATTCAGAGCCTTCATAGGCTCTTCTCAGATGTGTGCTAAGTGGCCTGAAGCCATTAATGATTCACTCATTGGTCTTAACAAGCTAATATGCCCCCAAAGGTGCCTTCCTAGCACAAGCAAAGGGTTGAGCCATTTATTCTGTGAATTTGATTGATGTCGACAGGCAATCTGGACAGCTGAGGCCCAAATGCACAGTTTTTTTTTTTTCTTCCCCTTCATGGCAGGATTGATTTTGGCCTGAATCATCTAAATAATTGCCTTTACTCCCCTAAGACATGCCTTTTACTTTGTGGGTGTAGACAGCTATAGAAAACAAGTATTTTTTTTAACCTCTTCAAAACTTGGAAGCTCTCAGACACAGAGAGGTTAATTGATTTGACAAATGTCACACAGCTCTTCAGCCATAAAGCTGAGACACAGCCACTGGGTCGCTAAGATTCCTCTCCTCTGAGCACATTACAGAAACTGTTACAGCTGCTTACACACATTCATGCTTTAAATAGAAATAATAACCTTCAGGATCACACATTTCTTTCCTTTTGGGTACAGAAAATCTTAATATGAGGCCGGTATAATAATGAGGTAATCACATGTGAAAAATTTTTATTATTCACATTACCTAAATGTCTTATTTTAAACTTCTCTTTAGGTAAAGTAGATAATGCACAATTGGAAAACAGAAACAGTTTTAAAGTCCTTAAATTATCAAGTCCTTGATGCAGTTGGAAGTCATAAATTCATTTGCTCAATGCAAATGCTTTTGAAAATGTTTCTGTAAGCAAAGTGCCATGTGGTGGAAAGATAAATGAACACCTTCGGCTTCCATTGAAATCCACATCTCATCGAAGTGGTTGAGGTGCTACCCTTAGGAGAAACCAATTCCCATGAGTGCGTGCGGAGGGCTTTTGTTTGGGATCTGAACTGTGTGCACTACCATCAATGCTGAAGCATGACAACTATAGGGCTTAGCTTGGCTAATACCAATGGATTCATGTACAACTAGTAAGGTAATGTAAAACAAGTAAGTTTAAAGATAGTGAAGGACTATGGGACTCAATTACTATAAGGGAGGAAGACAGGACAATAGTCTCAGGCTTCACATCAGCACATTCGCCATGTAGAGAATAGTAAGCACTGTGTGAACCTACACACAGGAAAAGTCCTATCTGCATTGATGGTTGAGAAACACCCCTTATTGGGGCTGAGTTTTGGACAGAAATTTTTGCTTAAATGGTTCCTTAATTTTTTGTTTACTAATATTAGGCCCCAGGGCCAGGGATTTAGCTCAGCGGTTCAGTGGACTGCCTTGCAAGAGCAAGGACCCGAGTTCAATCCCCGGTGCCAAAAAATAAAAATAAAACACACACACACACACACACACACACACACACACACACACACACAAATAGACCCAAGATTCTCCTTATAACCCCATTATTTCATGAACTGCTAATTTGAACTTCATATAAGTAAGTTCATTATTTTGCTAAAGATCATAGTACAAGTTTCTCCGTAAGAACAGGATCCATAAATATGAGAAATAGGACTGAAATTGTCTTCTAGGGGTACTTAGGTAATATCAAAAGATAGAGACAGAAATGTCTCATATTAGCCTACAGGCCTTCACATTGTGGAAGAGGATATGGCATCTGCAGCTTTCAGTTCTCATTGCCTGTTTCTCACCCCGCACAAGTAATTAAAAGTTCTTGCACACCACATTCTGTGTGACTTAAGTGTCCAATATATTTCTTCTAGGATTATCTCATAATATTTAAATCCTATGGAAAGTGGAGAGCCTAGGGACAAGAAAGGACTAGGGAGACCTCAAATCTACTCAGTTTGGGGACTGATTTCCTCTGCGACTGTAAGCAAATTGCTGGATTTCCTTTAGCTCTCCTGTATTTAAAATTGGAATAATGCCCCTTATCTTAAAAACGATGTCATTATACTGACAAAGTATGTTACTATAAAAATTAAAATGCCATGAAAATTCAAGGTGTTTTCCTAAGACTGTTTCTCTGATGGCTATTCTCAGAAAGGTTAACTTACATGATACTTAGTCAACAAAAGTGTCCTGAATACCAAATAGGAAAAATAGAGAGCACAAGGCTATATTACAAAATCATAAGGATTTCAGGGAGATTATCAAGCTACCCAGGTATAATGAGCATGTAAAGGTACAAGTGTACTGAATGGAATGGAAGCATTGCTGTTGAAGAACAAACAGGTAGCTCACATTTTAAAAATGCAAAATTTCAGAGGAAAAAAATTAAAATTTTGCAAAGGATGTGGGCCTTTATTTGGACCTGACACTTAATTGTCAAGGCAAAAAGAAGCAAAAAAGATGGGAATTCCTATAGGGGAGAATAACACTTTCATGGATATTACAAGATAGCTCTTTCTGTCTTTGTTAATTCATGCATCCCAGTGCCAGACACCTATTAAAGGTACCATGACTATAGGTGATGTCTCAATGAATCCCACCATGATCAAAGGATACACATGAAAGTGAACGGCTGCACCAGCTGAACTCTGATGGCCTTACAGAGAGAAGATACCTGATGGATTTTAGCAGGAGATAAATTGGAAGAGTATATTGCAGCCAAAGCTGAGAGTAAGAATGACAGAAGAACCAAAGCCAAAGTACAATACAAGGATTCTAACCAAACACTTTTTATTCTTTTGGAGGGGTTGTTTGCTGCTCCCCCATACTGGATATTAAACTCTGGGTTTCACTCAAGCTTGGAAGGCCCTTACCTCTGCACTATATTCCCAACCCTTTGTACTTTGAGATGGAGTCTCGCTGAGTTTACCTATGGTGGCCTTGAACTTGCAGTCTTCCTTCCTTGGCCTCCAGGAAGGAGCAGAGAAGACAGACATGTGCCACCACACCCAGAAATTTAAATTTCTTTAAATTTTTAAAGAAAAATTTCTTTACCTGGGATTGACAGACTCCTGAAAAAAGGGAAAGCTTACAGAGGAGTTCTAAGGAATCCTTTACCCCTCCCTTACATGACTTGCACTTGTGTATATGTGCACTTTTCACGACTGAGCTCAGCTTTCTGTCAGGAAACCAAATTGGTGTGTGGATGACATAAAGTAAGAGTTTCTGACTGAGGTCCTGAATGGCCTTTAAATACAACAGCTTTGTTATAATAGGAGTCATTTTATCTTATGTTGTTATTGCATTTGGATAATCATAATTAAACTATTATGTCTAGTCCTGAATCATATACTTCAAATACATGTGATTACCATGTTGTAAGATTGTGGGCAGTACCCAGGCCCAGTAAGATTATAGGTGATTTTGTGAATATGAATATGTCTTCATCTATGAAATAATACATCTAGATGTTGTAGTTTATTTCCTTTTATGAAAACACAATATTATTTCATAGAGATACTCTCTTTTGCTATGCACTTAAATATCTTTGGCATTCAAATATATCCTCAAGTGCCTTCAAGACATTTTCTGTACTGAATTCAGTATAAATATGCCCTTCTTAAGGACATTCCAAAGTAGTCAAGGCTATTAAGATTACATCTTAGAAAATATCTTCACACCTTTCTTTTTGTCTAAACTGAAATATGAGACTCTTGCCTTGAAAATCTTAATCAGACGTCCCTTAACTAAAACCAGAAATTACAAAAATAATATGCTCAATACAAAGATTTTATGTAGGCAGGCACATATTCCTTTAAAGTTAAAATAATCAGTAGGATTGCAGATTATTGCCTGTACCATGTCCTTCGAGAATTTTAAATGGTAGTGATCGTCTCCTAGTTAGAAAGGATTGAAAGTTCATCCAGCAAAAACATGGTCACAAATATCTCTTCCTGTGAAAATTAAGTCAGAGTTATACTGGCTAGGACTTTGTTCTAAAATTCAGTCACTTTTACTTCTAGTAATTATAAAAATGCCTTTGGATGAATATTTCTCAGCAAAATGTGAAGAAACAACATTGGAACTTTTTGATGAATATTTAACTCACTCCTCCAAGAGATGGGGAATATCTTATACCTGCTAATTTTATCAACAGAGTTTACTAACACGTGTCCATAAGAGCAGAAATGCTTAGTCTTCCCTTCACACCTAAACCTAGATCTTCCTAGCATCTTAACTGTGTTCAGTATGTTTTGCTGTAGAATGAAACTCTCTATAGCATAATGAAGATAATATGAATGGTGTCAATTACAGGGATTGAAAGCAAATGTAAAAGTTATAACATTTTATACTTACCATTTTAGGCCATCAGTGGGATAGGCAAAGCTCCATTTTGGGTGAATTAAGTTTATAATCTCAACATTTTTATACGTTAGCTGCGGAAGCTGAGAAATAAAGGGCTGGAGTCTGGCAAAGAAAAATAACTAGATTTCTGATGATGCCAGGAGTGTAGCTTTAGGTCTTAGGTTCAAATGGGCTGGAAGGGCATTCTGATCTTAAAGACTGAAAGGCTTATTCTGGACTATGTGGGATTTACTCTTCTGCAAATGGACATGGTATTAATCTTTACATGGACCATGAGGTATTTTGATTTTGCAGGGGATTCCAGCTTATAGGATCTCTCACCACAGATGAAAAGCTCTTGATGTGGTAGCAGGACCATGGAGGAAGCAAGCATGGTGATAACTGCTCTCAGCCATCCTGGGCTGCTGTGGAGCCTCTCTGACCTGGATACACACCAGTGGGCCACAGGCTCTCAGAAGAGGATTTACAGATTTTAATTACAGAGAACAATGAACCTTCATCCACAGAAGCTGCTTAGGCATCTGATAGGTTTGTGTGTGTGTGTGTGTGTGTGTGTGTGTGTGTGTGTGTGTGTGTGTGTGTATGTTCTGATCATCTTTCTATCACTACGACAAAATACTTGATAGTAAGAGCCTGAAATAGGAAAAGTTTGCTTTAGTTGTTAGTTTCAAGTATTTCATTTTTTGTTCACCTGGTTTCATGGCTTTTAGGCATGCATGTAGGGAGGCAGACACTCATGGTGGAAATGTGTGCTGGATCAAAGCCTCTCACTTTATAGCAGCCAAAGAGAGGGAAAGAGCTCACAAGGAAGGGAGTGGAGACAGACTATGTCCTTCAAAGCTACCCCTCCAGTGATGTGTTTCATCCAATTAGGCTCTACTTCCTAATAAGCCCATTGAGCTCTGAACTCATAGGTGGATTAATCCATTAATAAGGTTAGGCCCTTTCTGATCACTTCCCCACATCAGCTGGTTTTTAACATAATGAACCTTTGGCGGGACATTTTGCATCAAAACCATAACATAGACTCACTAAGGTGATGGTAGCTTCCCCAAAGAAAGTATATCTAAGTCCATGCTTATTTATTACTCAAATGTAATTATTTGCCCTATAAATTCTATACATTAAAGAAGGTATCAGTGATCTATATTGTAAATTTACCTCTGTGTTACATGTCTGACCTCCTATCTAGGGCTACCTGTCTTCCAGGTGCATTGAGATGTTGCCTTATCCCAAGCACTCAGACAAGCACGTATCCCATAAAATACTGTTGAAAGTCAAAACCATATCAAAGATAATCACATGAAGCAATGAAATAGTTGCTATTATTTCTACACAGAGACAGTACTGTGAGCATCTTGAAGAGCGACAAATATTAAATGGAAGAATAGGTTTAGTTGAACTAAATTTGGGAGATATACCATCTTCTGGCCAGTTGTAGGCCTTTGGGTTTCTTTTATGTTTGATCAAAACATACTAATTTAGGCTAAAAACATCCAAAGGAAATCCAGTAATCATAGCAACCACATATTAGACTTCACCTGGACATAGTACTTTACAGTACTCAGAATAGTATTTTTGAATTAGATAAACTGGACTCAAATTATCTTTGTGTTGGAGTTGGCCCTCATGTCAGTGTCCCTAGCCTCTGACTTGTGACCCACTTGGACTTTGACTTCTGACCTTTGGGATTTAACTGGTCTTCTGATTGCTCCCTTTAAAATTGACCTTTTATCAATTGAAGTTAGAGTACCTAAGGTAATCAGCCACTAACTTCTTCATTTTAAATCCTCTTAGCATACACCTAGTGCATTCCAGCCCCTCCTCTCTCTCACTTGAACTACCATAGCTTTCTCCTAATCAAATGCTCTATCTCCTCATTAACCATCTAGCAAAGTCCTGGCATTAAATCAGATTCTAGGATCAAGGACTTTCCTCTAAGTAGAGTTTAATAAAGAGGCCATTCTCAGCAGTGAGAGATAATAAAGAAGCAAACAAAAACAACAACAACAAAAGCATCTTGAAGTTCCCAAACTAGAAACAGCAGGAAACTGTTACCACCCATGAAAGAATCTTCATGATAGCTGGTGCCTAAGAAGGGCTGTGTGATAGATGCTGTAGCCACAGAAGGAAAATTCCTTCCTAAAATTACAGAGAGAGACATGGGGAAATAATACACCAGTTACCCCTCCCTCTGAGAACCTCAATCTCTTGTCAGAGCCTTCCATGGTCAAAATGCAACCAGAGGTCAGAGGGAAAAGCACCTGGTCAGTGCCGACCACATAGCCACGCTGCAGAAACAGTGTGTGTGTGCAGCAAAGCTAGAGTGACTGTTTTAACATGTTGTACTTGATCCAATCAACACAGTTGTCGGAACATTCTCAAGCCTCCCCCAAATCTACAGAATATAGCCCTAGCCTGAGACTAGGAAACTTTGTCATTGTCATACATCTCTGGGATAGTATTCAGATACTTTTTGCTTCCTTGACTAATTCATTGATTTTATGTGGTTCTAGATATTGAACCTACTGTCTTCACACTGAGCTCCAGCCTCAGACTGTTTTTTGTTTGTTTGTTTGTTTTTGTTTTGTTTTGTTTCTTTGGTAACGGAGATTGAACTCAGGACTTTGCACTTGTGAAGCAGTCAGTGGAACCACTGAGGTAAATCCTGAGCCAAGACCTATTTGCTTATTTATATTTTAAATTTTAAGATAGGATCTCACTCATTTACTAAGCTGCCCAGGCTGAGCTCAAATTGATGATCCTCTTCCTCGGCCTCCCAGGATGCTGGAATTACAAGACTATGCTACCATACCTGGCATTTAATTATTTTTAAAAATTAGACTAGACATTCTTCTAATTATCTGTATATGTGATTTAACTCCCTTCCTTTAGTCATTGATCTTGAAATTTCTACTGGAACATTCTTCCTTCTCTCTTACCAACAGAACCCAAATGCCATTCCTTTAGGAAGTCTCAGTTAGGAACTACCT
Source organism: Fukomys damarensis (assembly GCF_012274545.1). NCBI lineage: Eukaryota > Metazoa > Chordata > Mammalia > Rodentia > Bathyergidae > Fukomys > Fukomys damarensis. The sequence goes on from NW_022900942.1 coordinate 45,346,573, forward strand.
AATGCTATATATACTTCGTTTTTAGAACTTACATCCAAATTAGTTTGGAATGTATAAAATTTATAGTATTATACGTTTTTGGCCAAAATCTGAATTTATTATGTATATTCTGTCTGCCTTGCCACAAGAAAGTTTCCAGAAGAAGGGACAATGTTCTCTTTGAGTTTATGCCTCACCAGCTGGCACAATGGTCACCAGTGGTGGGTGATTTATACCTACTTATGAAGCCCACTTGATCAACGGTCTGTATTTTATTTTTCTAGGCTTTGAGGAGCAAGAAACATATCAATCTTGATTTTTCAGTAAATATTTGTTGTTTGGAATATAAAATGTACCTCAAACCCTTGTTTGTCGGTTCTCATAAGCAAGAGAAATGCTGAAGATGATCTTCTTCAAGTTTATTGTGGGCCTGCAGTACCTTAGCTTTAAGAGGTTTCATTCAGTTTGCAAAAGTATAAATAAGACTCAACAGTTTAAAAAATTCTAAACACTAACAAAATGGGCTAGTAAATATAATTAATCAGACGCCCTCAGTGACAAAATTGCAGGAGTCAGACCGTAGGTTTAACATAAAGCATTAATACTTGGTAATGTACCAGACAGAGGCTGAGGTAACTTGAATCTCCTTAAAAATCCCTTCTGGCCTCAAACTGCATCTGATTATGTTTGATGTCCTTCAAACTATGAGGGTCTCAGAAGCTGAGACCTACATGGGGCCGACAACCACACATGACATTTGAGCCTTTTAGATTTATAGCCTATTTCTGAGTCACTGTTCCTGTTTTATTCACAAAAACAAAAAGAGAAATGCCACCTGACCAAAAATGATCAATGAGTACTCAAAAATTTCTCTCAATTCCTAACAAAACTAAAGTTTTTCTGGTAATTTTCCTGTAAAAAGAAATTTAAAATTTATTCCTAAACAGGGCAGGGGATGGCTGCATGCAGGTAGCCAGGGATTTGGGGCCAAATCAGCTCATGTTTCTTCTGCCAGGAGTCACATTTTGACCCCTCATTTCATGAGAAAGCCATTTGTTGTGTGCATAAACCCCCCACTCCTCACCCCTGGACTGGGTGGTGAGTGGGCCCCCATCCCTTCATGCCTTGTTAGGGCCAGGCCATCCCTGCCCTGAGGCCTGGGCACCATTTTCCCCCTCTCATCCAGCCCGCATCCCTTTGAAGCTGCTCCAAAGAAACTTTATCCCTCTGTTCCAGCTGGCGTTTCATTAAGCCCTGGCTTCACAGGATTTTCCACTCCCATTGACACATCAGAGCAAAGATGGAGCCATTAAAATAATGAAGAAAGAGGGAACGAGCAGAGGCAAAAATGCTTCTGAGGGAAACTGAAAAGAAGTACAAGGTTATTTAAAAAAATAAAGGCCAACTGCAAAAATAAAATGAAATAAAATGTACCCACCTTCTCATTGCTCTCCTGTTCGCTCTTTTTCCATCTTTTTTTTTTTCTCCCCTACATGTGTGTGTTCTAAGCCGTCCAAATTTTTCACAAAGCCTCATAAGGAGTGACTTCAGAGAGCCACTGGCTCTGTGAAAATGCCGACAGTCACAGGTCTAAATTAGAAGCAGCCGATAAGAATCCCAAAGTCATTCTGAGTACACATGAAGGCAGGGGAACTCTGTGCATTGAAGATGCAGTGAATCTTCAATCTAACCTTCTTTCTTACACTGAAAAGAAATCATTGAATCTCCTGCTGCTTAGACATCAAGCCCACCTAGGTTATTAACCACCCTGGGTGTGACCTCCTTACCCTTACCTCTAAGGTTCCGTCCCTCCATTGCTCAGCCTGGAGTGCTTATTCCACACTATTTCTTTTACTTCTTAAAAGGAACACTGGCTTCATACTTATCTGGTCATAAAATCTTTTTGATGCTTACCTGCTCCATGAGAAATGAATCTCGGATGTGTTGTTTTCTCCAAAATTAGATTTTGACTTTAAGAATCAAAAGAATGGTATTCTTCTGTTGCTTTCTAAACAAAGACCTCACTCAAGACCCTACACTGAATTTGTATTTTCTATATTATCTGCCCAATGTATCAGCAGACTTCAGTCATCTCAACCAAAGATACAGACAAGGAAGATGTCACAAAAGGCCTTTAAACTCCTGAGCCAGCTGTGACAAAACCTGTGTACTAAAACTACACATTTGACTCCCCCGGGCTCTCATTCAGGCATTGTGGTTTCATTAACACACTTGCATTTCTAGAGTCTCTTCCCACAAGAATTAGAAGCAGTGACCTAGAAGTGGCTTCTTAGATGTATGCCTGATGACAGAAGTGTAAGTGACAGCTGACATGCAATTAAAGGAAGAAACAAACCAAACAAGGGAAAACAGTGAGCAACCACATTTCTTCACATAGAAAATGTGATGGCTATGACAATGAATTTTGAGGTACACTGAAGAACTGCTGTTACAATGTGAAAGGCAAATATTCCTAAAAGATGTGCTATAAAGCGGCTAAGATTTGTTTTAAGAAGTAGAAACGAGGAGCTGTTTTAAAAATGTGTGTGCACACCTCCTTATTTCAATATTTCAGATAAAACTGGGGGTCATACTTAAAAGGTTCGGTTTATAGTATTATGAGGTTAATTCTTTATGTTACTACATTACGAGTCATGGAAAGAAACACGTTTATATAACTACAGAACAGAAGTGCTCCAGTAAGATTCCGAAGGCTCAGATTAAATGTTCTTGAGTAGTGATCCACTGGCATTGTACACTCTGAGGAAAGAGGGCCATACAAGAGGACATAATGGCTCCAGAGGAAAAAAAATCAAGCTTCAAATCTCAACCTTTCCTTCTCTGCATTGTCATAGTGGGATTTTGGCCAAACTCCCCAGTATTTTGCAATCACAATCAGTAATAGCTAGGGAGAATCGAGGTCTTACATGTTCCAGAGTCTACATTAGGTTTGCATGCAGAAAATCTGCCTTACAGGAGATGGCTTTCAAGAGACGCCTTTAATATAGCATTTGATAAGCCTACAAAGTGGGGCTCAGTGGAATCTTAAGCAAAAATGTAATTAATCAACATAATAAGATTGTTATAGGTGTGATGAGGCCTTCATTCTTAGGAAACACAAAAGGAATATAAGTTGGGGGGTACTATAAAATACCATAGACTGGGGAGGAGATAAACAGAAATTCATTTCTCAGAGTTCTTGAAGCCACGAAGAACCCGAAGGAAGCTCAGCAGATTCAGTGTCAGGTGAGGGTCCACTTCTGATTCATAGATGGCTGCCTTCTCACTGTCTGCACTGGAAAAGCAGGTTAAGTGAACTTACTGGGGTTTCTCTTGTAAGGGCTCTAATACCATTCATGAGAGATCTACCCTTGCGACTGAATCATCTCCCCAGTCCCCACAAATGTCATCCCATTTAATGTTATATTTTAGTTTATGAATTTGGGACAGAATGCAGAGCACAAATGTTTGATCTGTCGCAGAAGAGAAGATGCACCCGTGAACTATACTTTCCAGATGATAAAAAAGAGATAGAAAAAGAGATGGTCAAGCATTGACTTGAAGACCATAATTTCTACCTTCAAGGGCACTCAATCGCTAAAAATGAACTAGACAGTTCATAAGGCATTCTCTGATGATAGTAGGGAGCGGATAATTTTGAGAGCAACAGAAAAGTAAACTGCAGATGAAAGGAGTGGAAGGGTACCTGGTGTGAGGAGGAGCAGAATCAGTATGGAGGACTGATTAGCCTGGCGGTGGAAGCCTCCAGTGTGCTCATATCTGGCAGTTTATCCAGAGTTCTACAATATCTGCACATCAAAATCACACCGTGAGTTTGCAATCTGGCCTCTGCAACTTGTAAGATCTGGGACCTTGAGCTACGTATAGAATTTGGCTTTGCATAGGTTTTCTCAGCTGTAAAATGAAGTGAATAGCTACCTTAAGAGGTGAGGGGGGATTAAGCATGAAAGTGCACGATAACAACCCAGCTTAATGTTGAAACTAAGCAGCTCATATGCAATCATTTTTATTAGTTTCATTATTATCTATTGTTGACATTACCTTCTATTATCTCTTATTGCCTCTTGCATGCTTCTCCCTTGTCTCTTGCATATTCTTTACACTACTTTGATTCTAATCTTTATCTAACTGCACCATTGATATCACTCACTCTCCATCCTTAACTCTACTTTTCTATTCCCCAGATTGTATCTAACAATTTGCTATCTTCCATCTCATCTGTCAAGGTCTAGATCAAATCATATCACTTTTGTAATCTACTCCAAGATGCCTGGGCCCATTTTTATTATATGTTTTAACCTTTGTTATAGCCCTTGTCATAAAATGCATTGCATTATAATATCTAATGCAGGTGACAATTTCTCATTGACTTATAAGTCCTTATGATACAAGAATGCTTTTTGTTAAATTTAATTCTCTCCAGGGTCACTTTACTTGAGGTTGATAAGACAGGCCCAAAGCACCTGATTCTCTTCATTTTCTTTCAGAGTATGGTATCAAAGTTACTACATCTGCTTTTAAGAGTCACTTATATTTTTATTACATGAGAAGTCTTAAAGGGAAAAGATTGAGGAATCAAAATAAATTATTTGACAATTAATTCTGAGTCCACAGAATATCTTGAAAAGTATTTCTTGGCTAATTGTGGGGTGTGTGTGTGTGTGTGTGTGTGTGTGTGTGTGTGTGTGTCCAAATCCCATGAGACTCTCTATTGTCTGGCTTCACGCATGTTTTTCAAGGTTTTGAAATCCATTAACCAGAGCTTATTTAGCCTTGGCTGATATGATAGTTTTTATTTTGTGAGTATGTGTGGGATTTTTTTTTTTTTAACAGAAGCCAAGTGTGCCCTTTGGATGAATTGATTTCTTCAATATCATCATGAAATATTGCATTTCAGTTGTCACTTTTGATTTATTGTTTCTTTAAACAGTAAATCTTCCTTTGCATTTTTATTAGTTTCATTAAAAATGTTCTGCTCATCTTTTTCATGGCCATTTCCATAAAAGCAAGGAAGGCCTCAGTCAGGAGCCTTGGGGGACCTGCAGACTCCATTTCTCTTCACCGAGTCACACAGGATGCTGCCTTTCCATTGGCTACAGATTCCGGTGCATCAGCAGACAAACCAACAAAACCCCTGCCTCGTTCTGTGAAGGAGTTTATAAAAGCAGGTATTAAATCTAACAACTTTGGCATGTAATAAGGCACCGAGCATATGTCAGAAGTGTGGTGTCCAAACAGCAGTGGGCTGGAGTGGTTTGTCTTGCTGGCAAATGTGTTACATGAGATTTGACCCTTAATTTGAGCACTGGGAGAGATAAATAGGGTAATCAAAAGGACTCCCGTATAGCCATAGGAACCTGGAGCCATCTGGTCAAGATGAAAATAAATCAGTAATGCAACTGGAAATCGTCTCCAGAGACTTTTGTGGATTGGTTTACTAACACCGTCTCTCAAATGGAGGAGCACAAGAAACTGACAGTGAAGATCATGAAACTAACTCTAATTAACACACAAACAGCAAAGAACTCAGAAGTCCTTTCAGACTGAAATACCTCATACATGAGGGACTAAAACCCAGGCAGTAATTTGAAAGTCCCCCAGCTTGGTAAAAACAAAAATAAAAGCATGTATTGATTGTCGAATAAGCATGCAAAGGGCTGATATAGAAGAACAGATAAAACAAAACAAAAATAGTAATCTCACTTAAGCAGAATTTAACAAACCAGAGCTTTCTACTGCGCAGCATTATGTTACCCCTGTAAGTTAAGAAAACCAATATCTCATCCATTTTTTCTCAAATTTCTGTACATGTCACAATGTGGAAAAATTAGAAAATTATATGAAATGTTAGGGTAAAAATCATTTTTATTCAGTATTTTATTTCTCTCTTGAAACTTAGCCAAAATCATCTTATCTGTCATAATCTTATCCATTATAAAAACCCTCCTGAATTATGCTGATTTAAATTCCCAAAAGATAAACCATTAATAATAGAAATTAAATCAAAATGGTAACTATACAGACTGTTATGCTTTCTTTTGTTGGAAAAAAAAAAGGCTAAGTTTCTCTTCTTGTATCACATTAAACATTTTGAACAGCACTTGTCTGTTGCAGCAGTTATTTAGGATCATTATATGGTAAATACATGCAGACCTGCATCTCCCCCCTTCCTGTGACCTGTCAGTCTGTCATGTCAGTGCCTCCGCAGAGGCTTCCTCTCACATTACAGCTTCCTCCTGCGTTCAGCCCAAACATAAATGCTGCGCACTCAGCCCATCCCAGGTCCTCTGCTCAGATAGTGTGAATCACACAGATTAGCGATACAATGTGCCTCTGTCCTCAGAATCCAGGTTCTGGAGAGAGATCACACATGAAGATGAAGAACATACTGGCCAGTGTCAACAACTAAAAAAGTTCAAGACAAGGAGTCACCCACGGCAAAAGTAGGCATAGGTGACTTATTTCACTTAGGAGTACATCTTCAATATGTATTCATTTTCCTATGAATGAATCTATTTTTTCGTTCTTTATGGCTGAGTAATATTCCATTTTATAGAAAAACCACAACTTCCCTCTCCAGTTCCCACCGGCTGGGCAAATACCCTGTTTCCAAGATTTAGCTATTATAATAAGATTACTGACATTTAGAAATGGGAAGAAAGGAGCTAAAGGTGTAGGGAAGGTGGGATGGGTAGGGGAAGAGTAAAAAGGGAAAAGAAAAAAATGTGAGAGAATGAAAAGATGAAAATAAAGGTGGGGAGGGGAGGAGGGGGTGAAGGGAAGGCAGAGGTAAGGGGAAAAATGAGAATCAAGACTTGTCATGTAGAGGTACATGATTCCAACAATGAATGTAACTGTACTGTATCCCTAAAGTGTACCAATAAACTCAATTAAAGCTAAAAAAAAACAAAGCAGTCATAGGTGCTCTATCCTTCGGCACCATCCTGAAGAGCCTCACAGTGCCTCAATTTTCTCACCTGAAAGTGGAAAAGCCAATGGCACACAACTGTTTGCTCTCTTCCAAAGTTTAAGTGCTTGAGGTACAGAGAGAATTTAGACCTGGCACATATGTAGCACCAAGGAAACAAGCAATTGTAGTACAGCATTTCATAGTAACGTTGCAAATATCTTGTTGTGATTATTATTTTGTCCACCTCCATGCTGACGCTAGTCTAGCCGTGGCTTTTTTCATTTCTCCTCAAATCCAGATGTTAGTAATTTCAAGGTGCGCTCACTCCCTTGTTGTTTTCTGGGCACGTGGGCCCTCTGTTATGGGAGGGGATAGAGAAACAAAAGATTCTGTATTTTTTCCAAAGAACCCCTAGGTTAGGTGGAAACACAAGAGTCATACATACGCACACACATGCACTCCTAATATGGAGTGTTTTCATGCCATGGTGATAGAAATTTTAATAGCCACACCATCTGCTTCTGGTCGGAGAGTGGTCTTTGAAACTAACAAGTGGCAGGGGTTATCAGAAACTTGAAAGTAGCAATGAGGAAATATTATGCGACTGCCTCCCAAGAGGGACTTCCCTTGGTGCCTCTATCAAATCTTTAATGCGCACCTGAAATACCTAGCCAGGTTAATTTTACTGGAGATAAAACAGCAACAATAAATTATGGGTCTTATCTCTGCTTGACCACTACCTTAATCAGACCACCTGGCCTTACAGGGTTTCATTTCTATTTCCTATTAAAAATTATATAAGAGGCATGCACCATCTCTTTCTAAAGAGATTACAGTTCTATTTTGAATTACAATATTCAGTTTTGTCTGTTGAGGTATATGGTGTACACACACACACACACACACACACACAACCCCTTCTCCATGGCTTCCATACTAATGTATTAATTTGAAATTTAAATAAATTATATTTTACTATTATAATGGAATGTGTAAACACTGTTCACAGGTCCATTTACCGTCATTCTGAGCATGCCATTGCCTCCTCTCCTCTTGAACTCTTACATCCTATGTCACATGCTTCCTTCTCTCCTATTGAAATAGAAAAACTTTAACTGCTACCTTGGAAAGATTGCGCTGGAAATACACATTTTAGCAGTCAGCATGTACAAACATGTTTGATTGAATGTTACCTAAATATTGAATTCTAAATCAAAGATTATCTTCTTTGGATTTAAAGGTGTTTCTCTGTTCATTTTAGCTATAATATGTCCTTTTTCAGAAGTGTGACTCCAAGGCTCTCAACTCTTTTTTTTTTCCTATGGTTTCAAGTGCACTTATTTTTCCTTTATCCCTATAATTGTGGTATTTACCATGATGTTTGTACGAGGGTCTGTTCTCACTCTTTCAACCTGGTACTGAGTTCTTATCATTTCTAATTCTAAAAATACACTATTTGCATCTGAGAAGTTTTCATGTATTTTATTTGATAATAACTTCAATTTTATTTTCTCCTATTCTTGAAATTCTATTACTCTTTTCCTATAATCCTGAACAAATATTCTAGTTTTCTTATCTCACTTGTTTTATTTTATACTACTTGGTCATCTTGCTCTGCTTTTCAGAAAAATTTTTCTTCTTTTTCTTTGGTAAAATTTACACCATCAACTTTTTAAATTTTTAATATCATTCTCTTTTCTTCTAGATATTGCTTTGTGAGAGATCCAGTGCTCATTTTATAGACATTGTATCTTCACTTCACTATCTGTATGAGTTCTCAAATCATAACACATGTGATTGAGCCCAGGGTGTTTAAATAAATATCCACTGTTACAATTAAATATTTATTTGCCTGGGGGTTGTGGAACTCAAGATTTATTAACATATTTCAAGAGTCATTGCAAAGACAATGGTAGCTGTGATATTTGCCTCTGAGTCTCTGGAGTAGAACTTTCATAGCAAAGGGATTTATTTACTAGCATAGCATGATACTTTTTTTCTAAATAAGATTACATCCTTAGGTTTAATTATACCAGGTACAACTGGAAGCCCTGATGAAAAACATGTTCACCTGAGACATCTTGAAAATATTTATTCTGACAGATCCAGTTCACTGTAAATACCTACCATGTTCACATCAACTAGTTTTTAAAGTGTCAGTATAAATGTGTGTGCTTGGGAACACATATGACCAGAGAAGGCATGAATTTCATGGAGAAAGCAGAGCCGATGAATGCCTGTAAGAGTGTTTTATGAGGATATGTCCTTCACATGATAGGAATGCAAAATCATGGAGAAGAAAGAGGTTCAGAAATCTGCTTTCCTCATAACCAACTGATGGTATTTAAAAGCATCTTCTTCTAGAGTACCTTTGATGTCATTAATGTGAGAGGCTAAAACTTTCTCTCTTAAATAGCTAAAGAAATTAAAAAGGTCTTTTTTTTATTTTATCTGAAACATGACTTTTTGATTACCTTTGCTTCTTTCTTTTTTCTCTCCCTTGTTTTATGCTAACATTTCAAAAACTTCTGATGTGGCCATGGCCAAACAAGCATTACAAATAGATCTTCTGTGGTATTTTCAGTAAAATCTGACAGATTTATCAAGAAGGGCCAATGGACTTTGGCATGTAAATTCTAGGACATGCATTTCATTAAGGTTTCTTTAAACATTTAGTCATTCCGCTAGACACCTTAAAGTTTGTTGTAGGTGAGGCCATGTATCTAAATGTATGGTGTGTGTGTGTGTGTGTGTGTGTGTGTGTATGTGTGTTTACATGAGTGCAGGTGAGCATGTGTGTGTGTTTGTATAATGCAGTAGGCTCATTTTGTTACAGGATAAATTGGGTAAAACCAAAGTGTAAAGAAGATCCCTGGTCAGGAATATCAACTTAATGTGCTTCAATGAGGCTCTACAGTCATTTCTGGTTTTGTAATTAAGGAATAACCTATTTGACTGTATCAAAATATTTTTAGGGCAAAGCTCTAAAACTCTTCCCCTATTTGGGAACTTTTGCCTCTCTTACATTCTCATTTTTTAAACTTATTTAACTTTAAATCCCCATAATTTTATTGTAGTTTGTTAGTACATGTGTGTAGAATATAATGTTTATGTTCCTTGCAGGAAGTTTGTACATGTGCATAACACACCTTAATTACTTTCATTCCTTTTCCCTTCCTTCCCTCCTTTGATCCCCTTCCTTTTTCATTTTTTATACATGTTTGCATTCCTTAGGTGTGGTTGTTACATGTATATCCCATAATTTAATTTTTTTAAATTAATTTTTTGGTACATTTAATGTATACAATATAATGACATTCACTGTTGGAAATTTATACCTTTACATAATCAATCTTGGTTCTAATATTCTCATTGTTCTAAAACTTCATAACCTTTCCAGATAGTGACTCTCTATGTGCCTTCAGGTTGCAATGCCGGACACTTAATATGGTACTTCATGAATTGACATTAAAGGATAAATCATGTTGACTCTTATACATCAATGTTGGTAACATTCTTTGAAAGAATCTGTATTAGTCAGAATTTCCATTGAGGGGGCAAAATACCTAATATCCCACCTTAAAGAAGGTGAACTTTATTTTGGCTCACAGTTTCAAAGGTTTCAGTTGATAGTCAGCTGGTCCCAAGAAAGAAAGGGCATAGCAGGAAGGTGTGGCAGAAGAAAGCTGTTCAACACATGGTGGCCAGGCACAGAGAGCCAGTAAAAGAGCCCGAGTGAGAGATATACCCTCCAAAAACGTGCTCCCAGTGACCCATCTCTTTTAGTGGGCCGGACTTTTGTAGCTTCCTAATAGCTACAAACCTATCACTGGATGATGTTAGTGGCCTCATAATCTAAATGTTTTCTGAAAGTCCTGCTTCTGAACAGATGAACTTTTAGGAAACACTTTGCTTATAAACCATAACAACATGCTCCTTGGAACCCATACGATAATAACTCTATGCTCTGTATTTGTTGTTCTTTCTATTTTTACACTAGTACTGGCTCTACCTGACAAGCCTGTTGGATCTCTTTTGCCTTTTAAAATTAGGATGATGGTGATATGATGATGATGATGATGATGATGATGATGATGGACAGAGTTAAAAGACAATTTTGTGGGAACCTTTCCCACCTTATAAATATGTGGAGCCAACTATCAAGATACTAGAGGATTATTACTTTGGAGGAGAGAATAGGAACTTGTTAGAAATCTCAGTTGACAACTCATATATGCAAGATGGACCAATTTCTTCTTCTATAATTAAACTCTATTTAGATTTGAAATTCTAACCTTTGAATGACAATTTTAATCAAATCAGTTCCCCTTGTGTTTTTCAGACAAAAGTTGGGTCTCAATTTGGAGAGTGCTGAAGTATTAGAGGTAAGAGTACATCTGGCTATTGGTCTTGGGAATTGTTCTCTCCTTTTTACGCAATGGTTCGATTACAAATATAAAATATCGAAGTGTCACTTTTGGTCATAAAGAGTGTTCTTTGGCTTTTATGTCTTAGTGAGGCTAACTGTGGCTATTTATTTTCAGTCTTTCCTTAGTTAGGCTACCATATAATGAGGCATAGAGCCTTTTTTTTTTTTTTTAATCTCCAACAAGTTTACCTAGCATTTTTTTAACTTTCTATGTTTCTCCCTTGAGTTCGGATTCCATGTTCCTCCCAGAGTAACTATGATGTCCCGGTTCTCACCATTTCCCAATTGTGTGTAAAGGTCAAGATTATTGCTCTATTTTCTTATATTGCCTTCCAGAATTCTATCTATATGTTTATACTCATTTTTCCCTAAAGACACAAATCTTAAAAATACTAGTATCTCCCTGACACACAATTAAATATTGCATCACAGTATAGGGGTGACAATCATCAAAAGTGAGACTGGATTACTTTTCAAAAGATGCTATATATTTCTAAAATATTCTTCTTTCACATGATGATTTGGAGCTTCCTCATAGCCATCTTTTCACCTGTACACAATATTTATTGTCTTATCTTTCATTATTTTTCTAGCACACAATTTTCTCTATTGGTTATTTATTCAAACCACAGCTATGAAATTTCTATTGGCTGTAAAGCATTTAAAATGATTTTTTTTGTGTTAATTCTCTGCACTCATGTTGTGGTTCTGTATGTTTTTAAATTCACACAAAGGGCTGCAAGCAACCCAAGACCATATCAACTACTGACCAGAGGCAAATGCAGTAGTGGGAACAACACAACTGCACATTTATATGATTTTCCTCATTTAGGTGCTTGTCGAGTATGCCATTGTTAGAGAAAAGAAAGATAGACTCAAGGGCAAATATTGCAGGTGCATTGGGTAGCACTTTTGAGGCACATGAATGGTAGTTTCAACCTTTGAATTAGATGCTTTCACAATTTCAGAGAATACACAGCACAACATATCAAAACAATTTTTCAAAAATTCTAAAAGTAAATGATACAGTGAGTAAGAGTAGGAGACCATCTTTCTGAAAATGAGTGATAGGTACAATCAGGTACAGATAATACAGGTATAACTGGTTTTAAAAAGTTGTTGCGATGCATTTGTATCCGGTTAAGAAATGCATTTAGCTGCTAATAATCAACAATGGGAATAACAATGGCTTAAATAAGATAGAAGTTTATTTGCCTTGTTTGAAAGACATTAAAAGGTAGAAAGGCCAGGGCCAGCTAGTGTGGCAGCTACATTGTATTTTCAACAGCCCTGACCTTCTCAGTATGAATACTTCTTTCAATATTGCTGAAAGGCTTGAGCCCAGAGAATTAGGATAGAGTGGGTGGAGTATCAGAAGGTGCCCAATTTAATGAACTCAGATTGTCCATTGCTGGAAATGATAATCAATGAAGATGGATGAGGTGAAGACAGGTGACATGAAGCTGTGAAATAACCCAGAGGTGTCAGAGGGACTTTTCTTTCAGCCTCTTGACAGCAAGAAGACAATGTAATGGTGCAAATAGTGCTAAGATGATCAGTCTGACACTGCTATGTAAAAAGGTCTAAGAAAAGAAGAAAGGGGAGTGAAAATAGTTTAAGGAATGTGGAAATAACCACAGGGGAGGGAGGGACTGGCATTTGGAAGTACAAACAAAAAAGTACAGCTTACAGACATTTGTGATTTCATTTCAGCTTAAATATAATCATGATTCATGAGCTCCGTGAAGGGATAAGTAAAAAAAAAAACTAACCAGGAAAGTAAGCACAGTGGTTTAATTATTTTCTTATCACTCCAGCCACTGAATTCGTGTCATTTTTTTTTTTTTTTTT
>NW_022900942.1:45360498-45382471 GCF_012274545.1 Fukomys damarensis
TTTGCCCATATCTTGTAACATGCTCACATACCATACCCAGGCAGGAAAAACAAGCAGCCATCATTGGACACAAAGAGAGAGGATCCAGCACCAGCCTGGTAGCTTTATCAGAAAACAAAAGACTTACTCCCTAGGTTCTCTGATAGCTGAAATCTTACGTGATAATGTGTGTGTGTGTGTGTGTGTGTGTGTGTGTGTGTGTGTGTGTCCCCTAGAGGCTTTTCTGTGTGCTCTAGTCTGCTCTTAAATGCCAATACACCGGTGAGGAAAAACACTTTGAGCAAGAGTTTCCCTACTTCATCTTGGTAATTTTGAGGTAATTTGAAGGTTTAGCAGACTCTTCACACCCAAGCTAGCATTCTAAAGGAGAGGAGAACTGGAAGGGCGATCACAGGAAACGACAAATTTGCCAATTCAAATGTCCCCTCAGAAAAGGACAGAAGAGCATTCATTCCTTCAATGTGGCCAGTGCTGTCTCTGTATCTCTTTCAGAGCCAGGGGAATAATTAGTGCCAGATGAAAGTTCAACAAGTTGTGCTACCCATGGATCTCTCTGAAACGTGTGTAAGTCTTAGAAAATCACGGAACCCTCTGTGCTATCTTTCTCTACTGAAGAAAAGGAGTCATTGGTTAAATGGGTTGTAGAAGAATTTTTTAAAAAATAAGTAATTACAGCAGCTTGAAATTTCTGTGAGATTTAGGGTTTTAGCTGTTGACAGAATGGCATTCAGATTGGAGATAAGTGATAATCTTAAATACTATCCTAAGATAAGCTGCTCATATTCCTCTGCACTCCTCTGGCTGTATCTGTCGGTCTGGATTCTGTTCATAAGGAGTGAGGACTTAGGAATTACTCGGAGGTTGCTCCTTGAAGCAGATGAGACAGAACAGCAAACCTGTGAGCAAGCAGAGCACTTCTCTGTAGGGTGCACTGGCAAATACAGAGTAAGGGTGCAGATTTGCTTCCTGCAAGGGAGGAGGATTCTGTTTCCTACAATAACTTGCATTCATTTCTGGATAACAAAAGCACTGTTACATCTGAATGCTGAAGTTGGGGAAGATGTCAACCTAATTGTTGACATGCCCAGCCATCTCACCAGCTAGAACCTAAAACCCAAGCCCACAGAGCAGCCAAATGCATTTGGGTGGAGTCTGCGTAAAGGGAATGCTAGTGGGGAGAGATGCATAATATGAACAGGGAGGACATTTTGGGGAGTGATATTTCTTACAGTCTAATTGCTCTGTGTTTTATAGAACCTGATCATTAGGGGATCTTGGGCATGATTCCGCAGAGATATTCCTGTGAAATAAAGCGAGAGGCTATTAAGCAGAAAGTTTAAACATAGCTACAGGGAGACATCCTTCCTGACAATTTGACAGATGTCTTGGAGTGATGACTCCTTCCTTCATCACTAATTACAAAATCATTTGTCTTAAGGAAAGGACAAAAGAGAAGTAATTATGAAAAACATGATTCTTAAGGGATAAAAAGATAACATCAGTTGAAAACACGGAAGCAATCATAACCACTTAGAATCATTATTAGTTTGGTGGAACCAATGACAGATTGCTTTTTAGAAACCAGAGGGAATGGGGCTCCTGAAGTAGATGGGAAGAAAACATTCAGTTTCTTGTTATGCTAAACTTATCCCCAGACTCCTGAGACTTCTTTGATGAACAGTTCATTAAAATTTCCAACCGCAGATGAATTTGAGCTAAAATACACAAATGTTTTAATTATACATTCCTTTTTAATTACACTAATGACTTGTAATGTGTTTATGTTGGTTTAGAGTTTAATTTCTTCCCTTAGATTAGGTGGTTGACTTAAGGACTGTGCTTTTCAGTAAAATAGCATGATTCATCAATGTTTGATTATGAATTAATATCCAAATGTAAAAGAGCTGCTGTCCTTGGAGGAATAGCTCTGCCCATGCACAACTACCTTATCTTTGGGGCTAGGGACCAAAAAAAAAAAAAAATCTTGACATCTGGCAAGAATAAGGAATAGAAGTTCTCAGGAAATGCTGTAATAGTTTCAGGATGGGATGATTCTAAAGAAGGGACAGGTGAGTGGATAAATGTGGAAAAGAAGATGCCCATGTAGGAGATAGGTGCATTTGTCTACAGCTCTGTTTGCCTCTTCACTTATAAAGAGTTAGAGTCAGCCTATCATCAGTCTGTGAGAGTCTAGGTAAACACTGTGTGTGTTTTTTTTTTAATATTATCTTTTTTTTGCTGTATTTGGGAGCTTTCACTTTGAGGTGCCAAATCTCAAACTCTAACTTTCTCCCCCAAAGTAATGTGTTCTTTCAGCCAGTGCTAAGCATAAAGATTAAGGTTTTTACACAGAGAAATGACTAAACACGAATATTTGTACCCAACCAAACTTCTGTGTTTAAATTTTTAAAAGATAATTCATAAAAGAAGCAATTTAACTAAGAGGCAAATGTACCTGTTCTTCTGTTTCTCCTGAAGGATGAATACTGTCTTCCTTCTACAACATCCTTTTCTCCACTCTGGTAAGAAATCGTCCTCTTTTCCTCCTTCACAAAAGCCGTTCCATGTGTATGACTGGAGCAAAAATCTTTGTAGTTTATTGGCGTATACAATCTTTCTAGACACAGAAGCCCACTAAAGCAGGATAATGACCTACATCCTCAGAATCTAAATACATCATCTTGTGTGGCAACAGGACAACTGCAGATGCCAATGAGCTGAAAACTTGAGGTCTGAAAATTATTTTGGATCATAAGAATGGATTCACTGTACTCAGGAATTTTCTTATCATTGAACAAGGGAGATAAGAAAAGTCAAACAAAAAGAAATAACAATGAAAAAGAGTGGTCAGTGTACTGCAAGTGTCCAAGTCCTGGAAGAGACATCATAGATCTCTGTTGCTGCTTTTTAAATTTATTGATAATCTAGGCTGAAAAATAATTGGGCCTATTGTGTTCGGTTATATGAGGCAATGCACCTTTGGCCTACTCTCAGTAGGTAGATGATCAATTCTAAGAATGATGTTAATTCTAAGTTGCAAGTAATAGGCAAGTAATTGGAGAAGCTATGTTGGAGACCATGATGACTACCAGGCACGGTCATGCACACCTGTAATCCCAGACCTCAGGAAGCTGAGGCAGAAAGATTGCCATGAGTTTGAGGCTAATCTGGGCTATATGATAAGTTCAAAGCCAGCCTGAATTGCACAGTGAAGCCCTGTCTCCAAAAACAAACAAACAAAAAACAAGTGTGGGGATGCAGGTGTATAATCCTAGCACTCAGGAGGCTGAGGCAGGAGGATTGCTGTGAGTTGGAGGCTATCCTGGGCTACACAGTGTGATCAGGGCCAACTTGAACTACACAGCAAGACCCTTTCTCAAAAAAATTTTTTTGAACAAAATATTCAAAACCTCTCCTAAGCCTAGGTGAAGAGGGCCTACTCCAAATCTAGTTCAATGCAGCAGAGTGGATGTATTTGGCTGTGGAATGATATCTATGCAAAGAGCTTGTTCTTAGCGAGGTGAGATAATCAGCAAAGCACAGAGTCTAGTGACTCTCAGGAGTGTAGTGGCATAGGACTCTCTTCACAGTCTGAAAACACCCACATCATTGGACGCATAACTCTCCACAGGCCCTTCTCTTGCCATATTCTTGGGTAAGAGAAAGTGAGTCAAAGACAGTTGTACTTAAAGAGGCTGAGGCCTAGAGACTCTGCTTTTGGGTTAGAATCAAAGGCCCTGATGCAGAAAAAGAGGGGAGTAGTCACTTGGTAATCCAGCCATTCAAACTGCTGTTGCTTTTGAAATCTTCCCCCTCTTCCATGTATTTTGCCATTTAATTTAAATTTATTTCACTATGGCCTGTTCCATATTCATATCTAATAAAGGAAAGTCCTTTTATAGTGTGGATAACCATTTATTCTTTAACAGGCATTTAGTTACAGATTTTCTTCTAGTGCTAGGCTTTGATGGAGTTTGAGAGATTATTCATTCCAGAAATATTTACTGAGAGGTCGTTATGAGCCAGACTCTCTGCTATGTGCTGGGAATACAAACAAGAAGCAGAGCAAATATCCTTCCTTCTGGAAGGATTTCATGATCTAATATGAGGGTAGCAGGGAGCTGTGAGGTGGGATATTAGGTTGAAAAGGTTAAAGACAGATATTTTCTTATTTTCCAATTTTACCAAACACAACTCCACTATATTTCATGTGTTCACAGAAATTCCGCAGCCAATTTTTCTTACCATTCCCAAAACCTGTCCTCAGTTTGCAAATAACATCACTGCTTCATCGTCCATAGATGCATTTCTAAGTAAAATTCTAAATGACTGTTTAATTCATGTTCCTTTGTTTTATCCATAATCCAAAAAGATACAGCAGATGTAGTTGTAACAGGAATTTGAATCTATGAGAATCCTAAATCTCAGCTCAAAGTCTTTTCACTACATCATGCCTGTGCAAACCAAAATTATATTCAGCTAATAATAAAGCATATGGACTTCAAAAAGCATTGGCTTTTTGCCAAAATCTGCTGCGTACAGTTTAAACATATTGGCCTGGTGTTCCAGGCCATCCACAAACGAGGCTTAGTTCATTCTTCAAGTTTAGTCTACCACTCACTTAGCAAAATTATACAGCAGTAATTGCTAGAATAACATTTGCACTTTCTTAATTCCATGACCCTGCCTATGCCTTGTGCTCAATCACACTGTCCTATCCATACTGTCTTCATGGAGTGACTTCTTGCCACTTTTTAATATGCTCCAAAGTTTTTTACCTGTCTGACCAGCCAGAAAAATTTTGTAGCTATTTTATTGAACATTATTTGCACTACTCAAATGCCTCTTGTCACATTCCACCTTCTATCACAGATATTTTGCCACTGTGTTATCTCTTGTTGTAATAGAAGGCAGAGATTCTAATATATATCTAGGATCCTGCAGTTTCCAGCACACTGAATACCGGGCATCACAAATATCTGATCAATGACTGCATGAATTTAATTGAATTCAGGTCACTGCGAGAAGGGGAAAACTAAATCAAAGCAATGTAATTACAAAATTTAGCCTATGTGAGATAGGCTAGCCAGGGCATAGTGTGTAGAGTCTAAAAAAGAAAAAGTTAAGAGACTTACAGAGTTATCCTGGTATAAGGAGATAAAAGTACACTCTGGTAGAAGTGGAACCAGAAGCAAGTGAGCAAATTGGAATGGTATTTCTATCCAAGGCATGGTGCATGTGGAAGATAAAAAATAGGGGGGGGGTTTCACCTAGGACACGGAACAGAGCACCGTAGACAAAATGCACAGACTGCAACAGTCAGCCTGTTGGGTACTTCCTCCCTTGCTGAGATTCAGTCAGAGCATTTTTGATAATTGCTTATTTTTGTTAATTTGCTGGGAAGTTTTAGAATTTAGATACCCAGATATCTAAACTGTGTTCTCAAGAATAAATGCCCTGTGCAGTTGGCTCAGGCAGAGCTGTCTAAGACTGCCAAGAAAAGGCAAGGTTGACAAGGCTCAGGCACCTCCGGTCACACTCAGCCACCCCACTGGGGTTAATTTTGACTCTTGTGGGTTTAGTCTAAGATCCCTGTTAAATAAAAGTTTACTGCTATTTAAAAGTGTTTTAAAAACACCTTTCTTCTACAGTTCAGATAAACAAATTATGACTCATAACATAAGAATGATTTTTATTTTTAAAGATTTTTAAAAATGTGAAATATGAGTGAAATACGAGCAAAATTTACTATATACATTGAAACCCGCCAAAATGTGAAAATATGGAGGGGGCAGAAGGGTGATAATGGAGGAGTGAAAATGATCAAAGTATGTTATTTCCATGTTCAAATCTACCAAAATAAAACCCGTTAATCTGTGTAGCCAATTGAAAAAAGAGTGAAAAATTAATAAAAGTAAATGCAACAAAAGCCAGCTCTGACCTACAGTCTTCAATATTTGTAATCCTATTCTTTAAGAAATATTTTCCCAGCATAGATGCTTAAAAACATATTTTCACCCAATACCCTGACCAGAGTATGTTATTAATGTTGATATTCAATGACATTATTCCTTCAAATTACCTAGCCTGGTTCATGTCACTCATTACTAGTCTTCTTTTTCTACAAAGGCCAAAAATGATACTTGTACCCTGTGTTTATAGACGTGATCAGCTCTTTCTCACAATTTTATAAAATACTTCTGAATTCCACCTAGAGCTCTTGAAAATATTTATGCAATAAACAACTAATTTTTCAAGATAGTTATGCATATTGGTCATGGGAATATCCTAAAATTCTAAATAAAGCACCTTATTTTAGTTATATGGTATAACTTTCCAATCCCAGCAGTCACCTTTTCACAGAGGTACATCAAGATAAATAGAGCAATATACATATTTTACAGTCTATAAAATTCAAATCTTTGCTTAAAAAAAGAGAGCTTACATGCAATGCATACACCAGCTACCAAATTTATTTATCAGCATATATTTATGCAATATGTGAGTTGTAAACTTAGGACATCAGTTTTAGGGTCTGGGCAAATATTTACAGCCAAGATCCACACAGAGGTGCGTGCCTATCAAAACATTTTGTGACAGGGAATTGTAGTTCATGGAACTACAGAAGGAAAGTGCTACTCTGCCTAACATGGGGAAGTTGTACATTGTATCTTCAGGACCTGAGGCTTCATTTCCTGCTTCAGAAATGCTTTGAGAACCTAGAGATTGGGATCCTTTTTTTCTACTCTGCTCCTAACTTCTGATTACTTAAAAAAATAAGTGAAACTTTCATTTGTATCACATACTTATTAATGCATAAAATTCTCCTTTTGCAGGGGGTGATAATAACAACTTATTAAAAAGTATAAAGGAAGAGTCAATTCAAGCATTGAAGAAGGGGTACAATTCATGCTTGAAGAGCACAGGTGGAAACTAGAGATGTTAGATTAGGGTAAGAGATTTTAAAACTCTGACAAAATGAAGGGAGCCTTAAGCATAAAGCACTGTGCCACAGAACTTTTCTCAAATATTTCTGATCTCGTTGGTGATGAAAGTGTTATTAGGGCAAGAACATCACTTGCTGCTGTAGTATGGGATCATATCCCTAGGAGAAACCCTGGCCCTGCATGTCTGCTTAAGCACCCAAAGCACATTCAGAAAAGCAGAATGGGTTCTAAACACTTTGCTACTTGGCACCCACATCCTTGTTGATGCTATTGTGAGCCACAAGCACAGCTTGAATTGGAGATTGTTTTGCATTCTCAGGTAGAAGAGTATACTTTCCTCTTTGAATGTACCTCAGATTAAGCTTCATAAATGTCTCACAGACTGAGTTCATATGGTAGGAGCACTGCGAACAGTTAGTTGGATTTGGTTTGTGTCATTATGGAACACCCAGAACTTTTAGCAAATGTAGACGTTTTCTGCTACAAAAGATCATGGGCATAAATAAAGACTCTGAACAATTCCTTCCCTGGAGGGTTTGGATGTTTGTGTGGGGATTGAATGAGGTCTCAGGAAGTCACCTGAGATGCAGACTCAGATCTATCCAGCCAATATATACAAATGGATTTGATAGTGATAGCAGTTCACTCAAAGTGAGAACAAATGTATTCTATGAGGCATTTTGTCTTGAATGACATAAGCTGGAGACAGGACTACTCTGAGCAATTCTAGAACGGGAGGCAGAATATGAAAACTCAGTACCATTCTAACATCTCAGGCATTTTGACTTCAAGAATTCTCAGAAACTTTGCTAAAACTATTTGCAAAGAGGTATGCATTTCCCATTTTGATAATCAAAAATTACATTTTTTACAGGACAGCAGTGTCTGATAGAAACTGTGGGTGGTTTGAGTAAATTTTCTTTCCAAGCCAAGCAAGGGGTCATGATGCTTGGGCTGGGAGCTCCTGTACTGAGCCAGAGCTGGAGGCCTCTCAGCACTGCTGGTAAAGGACTCAGGGAGTAGCTGAAGTCAGCAGCTAAGTGTTCAACATCACTGATATTTGCGAGTGAAGAGCAGTGGAGCCCAGAGAGGAGGATGCCTTTATTTTGAATGCATATCTTACAATTGGAGTAGATATATATTCCAGTACACTTCACTACACACCTACTTGTTTTTATTTCATTTCACAATTATCAGCGAGATAGAAAGTATTAATGCTACTTTTAAAAGGGGAAATCAAGGCTCCCAGATATTAAATATATTGACCTTAATCACACAGTTATAAATAAAGTACAAATCATTAAGGAAGGCACAAAGGTAACTCTGTATTAGTTATCCAAATTACTGATGCTATACTTGGTCTCCAGGCTCATGATAATAAAGTGATGATAGCTACAATCATGGGGTATGTATTACTTGTCAAACATGTGCTTTGGCTTTTCTTCCAGTTGAAAAAAGGATCTGATTACCTCATTTACTATAGAGTATTATACATTAAAAATAGCTTAATGAAGTGTTTTCTACTTGGAAAGAAATACGAAAAAAGAAATGTGTAACCTTAAGGAAGAAATGATTAATTGTGGAATGTTGGACTTTAGAATATACAACGCAATGAAGAGTTTGGGTAAAATATGCTCTTAAAAATCATTCTTCCTTTTTGCAGCAAATCATACCATAGTTGATTGTCCAATCCCAGTTTTTAGTTTAAGTGATCTTAAAGCAAAGGTAAATCTAATGAGGTTTGGTACAGGTATGTTGTTAGAAGGGCACAGTATACAGTCAAGCCATACCAATCCACTTATCATATTGCCTAAAATTCTATTATTGTAAATCAATATCTTTTAATTTCCCATTAATTATCTCTCAAAATACAAATATTCTGAAAGGTTATATTGTTTTTAGATATTATCACTTCTACTTGATATAAATAAGCTTATTGGTTTTGAAAATTAGACATTTTCTCCACTGAACAAAATAATAGAAAACAGAAAGCAGTTGATTCGGATCTTTGAACAGAGCTATTGTTGGCTTATAGAACTCAGGCAGGGGCCTAAGTGACAAATTCTGGAGGAGGTAGCATGTTGAAAAATGACATGAAAAGTATTCTGGAGATCAGCCCTGAGTTAGAGCCAGTGTTCAGGTACAAGGAAGGACAGAGCCCAGAGACAATTGCTACCAAGTTCAGGTTCAATTTCAGTTCTTCTGTATCTTTCCATCTGGGCCATCTCCCAAATCTCTCCTTCTTCAACACTGACATTAAAACGATAGTAATATAGAGGAAAGGTAGTCATTGTGTGGACG
The DNA here is from genome assembly GCF_012274545.1 of Fukomys damarensis. Taxonomy (NCBI): domain Eukaryota; kingdom Metazoa; phylum Chordata; class Mammalia; order Rodentia; family Bathyergidae; genus Fukomys; species Fukomys damarensis. The sequence goes on from NW_022900942.1 coordinate 45,369,747, forward strand.
AAATCAGAAATGATGTATCAAAGTCATTTGAGAGTGGTAAATTACTATTCAGATGTTGGCAGGGATTGTTGAGTGATGAGGACTAGGGACAAGGCCCAGACTGTGACAAGGTTAAGAGTTTGACAATCTCTCATCATGGTGAGACAAGCAGCAGTTCCCTAAACTGGTAACCCTGAGAAATCTGATGCTGAAGGGTTTGTAGATTAACTTTTCCATACCGGGACAAACACACACAAATCACAGGTGTCTTGTATACAGGACACCAGCACAGGACGGTGGACGCATGCTCTCCAATATCTGGAGGCTCTGTAGCACCTGAAGACTGTTACCACGTGTTTACAAAAGAGAATGTTGATCTCTAAGGTGAGTGCACTAACCCTTAGCTTAAAGTGTGAATTGTTTGAAGCAAACAACTAGAGATCAATGATCAGAGAATCTTAGGTCCTCTGGGAATGTTCCTTTTTTCCAGTAAAACAAAAAGTTAATTTGTCTGGATGGAGTGAGGCAAAGGGAAAACTAGTGCAGATATTCCACATGATAATCTTGAGTTAAGACCTGTGACAATGATGGTGTGGCCACCAAAGAAAGGAATCCTACAGAAAAAGTAGCTCTTTATGATTTGGAGTTCAAAACTCCTTGTCCACAAAATGAACATGAAACAAACTAATGATGAGCCATGTTAATTCATGCTTTTGCACTCTTTTTCAGAATTAAAATCAGCACCACTTCACATCTTTCTGTTACAGCATCTCCATTTCCCCGTGACCGGACCTGCTACGATGGGTTGTCAGGTAGATTGTGTGGTGAGAGAATGAGCTGACCTCTTGACTCTTTTCACTGCCCCACTTGCATCACCACCCAGGATGATGTGCCATTCATTCTGGGAGGATCTGTGGCCTCTATTGCCCAGGACTCTCAAATCTGAGATTTGCACCTTGAAATTGTCATGGTATTTACTGCAAGTGCAGCCCCAGGAGGTGGGGGATTTTAGGTTTATGCATGAATGAATATGCTGAGTGACACTTTCCAGTGCATAAAGAAGGATTTCCAAGTGTCTGCATTGCTCAAAACTTTAAATTAAATTACATGTCTCCCCAACACCAGCCCACCACTCCTGCGCTCATATCAGTAGGCCCGAAAGCAGGCACACTTGAAATAGTAGCAAATAAAATCAGAGGCACAATCAAAGCTTCAGGTGTTGAGGAGAGTCAAGCTCATGGGACCACTGACTGTAAAGTATAGCTGGCTTGCTACACAGGATACAGGAACATGCCCATACCTCATCTACATCAAAGCCTCAAAACAGCATAAGATGCCTGAGCCATACTTTTGAATGGGACAATATTTATTTATTTTGCTTTTCTGTTCCTCCAACAAAATTTTAGCCAACAAAGTGGTAGTGATAACTTAAAACACCTCTTCTAGGCTAAATGGAACTCCATTTAATTCCTAAATTCCAATTTACTTCCCATAAAGTCTAACTATGAGTAGCTTATAGAGTATATTAATATCTACTTCACCATCTGTTGAATGGAGGTAGAAGAATTCAACTCACAGTTTTTCAAAATATGGTCTGAACCTGAGTTGGGAAAGCACTTTTTATCTGTGACATACTTAATTTGCACATTCAGTAAATATAAGCCGTAGCAATGGCATAGGGATAAAAATACAATGACTTAGCAGGTATTGTTTGTTGCTCTAAATAGTTGACCTACAATGTACAAAATGCACCCATAAAACTAGATTCCTTGAGCAAGTCAGGGCATGTGGAAGGGAAGTAGTTATAACACCTAAGTTCCACCTAGAGAGAAAGCATGAATTTGACTTCACATTAAAGGGGAAGCAATTGATACTGACCGACATCATTTGCTTCTGCAGTTCTAATGCTTGTTACAATAGTAGCCTCTCCCTGAGTCCCGGTATCCACTGTGGATGAGGCTGCATGGGGGCGGGCAGTTTCCCTTTGTCTGATGAGACTGTTACAGGCTCATAGGCTCCAGTTCCTCAGAAAAAGTCCAAGCCATAGGAAATAATGGGAAGGCCTAGGTGAAAGTCTATTTCCTCCACATGGCCCCTTCCTCTCTCTTTTTAATGTAGATTCTTGGTGCCCAGGCAGCCCACTTCCTGTTTTCCTTTTAAGGACTCTCTTTTCTTTTCATCCCATCCTTGCTGGCCGGTCCCTCAGCCTATTCCTTCAAGGAAAATCATTCAAGCTCAGAAGAATTAGGTTTTTATCAAACAGAACGGCACTGGCAAAGAAACAGACCTGAGGATCAGTGGAACAGACTGGAAGACACAAAAACAACTCCAGATGTACTCAGCTACCTCATCTTTGACAAAGGAGCCAACCATCCTCACTGGAGGCAAGATAGCCTCTTTAATAAATGGTGTTGGAAAAACTGGATTTCAACCTGCCAAATATTAAACCTAGATCCTTATCTTTCACCATGCACTAAAGTAAAATCCAAGTGGATTAAAGATATAAATATTAAAACAGAAACACTAAATTTGCTGGAAGATAAGTTAGGCAGAACTCTTGAAGACATTGGCATAGGAAAAGATTTTCTATGAATAAATCCTCAGTAGCATGGGAACTAGCAGAAAGAATCAATTGGGATCTCATCTTATTAAAAAGCTTCCGCACTGCAAAAGAAACCATTAACAGAACTAAAAGACAACCTACAATGTGGGAATAATTTTTTACCAGCTGCTCCTAAGACAAAGGGCTCTTATCTAGGATATGTAAAGAATTCAAAACAATCAGCCCCCACAAATATAAAGACCCAATTCAAAAATGGTCATCTGAAATAGACATTTCTCAGACAAAGAAGTAAAAGCAAGTAAATATATGAAAAAATGTTCCACATTACTGGTCATTCATGAGATGCAGATGAAAACAACACTGAGATTCTACCTCACCCCACAAAGAATGGCTGCTATCAAAAAATCAAACAACAACAAATGTTGGCGGGGTTGTGGAGAGAAAGGAACCATTCTCCATTGTTCATTGGGAGTACAGACTGGTGCAACCACTATGAAAATCAATATGGAGATACCTCAAATATCTGGGACTAGAGGTTCCATTTGACCCAGCAATCCCTCTGCTGGGTATCTTTCCAAAAGAATTAAAAGAATCATATCACAGTGACATATGTGCACCTATGTTTATAGCAGCACAGTTTGTAATAGCTAAAACTTGGAAACAGCCCATTTCCCCATCATTTGGAAACTGGATAAAGAAGATGTGGTTTTTCTATAAAATGGAATACTACTCAGCCATAAGAATGAGAAATTAGAGTTGTTCAAAGGAAAATGGACACCTACTGAGGATATACTCCTAAGTGAAATAAGTAAGTTACACATGTGTAAATACCAAATAATTTCTCTGGTGTGAAAAACTATAATAGTACATAAGATCCTAATGAGATAATTGACAATGTGAAATAGGAGGAAAAGGGCTAAAGGTATAGGGAAAGTGGGAAGGGTAGAGGAAAGGTAACAAGGGAAAAGAAAAAAAATAGGAGAAAATTTAAAAATGGAAATAAAGTGTTTGTAAATGGGGAAGGGGAGGAGGGGGTGAAGGAAGGGCAGGGACAAGGGGAAAAACTGAGAACCAAGACTTGTCATGTAAAGGTACAAGATCCCAATAATGAATGTAACTGTACTGTGTACCTAAAATGTACCAATAAACTCAATGAGGAAAAAAAAAAGAATTAGTTTTTATCATTGATAAAGTGCTGTCTTCACAACTCCTTTCGAAAGATTTATTTCCAAAGAATATAAATTCAGGAACTTGACTGAATTTTGCAGAGAAGTTTTGAGCTGACTGAACCTTTTGCAGCTCTCTGATCATTCTTGATATGATTTCCCACACTCAAAGCAGCTAGTCTTCACCAAAAATGAAAATAACCAATCAGGAAAGTAGCAAAAAAATACTATAAGGATTTAGATGTCATCATCATTGTCACACTTTCAAACTACGCTGTGGGGTAAAATGGATAGTAAAGATATGGAGAACAGTGAAACCTGCAAGACGTTATAGAGGAGGGCTTAGGAGTTTGGTTGTGAAACCAAATACCACGATTGTAATCCCAGTTCTACTACTTCCTAGCTTGTGACTTTGTGCAAACTCCTTGATCTGTCTGCTTTGCTTTCTTTAGAGGTAAAATGGGAAATAACTGTACTCACCTGATGGTGTTCTTACAAGTTTTAAATGAGTTACATACTCCCAGTCCTCAGAGAAATCACCTGGCTCATTGTAAACCCTCAGTTAGACTCACTCTTTATTATGAACAAAGGCTAAGTTCAGTAACTTTGGACTCAGATAGTCTAAGGTTTAAGCCTTTGATCCTTCACCAACGCAACCAAGCCCAAGTCATGAACCTCCCTATGCTTTAGTTTCCTTTGTTAAAGAACAATTGGGAAAAATAATATCCTTTCACTTCCACAAAGTTGCAAATTTAAATGAAATAATAGGATTGTTCAGCATGGTGTCAGTAACAGAGGGTATGAACAATAAGAATGACTGCTAATAATTAAGAAATAGATTGCTATTCCATAGTGAACCCAGTACCTATCTTTAGAACAGTCAGCATTATTCCATTTCTGTATTTATTTGGACAAATAAATCTTTTGCCAGGCGTCAATATATCCTGCTATGTAACCTCGTTGACCAAACAAGTCAGGCCTTCCATCATCCTGGTTGTCAGTGTTTCACATTGACTTATGGTACATCTCTTTGCATACAGTTTATCTTTGCTAAACTGAACAGACCATCACATATACATTTTTTCTTTTAACTCTACCACTTGACAGAGTATCTTTTAACAAAGTAGATAGACACTGGCCCTTTAAATTCACTTTTAGAGGGAATCAATTTTCTTTCTTCTGAGACATTTAATCTGCTACTGTTTCAGTGGCATGCTCTAAACATGATTAACAGTCCTTTCTTTTAGTTATAAGCACAGTAACTTCATGGTGCTACATAGGAAAGGCACGTGGGAAAGATGGGCTCCTTTAACATAGTCTATAATTTTTTGAATGTGCTTGAAGTGTCAGACACCAAATCATTATTTTGTTTCATTTTGTTTCCATCCAATAATTTCTACGAGAAGTTCCAAAGTTAACTTAGTTGTTAGTCCTTAAGGTCTGTGCTTGAAGTAACAAAGCTCTGCGTGGATGTGATCAGTCCCAACATTGACCTTTTCTTTTTTTCTTTTTTTTTCTTGCCTACAAATAACTGATTTCTCTGAAGAAAAGAAATCAACAAAGTTTAGACAAAATATCTAATATACAGTTTAAGTATTGCTAAAGGATTTTTTAACTTCCTCAGTTAAAAATCACCCAAAGCTCATTATTTTCTTAAACACTTATTCCTGTACTGTTTTTTCCCTAAATATGTATTTCTATTATTACTGTAGTCAGAAATTCTTTTCAATACATCCTAGTAGTCATAGTTTATGGAAAATGAAGGATTATTTTTTTATCAAATCCAACTTGTTAACAACATAAAAGCAATAGTCCTAGGAGGTAATGAGGTGGATTGATGCACTGGTCACTAGTCTATACAGATGCCTTTCTTAGAGGAAAAGTTGAAATTTGTGCTTTACCAGGTCTTACACAAAGGTCATCACACAAAGCCTGTGTGTCACCTGTGGTCTTTGCGGTCCAGCACAGCGTTTGCCAGATTCAGCAAGACACAACTCAGCAATCTAGAGTAATAAGTAGAATCCCTGTCTTTCATGGTAATTGCAAAAGGCCATAAAATGGCATTTCACTGATTACTAGCAGAACTTCATAAAACTTTTTTCTCAATTTTCAGTATACCTGAGGTTGTCAAAAAAGAAAGAAAATCTATGAAAGTGAGTTTATCCTCACGTTCTCTAACTCTTGCAGATAGAGTTAAAGAATAGAAGTAGGCCCGGTAATTTTCTCCAAATAATTTAGTTTTATCACTCACATTATTTATAGTCACATAAAATACTCTTCTGACATACACGTGTACACACATACACACATATACACACAGGGGTACATGCTAACGCTTTTAAATCAATTGATGCAGTAAGTGGAAAAAAACATATTCTCCCTGGCCATTTTATTGTATAAATGTGATTATTCAGTTTTATTGACAAGGAAGCAGAATAGCATTTTATTCATCAATTCATTCATTCATCCATGACATTATTTGGGACGTTTAGCTCAAGACAGACACTTTTCTGAGCAGTGGAGACATGGTATTGAATACACAGGTCTGGTTCCCACAGAACTTAACATCTGTTGAGCTGAAGAGTGGCAAGAAACACATACAATGTAATACCCTCACGTGAGGGCCAATGGACAGAGAGGGGATGGGAAATGAGTTACTTTGCACTGGTTGTCAGGGAAGTCCTCTCTGAAGGTAACCTCCAAAGTTCTCTCTAAAGGAGAGCGATGGGAGATGAAGAAAGACAAAGAAACCAAGAAAGAAGGATCCATACCAAGACTTGCTCAAACTGGGGACTAGGTGGGACCTCAGCATTATAGCGGAAGGCACACAGGAAGAGAAGGCAGGACAAACAGTGCTACGTGGTCTACATGACTTAGATGGAATATCGTGTAATTGTTTCCTGATCTGAGAATGCACAGGGAAGGGTTCAGGGAAGGGTACAAGGTAACTGTCTCCTGGGGCTGTGCCATGCAGGGTCTCCTCTCATCTATAGAAGAGAAAGAGAGCAGGGAAGAGACTAAGGGCTATCATCAGGTTTGGCCCCGCAGCGTGGAACTTCACAAGAGAGACTAAAATAAAAAGAGAAATGAGATTGGAAGCAAGATAAACGGGTACTGGGGAGGCGCCAACAAGCCCGCGTTGTTTTTTAATACTTTCATTCCATTTATGAATGGAATGCTTTTCTTGCTGGTTTTCATTTCTTCTTTTATTATTTTTTTTCTTAAGAAATCCTGTGCTTCTTGAAATGTGAAATAGGTGAAGGAAAATACAGTTCGGGACCATTAATTGTGCTTTCTTATTGAGTATATAAATTTGATGTCAAACAGGCCTGGCTGAATAGTATATATTTATTTCAAAAATATCATTTCTGTGAGGCATTGCTGCATCATCCTATTGATTTAGGGATTGGTGTGATTGTGCCTGATGCTTTTATGAAAGGCAGGCTATTAACAAACTAAATTGAAAAACTAGTGAGTCTGCCTTTCTGGGCCCAATCCAGTATGCTGCCTATGTGAGGCTTAAATGGGAAAATACTGTAAAAAAGACTTATTTTAATGCGACAGACTCCTCATTGCAATCCATAAACCTTATTTGCTGTGAAGAAAAAAAATATCCTACAAGATAGAATTCTCAAGCTCAGGCAGCAGTCTCCCTCTGGTTTCTCTCCCATCCATGGCAACATTAATCTTTTCATTTCAGAAGCTGACTGTCTTTGACCTTGTTGGACAGTAGGATTAAAATCTTGCATAAAACAAAGCAGTTTTAAGAAAGTCAGAGGAGCCATGGGTGGTAATGGACAAAAGCCCTGGGATTCATTCCTTGGCCTCCAGGGATTGAGTTTTACTGGATTCTTGGTGAGAAGCTGGAAAATTAAATATAGGGGCTGAAGGCTAGGCATCATGAGATTTTCACTAGTTCACGCTCCTTGTTTTACAGATAGAAACTAACACACAGGGAGGGGGTGACAGTTTGATACTTGTCTTCTAGCACACAGCCAGACGATTGGTAGAATTTAGGTCCCAGAGCTGTTTCCAATGAGCCTCACTAGCTCCTTTAAATCCTGTCTTCCTGTGACCTATGTCCATGGAGAAGGATCTATATGAGTATTGGAAAAGAAGCTGGAATCTTTCATCTTTGATATAACAAAAGGGTTGTATTAAATGGAAATCACATACTTGGGTTTTCATCAAAAGGGAAGAGACTATGAAGCTCGCCTCTGACTTCAATGCTGGGTGAGTCCATTTCTAGCAAACAGCCTTGATAGACCCAAGAGGTAAATTGTCAGCATGAAAGGATGCAAAACCACTGTACATCTTTCGATCATGGCCAAGATTACACAGCAAGACACTTTGGATGATAGAACAAAAATTTAGGTATTGTATGGATTTTTTAAAAATATGTATTTTAAGAGGAAATGATTAATCCACAGATATGCACTGAAAGTATACTGTGTTCTCGAGTTTACATCTTTTTACCCAGAAAGTGCCCAAAGAAGTACAACTTTGATTTGCTTTCTGCTTTAAGAGCCAGGTACTTGAGCAGAAGAGGAAAGAGCTTCAATAACTGGAGAGCCAAGAAACCCAGCTATAGTCGTCATAGACTGGAAGCCTGGCGAAGATAAAAGAGAAGAAAACAATGCAGAATGGAGACCGTACACCCTGTTCCATGGGTCAGTTTATGTAACTTTCTCTGTCCACTTCTGCTTGAGGATGACCAGAGCTTGAATTAAGAGTTAAAAAATACGTCAGGAGTAAAGCTGGCCCTGCCTCTGCATGTGGATTAAGATCTTTTCTCCATCAGACAAGGAAGCAGAATAGCATTTTATTCATCAATTCATTCATTCATCCATGACATTATTTGGGACGTTTAGCTCAAGACAGACACTTTTCTGAGCAGTGGAGACATGGTATTGAATACACAGGTCTGGTTCCCACAGAACTTAATGACAAGGAAGCAGAATAGCATTTTATTCATCAATTCATTCATTCATCCGTGACATTATTTGGGACGTTTAGCTCAAGATAGACACTTTTCTGAGCAGTGGAGACATGGTATTGAATACACAGGTCTGGTTCCCACAGAACTTAACATCTGTTGAGCTGAAGAGTGGCAAGAAACACATACAATGTAATACCCTCACGTGAGGGTCAATGGACAGAGAGGGGATGGGAAATGAGTTACTTTGCACTGGTTGTCAGGGAAGTCCTCTCTGAAGGTAACCTCCAAAGTTCTCTCTAAAGGAGAGCGATGGGAGATGAAGAAAGACAAAGAAACCAAGAAAGAAGGATCCATACCAAGACTTGCTCAAACTGGGGACTAGGTGGGACCTCAGCATTATAGCGGAAGGCACACAGGAAGAGAAGGCGGCACAAACAGTGCTACGTGGTCTACATGACTTAGATGGAATATCGTGTAATTGTTTCCTGATCTGAGAATGCGCAGGGAAGGGTTCAGGGAAGGGTACAAGGTAACTGTCTCCCGGGGCTGTGCCATGCAGGGTCTCCTCTCATCTATAGAAGAGAAAGAGAGCAGGGAAGAGACTAAGGGCTATCATCAGGTTTGGCCCCGCAGCGTGGAACTTCACAAGAGAGACTAAAATAAAAAGAGAAATGAGATTGGAAGCAAGATAAACGGGTACTGGGGAGGCGCCAACAAGCCCGCGTTGTTTTTTAATACTTTCATTCCATTTATGAATGGAATGCTTTTCTTGCTGGTTTTCATTTCTTCTTTTATTATTTTTTTTCTTAAGAAATCCTGTGCTTCTTGAAATGTGAAATAGGTGAAGGAAAATACAGTTCGGGACCATTAATTGTGCTTTCTTATTGAGTATATAAATTTGATGTCAAACAGGCCTGGCTGAATAGTATATATTTATTTCAAAAATATCATTTCTGTGAGGCATTGCTGCATCATCCTATTGATTTAGGGATTGGTGTGATTGTGCCTGATGCTTTTATGAAAGGCAGGCTATTAACAAACTAAATTGAAAAACTAGTGAGTCTGCCTTTCTGGGCCCAATCCAGTATGCTGCCTATGTGAGGCTTAAATGGGAAAATACTGTAAAAAAGACTTATTTTAATGCGACAGACTCCTCATTGCAATCCATAAACCTTATTTGCTGTGAAGAAAAAAAATATCCTACAAGATAGAATTCTCAAGCTCAGGCAGCAGTCTCCCTCTGGTTTCTCTCCCATCCATGGCAACATTAATCTTTTCATTTCAGAAGCTGACTGTCTTTGACCTTGTTGGACAGTAGGATTAAAATCTTGCATAAAACAAAGCAGTTTTAAGAAAGTCAGAGGAGCCATGGGTGGTAATGGACAAAAGCCCTGGGATTCATTCCTTGGCCTCCAGGGATTGAGTTTTACTGGATTCTTGGTGAGAAGCTGGAAAATTAAATATAGGGGCTGAAGGCTAGGCATCATGAGATTTTCACTAGTTCACACTCCTTGTTTTACAGATAGAAACTAACACACAGGGAGGGGGTGACAGTTTGATACTTGTCTTCTAGCACACAGCCAGACGATTGGTAGAATTTAGGTCCCAGAGCTGTTTCCAATGAGCCTCACTAGCTCCTTTAAATCCTGTCTTCCTGTGACCTATGTCCATGGAGAAGGATCTATATGAGTATTGGAAAAGAAGCTGGAATCTTTCATCTTTGATATAACAAAAGGGTTGTATTAAATGGAAATCACATACTTGGGTTTTCATCAAAAGGGAAGAGACTATGAAGCTCGCCTCTGACTTCAATGCTGGGTGAGTCCATTTCTAGCAAACAGCCTTGATAGACCCAAGAGGTAAATTGTCAGCATGAAAGGATGCAAAACCACTGTACATCTTTCGATCATGGCCAAGATTACACAGCAAGACACTTTGGATGATAGAACAAAAATTTAGGTATTGTATGGATTTTTTAAAAATATGTATTTTAAGAGGAAATGATTAATCCACAGATATGCACTGAAAGTATACTGTGTTCTCGAGTTTACATCTTTTTACCCAGAAAGTGCCCAAAGAAGTACAACTTTGATTTGCTTTCTGCTTTAAGAGCCAGGTACTTGAGCAGAAGAGGAAAGAGCTTCAATAACTGGAGAGCCAAGAAACCCAGCTATAGTCGTCATAGACTGGAAGCCTGGCGAAGATAAAAGAGAAGAAAACAATGCAGAATGGAGACCGTAGACCCTGTTCCATGGGTCAGTTTATGTAACTTTCTCTGTCCACTTCTGCTTGAGGATGACCAGAGCTTGAATTAAGAGTTAAAAAATACGTCAGGAGTAAAGCTGGCCCTGCCTCTGCATGTGGATTAAGATCTTTTCTCCATCCCTTCCTTTTCACTCTTCCCTACATCCATCCTGTCATTTTTTCTTCCTTTTCCTTTGCTTCCTTCATTCTCATCCCACCCCTTTTTCTCAAATAATTCATCGTCATGCCTGAAAGTCACTGCCAAAAATAGATGCTAAACTGAGAAAATTGTATTTCAAAGGCAGCATGGAGACCTCTTGCATTACATTACAAGAATTGTGTCATTGCTGGGAAGGAGTACAGTAGTGGCAACTCTTCCCTGAGGACACATGCTGGAGATGTGCTTGTGCTCCACTTTTCCTTCTTCAAAAGCTGGGGGACCTTGCACTTCTCTGTTCTGAGCAGCCTTAACCTCATGGATACTTTTTTTTTTTGCTCAACAATGAGAAATATGTGTTGGCCTGTTACCCTGCATTTTGTTTAAATTCCACTTCATTAAAATCGAAAGCGCTCTGAATTTCTCTCATTTTCCTTCATGAAATCTTTATTTTATCCACCTTCACACTTTCTCCTTTCCTACTTTGTGTCCTCCTCCTCCCTCCCCTCCTGTAGTACATTCATTTCTACTTGCTGGAATTTCAAGTGACTGTGCAAACTAGACAAAAAGAAATCCCGTTTCTATGCACAGGCAGCCTTCAGACTGATGGCCCCATTACATTAGCATACAATAAAAGCCAGCAGGGGTTGCATTGCCATGCTGTTATCTTGGGTCTCTGTGCCTTAGGGGGCTCAGAAGGTTCCCAGTGTGCAGCTTCTCTCTGTTGTAATGAGACAATTGCACACTTCCGTGACAGCTCCTTGGCCTCAATGGAAGCCGCAGTCGTAGTGAAAGGAGAGAAAAGGAAGGTCAGCGCTGGAATCTTGCAGTGCGACATAAGCTTTCTGGTTTCTGTACCTCTTTGATCTCCCTTCTTCTCCCCATGGGACTGCTTGGAATCCCTAAGATTTCTGTTATGGATGGCAGTATCACCAAACCTTCTCCATTAACATATAAGAACACTTAAACATTTTCGTGCCTCCCGTGTTTGCCAGTCCTGTATGAAAAGATGGGAAGACAGAGGCTGTAGAAAAAGGAATCAGGGCCCCTCCTCTTACCATGAACTGATACAAATATCATATACACATTTCTTGCTCTCATTGTTTGTTGAAACCAAGACTTTAACATCCAAAGTTCAGTCCCTGCCCCCAAACCACTGCAGGGACACAAAGATTGACTCTGCCTCCCCAAAGGAATTAGTTAGGCAATTTCAACCAAAATCAGGGCCTCTGGCTGAGTCTTTACCTGGAGCCTTTTCTAGCAAGGAGTTATCATGGCCACTGTGCTTTGCAAGTTCTTTATTTGAAATTGTGATTAAGGCTTGGGGGAAACTGCCTCCTCCTCCCAAAAGCACAAAACACATGGACACACTCTGGGCTTATCAACTCTTCTTCCTTCTCCACTAAAAACATCAGATTAACCCTTTTCCCACCAGCTTGTAACAGCCACGGTACACGCATGACTGTCCCATCTGGCAGCTTATACAAGTGCTACAGTCGTGACTGGTACAATCATTCCTGTACCACCGGTGGTTCAAGCTGCCTGGCAGCGAGATATGTGAATTATGGCTTCTTTATGAAAACGTTAAATAGAGCAGAGGTGTGGACATGTCCCGATCTTACTTATTTATTAGTTTATCTGTTTTTTTTTTTTTTTTTTTTTTTTTTTTTTTTTTTT
>NW_022900942.1:45382566-45390137 GCF_012274545.1 Fukomys damarensis
TTTTTGAGGCAGGTTCTCACTATGTAGTTGAGACTGACCTTGGACTCACTATGTATCCCAGGCTGGTCTCGAACTCACAGCAATCCTCCTGCCTCAGCCTCCTGAGTGCTGGGATTACAGGTGTGCACCACCATGCCCGGCCTATTAGTTTATCTTTTACTCATGTCTTTTGCACATTTTGCAATGCATGATAGTTACATTTGTTATATCCTTTCATTTTTTAAGTAAATGTTTTCAGTACATAATTATTACATTCATTATGAGGAATTGGTACATGTACATAACACATCTAGGATCCCCCATGCAGTTCCCTTTTTATGATAATGTCTGTGTTGTCTCTCCAGCGAGGGAGAGAGGAATAAGCACATCAGCAACCTAGGAAAAGAGAATGGGCTGTAAACTACAGGTAAAAGTAGAGCAATAGATATTCAGATTCATTTGTGATTGAATACCCAGCTGTACCCTACCTGAAATTCCATCTTCACTTTTTGATTTCCCTCCCTGTGTCCATGTAATCCTATATCCATCCTCCCAGACACACTTACATTCCTTGAGAGTCTTGCAGAGTCTTAAAATCTCTTCTTCCTGAGAAGTTGCTGAATGCTGGATTGCAGACCACTACTTAATGTAATACAAAATCATCCCGACTGGCCAACTTTAGAGGAAAAGAATGGATAAATGAAATCCAGAGAGATTACTGTTAATCTGGGTCAAATATCCTGGATCTCCTGTGGGGATCTTCTACTGAGGAAGGAGATGTAGGTCCCTGCTCCAAGACCTTCTCAAAAAGGACACCATCATTATGTATTCAGACTACTTTGTTCCCTAAAGGACCAAATAAAAAAATATGAGAAAAGGCAAAAATGGAAATAAAGTCTTTGTAAATAGGGAAGGGTGGAGCAGGTGAAGGGAGGACAGGGTATGGGGAAAAAATGAGAACCAAGATCTGTCATGTAAAGGTGCAAGATCCCGGGCCAGGGATTTAGCCCTGTTATTCCGCTCCTGTCTAGCAAGTGCAAGGACCCGAGTTCGATCCCCAGTACCCAAACAAACAAACAAAGTACCAGTGAACTCAATAAGATTAAAAAAAAAAAGAAACAAATTATAGGTATTGAGACTCTCATGGTCTTAAGGCCCAAATGATTTTTTTTCCTCTATTGGTTTGAGACAGTGATTCCTTACAGTTGAAATATTCTCTTGCATACTCTCTTAAAATTATTCTCCCCTGTATCTCCTCTTACTCAGAGTGCTTAAAGGTGTAGCCAGTACTGCCCTAGCCTGAAAATTACAGTAACCTCCTCATTAGGCCTCCCTCCCTCCCCAGCCACAAGTCCACATAGCCGATAGATTAAGGCTCCAACCACAGCATTCTGGACACTTACTTCCTTAAAACTGTTATATGACCATTTGTCTGTTAAATGGAATCCAAATTCTTGCACTAGTCACTCAAGCTTCTGTAATACACAACCCCAAACTTCATCTCCAACTTTATTGACCTGTTCTCCTTTATGTCCCTGATAAGGCAATTATAGACTCATGGCGGCTTTGTGAGCCTGAATTGTGCTGAAGAACATTTTGTGGAGGGCAGACAGCTAGACAGCCTTGGGAGATTTGATGCAAGGAGGGAAACTCCCTACTCTCACCTGCCCCTGACATTCACTTTTCTGTGACCTTGGGAAAGTCACTTATCCTTGTGAGGATTAATGATTTAATCTCAGGGAAAGTACTTTGAGATCATTGGATGACAGGTGCTGTATAAGTACAAAGTATTATTATTAAAATGTCACGGTGCTGGCTGCACTTGCTCTTGAGGGCACAGAGGCAGGAATGGCAGCCCTGGGTGAGTGGATAAGGATTACATAAGAGCAGGAAATGTAGTCTTCACTCATGAGAAATACTGTTAGGGGTGCCACCTCTCTCCACCATCACCCTGTCCCTGGACACAGGCAAACTATATTTTCCAAAATGAATTGTGGAAAACTGTTTTAGTCAGAAGCTCTATATCTGTAGATCTTCCTACTCATTAGCATAGCTTTGAAAGTAGGAACCAGAAAAGCTTGTGTTAAAATTTACAACCCCCCCGCAACAAATCCAGAAACTTCCCACACATAAACAGAAATAAAAAGTACAGAGAAATGCAAATTTTAAGGTCACAGATCAGCAGAGTAGAAACTCAAACACTGTCAGCAGGTCTTCCCTCTTCTGCATGTGCCATTATACTTTAGTATGTTTGTGTTTGCGACTCAAAGGAAGTAAAGTACTTTTTAATAAAATTTACCAACATGTAATTGACACTAGATTAAAAAAATGGCAAAAAGGGCTGGGGATCTAGCCCAGTGGTGCCTTCACCTGCCACGCAAGCACAAAATCCCAAGATTGATCTCCAGTATCCAAAAAAATTTTGGGCCGGGGATTTAGCTCAGTGGTTCTGCCACCTGCCTTGCAAGCACAAGGACCCAAGTTTGATTCCCGACACTAAAAAAAAAAAAAGGCAAAAGAGTGATTTGTATTCAAGTCTGGGTATTAGCATTCCAAGGTATATGAAAATATCAAAGTGTCCTGTGATAGAAATTCAAAATATAAAGGACACAGCTGTTTACCTCAAGGAGCATTCTGTATTATAGGGAAAATAAAGTTTAGAAAGGAAATCAAAAGTGTGGAACATTAAATCTGAAAAGATCATTTGTATATAAGGGAGACGTTGTTTTAGAAGATAGTTGAACACTAAAAATCAATGGTAAGGTTATCAGAAAATATGTACTTAATGAACCCTGGAATAAAGGGAGTATGACTTACAGCAAGTTAGGGAATAGGAAAATGTCTCTGTGTACAATTACATCAGTGTCCCAAGATTATCAGGATGTTTGCTTCCAACTGTTGAGCTGTTTTTAGTCCTAGGTGAGGCCTTGGAAATTGAAGAAGAGTTTTCTAGGATTTTGCAATTATTTATTTTTCTTTATTGTTGTTTTTTAAAGCGAGTACATTATGGGCTTGATAAAGTGGGAAAATTCCTCCAGAAAACTCATACTGTTTTAGTCTTCTGGAAAACAATTCCTGACTGAAGCACCAAGTACCGTTCCAAGGCACAGAGTGAATCCCTCTCCCCTCATCACACACAGTGGTGCACAGCAGCCTGACTTTGTTCAAAAGCAGACCTTACTGGGGCAGAGAGAATGTCCAGGCTGCTCAGCTCCAAAGAGCAAGAATTCTGGCCTCTGAGATTTTACACACAGGACCAAGATATTACCAGTGCAATCTCCAGGTAGGACAGAGAAATGGTTCCCTATTGAGAGCTCTGTATGGTCAATTACACTTCTTCTATTTTTAATATTTACTCTAGCACATTACCATTCTGTATGTAACTTTTCACGGAGGAATTTTGAGCCTTTCTCACAGAAAGACAAACAAATGAATGGAAAGAGAGAGAAAATAAACTTCATGAAGTGAAACGAGTTCCCATTTTTCCTTTTCCTTTTCTGTACACATTACCATTAATCATCAATTATGTGAACTTACACTTTTCGTCTGGGTCTTCTGAAAATCCCTAAGACAGATACTCCCTTCAAGCAACCTTCCTTTCCAATGGGAACACCATCTCCTTACCCATCTGTGCCTCAGCTCTGATTAGTTGATTGACAGATTTGATCAACCATTATTTGCTAGATGTTAACAGCCATTAATATCTCTCCTCCCTCACAGTAATTTTAACAGTCAGAATCAATGTGTTTCTCAAAAGTGGAACAGAGTGAGGAAATCTTAGAAGTCTATAGAGGTCTAGTTCAGGAGGTATTTGAAATAGAGGCTAAATAATCATTGCTTCTAAGCAACCACTACTTTTGCAGAGATAACTTTGGTAAATGCATATTCTGAAGACTTTTCCAACTTCCTTAATTTATAGACTGTAAAGTGAGCACTAAATTAAATAATACAGGACAAAGGATGAACTCATAGTACAGCCAGAACTTAAGCCAGAGGCTCTGACTGGAGCAGTATCCCGAGCATCAAGATTTTCTGGATACCCAATGTACACCTGACTTTATTGGAGACCTTCCTGGAAATTCTCTTTCCCTGGGTTTCTGTTTAATATCCTGCAAAACAGGAGTTAGATTAATGAGTCTTTAAGGGAAGGGCCTTTCAGCTTTTAAAGTACTCTAATTATATGTGGAATAACATATATGCATTTTATCTTCATCTACATATACAGAGCCTCAGGAATTTGACTTCATCATTTCTTCAAGTTTCCCTACGCCGTGATGCTTTGCTTCTGCTATAATGGTCTTTAGTATGTCAGTGATTCAAATACAAGGCCATTTTCTTGGGCTTTCATTGTTTCAGAGTGAAATTGAAAGAGGGAATCCAGCTGTTTATATGCAATATGCAGCAATTATGAAGTTCATTTCCAGAAGCCACTGTAACCATGGCAACCTATAATTCTGGAAGAATAGACACAAGCTGCAGATTGACTTCCAGTGGGGCCAACCTGCAACCAGAGACAGCTGAGGAAATGCTGGTGAGGGGCGTGAGCTGTTTACTTTAAGTTAGATGCTGTTTTTGAAATTCAGACTCCCTTAATCCATAACCTCAGTCCTTCTTTAAAGTTTAGCAATTGGTGAAACTCAAATTTCTAGATTTGTGGGAGTCTGCCCTAGAGGGCCAAATAGTTCAAATGAAACAGGAGCCAGCATTTTACTGATGTTTATTTCCTAGTGCCTTAAACACCAAACTCAAAGTCATCACATCAAACTGCCGAACTGTAAGTCGGTGCTGCAGGAACCTCAGAAAGTTCAAATGAGAAGCAGAGAACCCAGCTTCTTGATAGGCAATGTTTCTGAAAGCACACTGACTTCTTTGATATTCCAAGAAAAAAAAGGGATAATACTTTTCTAAGAAAGGGTAATTTTGTGATATTTTGTTCTCATCACACAGGAATAGAAGGGGGATTTACTGGAGGGGAAGGTGAGGGTAAGGGATTGCAAAAGGACAGAGATGTGGTAATTGTGAGTCAGAAATAATTTAGAACAATTTAGCCAGGTTACTGAGTCTATTGTCTGCTCATCAATCACCTCATATGTGCCTCTTTGACTAATAGTGTGAATTTCCGGATCCTTCAGAAGGGAATGCGACAATGGGCAGCTAAGGGTCAAGACTTAAATGCACACACCTCCTGCATGCGTCCTGAGAAATTCATGAAGATGAAATGCTAAATGACTGCAAGCTGCAAAGGCATCAGAATTGGATTTTTGCTATTTCTGACTCTTTTGACTCTGTCTTTGATCCCTGCTGGCAGCACGCTGGGCATGTGTGAATACCACAGCTCGCAGATACTGTACCTATTGGGAAAGGGAAAGAAAATCTGGGGCTATCACCTGCAGATTTTTCCTCTCTGAAATTCCCAGGGGAGTCAAAAATCCAGGGCGCACTTCAAATAAATTGAGATGTATCTCTTCTGAATGAGGGTATTATTTTGTGCTCATTTGCGTGAATGATAAACAATCATGCACGCACCTGAAGCCACAGACAGACGTGGACTAAAAAAGTCTCCAGGATGGGTTTACTGTTATTCTTCCTAGTAACTAAATTTGAGAAGCAACACAGGGGATTCAATGGTGTTGAGATGGGCACAAAGAGAAGTTATAGAGAAGAGGCAAATAACATAGTGTAAACATATACAATGATTTTTAAGAGAGCCTGTAGCTATTGAAGAAAATAACAAGTATAGAGCACAAGGAAGATCT
Source organism: Fukomys damarensis (assembly GCF_012274545.1). Taxonomy (NCBI): domain Eukaryota; kingdom Metazoa; phylum Chordata; class Mammalia; order Rodentia; family Bathyergidae; genus Fukomys; species Fukomys damarensis. The sequence goes on from NW_022900942.1 coordinate 45,388,302, forward strand.
CCTACAGTGATTCCCCAGATTCAGGCTTGCATTCTTGCCCTTGTGGAGACTTCTGTAACTGTTTGTAACTATTCTTCCCAGAGTCCTATGCTCTTTCTGCTTGGATGTGGTTCTTCCTTCTATTCTAGCCCACTACTGTTCCCTATTCTATGTCCTTACTCTGAGGCTGAAGTTCATTCTTCCCTGAAGAAAGTCATGGAAGAAAACAGAAGTTTTGGAAGCTGTGCATGCTGACTATGCCACTATGTTAGTTAGTTTGGGCTGTTATTACCAAGTACTGTGTCATAGATTGGGTAGACAATAGAGAGCAAAAATTATTGCTCTGAGTTCTAAAGACTGGAAATCCAAGATCAGAGTGCCACCATCACTGATTCTGGTGAGGGCCCTCTTCTGCAGGCTATAAACTCCTTGTATCCTCATGCGGCACAACAGGAAAGCTAACAAGTTCCAGGGCCTTTTCTTACTTGGTTACTAATCGCATTTGTGAGGCTTGATTCCTCACAATCTTCATTATTATCTACTACTGGTTCCACTTTCAAATATCATCACATTGGAATTAGGTTTCGACATATGAATTTCAAAGAGACACAAACATGTAGTCCATTGCAACCATTAACCTGCTATTTGATCTAGAGCAATTTGCCTGACCTTTCTATACCACCTGTAAAAAGCTAATCACAAAACATTGCTTGCCTAGTTGTTGTATATACTCTGCTCAGCGTGATGCCTATCCAGGGCAGGCTCTCACTAATGATAATGACATATATCTTAACCCTGTCTAGATTAGAATTCCACTACATAGTGGAAATAAATGAAAGTTCAGGAGCACAAAAAGATATCTCTCTTGTTACCCACTGCAGAGAGACAGTATAGCAGATGGCATTCTTTTACATACAAAATACTAATAATACTAATAAGATATAGCAAGCATGGTTTAATGAACCAAAATGGCATTTGGATTAAAAAAGTATTACTTAAGTATGAATCGGAAGTACAGGCTTTAGGCTCCAATCTGCTTTCTGGAATATCATGGGACAAGTCAATTAGGCTGAATGGTCAATGGGACACTGTGCTGTGTGCTGGAGGGGTGATCTAACAGATGTTGAACAAATGATCACTGTAATAACTGATCTACACTTCTATGGAGAAGATATAAAAAGTAAGACCCTAGTGAATAAAGAACTATTCACAAGGCAAATGAAATTTGTGAGATTTCTTAAAGCAGTAAATGAAAAGGGAGACAATTACCTCGGCGAGGGTGAAAGTTAAGTGAAGACTGGAAGCAAGGAGGGAATCAAACACAAATGGAAAGATCATGAAAAAGATCAGCGTGGGCCGGGTATGGTGGTCATGCCTGTAATCTTAGCAACTCTCGGAGACTGAGGCAAAAGCATCACAAGTTTGAGCTCAGGCTGGGCAATTTAGCAAGACCCTGTCTCAAAATAAGGCATGAAATTAAGACTGGAAATGTAGCTCAGGGTAAAGGCCCTAGGTTCAAACTGCAGTTCCATTAAAAAAAGGAAAATCAGATGGGTTTGGAATGGAAAATTCTTATAGGAAACATATAAGGTAAAAAAAAAAAAAAGAGGCAGAGGCCAGCTGGTAGGTTGAAAATATTTCTTATTATTTTATAAGAAAACAGGAATAACTAAAAGTTATATCACACTATATAAAGCTCAAATGTTGTCATAGCCTTCACTCCTACCAGTCTAGAGTACAATTCCGTGCTTTTGTGTTTATTATGTTAAGAGATATGTGTATATGTGTAAACAAATATGCATAGCAGGTACAAATACACAAGTGAGTTAGATCATTATTAGATGGGATTATATATAT
>NW_022900942.1:45390208-45429519 GCF_012274545.1 Fukomys damarensis
TACATTCTGTAACTTTGCTCACACATGGAAATCATTCCTTTCTTTCATAGTTCCCTCCTTTCTTTCTTTCTTTCTTTCTTTCTTTCTTTCTTTCTTTCTTTTTTCTTTCTTTCTTTCTTGTCTCTTGCTTATTCTCCCTCTTTCTTTCTTTTTCTTTCTTTCTTTCCTTCCCTTTTTTTTAAAAAATTTTTTCTGTGCATGGAACTGAGCCCAGAGAATTCTGAGCTACATAGCCAGCCTTTTTATTTGTTTGCTTGTTTGTCTGTTTGTGATAGGGTGTCACTAAGGCAAACCTGTGAACAGCTCTCAAAGAATAGAAATCATGTAGCAGAAAAGCATTTTGGAGTGTACACCAAGATGCAGGGATAGGGAAATTGTATGTGCAAACCCTATTCTAAAACCCAATTTATCTCCCACGATCCATTTCTGTTAAGCCTCCCTCTATGATCTGACATCATCTGGGATGTTTTTGAGCACATTGGCATTAAATTCCTTGGGACGTTGTACCTTCTTTTGATCCCATAACTGGGTAAATCCAGTTTCTGCTGCACTCTTCTCTCACTCTTTCTCATTTAGCTCTTCCATTTGCTTTATAATCTCTGTTCCCTCTTATAAATTCCTAACCTGAAACTTTCTTTGTGAAGACTTACTGTCACCTCAAACTCATTTCATTTGTAAACTAAACTATCCATCTTACAACTCCTATTCTTGCACCTCTGAATTTCCTATTTTTAAAACTCAATAACCAATTTCCTAGCAATCAGATCTGCCAAAGCACAAAATGTCTCCTTTCTCACAGCTGCTATGTCCAATCAGGCCCTTGGTCCTGTTGTCTGTTTTACCAAAGCATTCCCCCAACCTTTACATTGACAATGCCTAAGTGTAGAAGCTCACATTTCCTCATTTTCAAATCAATGTGATTTTTTTCCTGATAGCTCCATCTCTCCCTCATTTAGGTAATTCTCAACATTTTCTGAGAGAAATGAACATTTTTGCATAACTAGTTGGCAATAAAGAAATTACAAATGACCAAGAAATATATGAAAAGATGCTCAAATTCACTAAGGGTGCAGCAAAATACGTATTACACTAATAATGAGACATTTCTGTATAACCAGAGCAGTGATAAGAAATAAAAAGGATCTAAGAGATGATGCTAAGAAGGATGGAGAGAAAGAATATTCTCATGCATATGGAAATATGAATTGATTTTTTTAAAGAGAGCTAGTAGAGTCCATCAAAATTAAAAATGTACATGTATTTTGACACATAGGAATAATGCTACTCTCCTCTATTTTATAAAAAGGAATCTGATATTTAAACACATATGTAAAGGCATTTGCTACAGAGGGCTTTGAAATTGAAAATAATCAAGAAAAAAATGGATAAAAGAAAGATTATCAAAATAAGAAAATCATGTAGAAAGGTTTCCTAGCCCTAAAACTGTCTTTTTAAAGAATGAACAATTTGTATTTGCCACTATCCCACATTAACCAGAACTTGGATCTCTCCCAATGCTTTATACAACTTTCCTATGTTTTACTGAAAAAAAAAAAAACTCATTATGTTATCAGAAAGAGCTATCATTAAGTAATATAGAAGTTACACTGATTTGCCCCAACTCACTCTGATTCACTGCCAACATTAACTCCATTTCTTTCAAATTCTATGTCACTTTGATGGCTTGTAATAGTCAACTATACATCAACCTAATGTTTCCACAAGCTGCTAATCCATACTAAAGGGCACCTCGGCTAAGTAGACACGTGGTGTTGAAGGAAATCTTGGCTCTATAGCCAGTAATAAAGAAGACATCACTTAGCAAAGGAGAAGAACAGCGAACAGCCCATGGCAGAGGAAGTGAATAGGCAGAAGACAGATGTCAGGGACTGGAGAGCAGAGAGCACCATGACTGAAGGTCTTAGGGATGGTAACCTTGGGGAAGTTTCAATCTGGTTAACTCTTGAGTTGAGCAAACAGAATGAAATCCAGCATATCTGACCTGCCTTATCATTTAATTCTGCTTCATTTCTCTTCTTCAAACTTAGCTAAATTATGTGTTTCATTCACCAATATTTGTGGATCTCACTCTGCTGGTAGCTAAGAAGATAACACTCAACAGAGAAGATCATAATTTCTGCCTGTATGGATTATTCATTATAATAAATTTAAAGTTAAATTCATAACACCTCACAATTCTCTCTGGAAGCAATGGATTATTTAAAAATCATTTGCATGTAATGCTTTCTCTTAAAATATGAGATCCACTAGTAGTTACTGCTATCATATTAGTGTTGTCATACTAGATAGTGTACCCAAAATATTTGGCTCCTGCAGCCACAGGAGGAACTCTGTGGTTGCAAATCAGTGAATGCTCAGAATGATCACTTGCAGAAGAGAAAGCCATTCTTTAGGCCTGTATCCACAAACAGAAAACCTAAGGGACAGAAAACAATTGGAAAATTATAAATGCATGTTACATGTGTGTACATATATAGATATGGATATACATAGACAACCTACACGTATAAAAATATGGTCTCTTGTCCATCAACATATGTTTTGAATAATTTTCTAGTTACTTTTACAAATATCTTTTACAAAATAAAGACTGAGTACTCATGATCTGTCCTTTTGTATTTTTTAAACAGATTTAAAAAAACAGTACCTCTCAAGTGGGGGGCACATGGTGGTTATGCACAAAAGGCCTCAATGGGAATGTGATTTTTAGAGGTTTGGAGTGGCACATACCTCTCATTTGATGCCCTCACTTTACAGATAAGGAAACTGAAGCTAAGAGCGGTTGCCATAACTGATTTAACAGCTTTAAAGGTAATTTGCAGCAGGTTTGGGAATAAATCAACCTCTTTTGACCCAGAGCCCAGGGTCCCATCAATTATAACACATTCTCCCACCTATTAAAGAGAGATCACCTATAAATCATGCTCATGTTATTAAATGTTTTTGAGCCAAGGCAGGAAGCCAAGACAGGCAGTGAAAACTGCTAACTACAGAAGATTAAGGAGTCAGCCATCAGGCCATTGGCCCCAAGTGCCTATCTCTAAAAGCTCTAAATCACCACTATAGATTTACCAATGAAGAAATCTGTATTTACCAGGGAAAAGACTGAATGTGATTCCACAACATATTTTCATAAGAGCCTTAGAGTGTAAGCACAAGGGAAGAGCTTGTTCATTCCTTACAGGTGGCTGCCTGCTTTCTAAAGTGTATGCCTCTGGATAGCTGCAAGACCTTATTCTGATGTTGGAGCATGTAGTTCCTAGGCTGCAACAGAGAGTCTGTACTCTGCTGTGCCTTGTGCAATGCTCGGCTGCTCTTCTAAGAAATTACGTGGGGTGGTGGTGGCAGTCTTTCCTAAACATCTATTGTCTTTCTCAAGTATTAACTTCCAAGGCTTTAAAAAGGGGGTAGGGGGAATCCAGGGAACATTTCTTATACTGCGTATCCTTGCTCTGAGATGCCTGACTATAGATTTCAGTTTCCAAATTTAGATAATAAGACCTGTTTACATGCACTTGAAGCGAGGTATATACACTCCCAAATGGCAACAGAAGACATAATGCTTGTACTTTAGTAAATTAATGTTTTAAAAGAACAGGGAAATCAAGGAAGGTGGTGTTTTTAGCTCAGACCTGTGTGGGCATGCACCAGCCCTGCTATTCTACACTTTTGCTTTTTCAAATATTGTAATTAAACAGTATGATCTTGAGGTAATTTTCACAAATAAATGGAATAAGTGTTCTGTATTTCAATCTGATAAAAGCCATCTATGACAAACCAATAGCCAACATCATACTAAATGAATAAAAACTGAAATATTAAGAAAGGAGCTAAAGGTATAGGGAAAGTGGAAAGGCTAGGGGAAAGCTAATAAGGGAAAAGAAAAAATATAAGAAAATGAAAAAATAGAAATGAAGTGTTTGTAAAGTGGGAGGGAGGAACTGTGAAGGGAGGGCAGGGACAACGGGAAAAAATAAGAAGCAAGACCTGTCATGTAAAGGTACAAGATCCCAATAATGAATGTAACTGTACTGTATACCTAAAATGTACCAATAAACTCAATGAGGAAAATAAATGAAATATTTCCCTTGAAATTCAGGAACACGACAAGGATGTCCATTGTCAACATTCTGGTTCAACATAGTTCTGAAAATATTATCCACTAAACTCTCTGAGGAAAATAAATGAAATATTTCCCTTGAAATTCAGGAACACGACAAGGATGTCCATTGTCAACATTCTGGTTCAACATAGTTCTGAAAATATTATCCAGGGCAATTGGACAAGAGAAAGAAGTAAAGAGAATAAGGATGAGAAAGAAAAAAGTTAGATTAACATTATTTGCAGATGACAAGATACTGTACATGGAAAACCCCCAAAATTCCACCAAAAATCAATAGCATTCCTGTACATAAGTAACAAACTCACTAAGAGAGAAATTAGAGAAACAACACCTTTCACAGTAGCATCCACAAAAATGAAATACCTAGGATTCAACATAATGAAGTAAAAGTCCTTTATATAGAAAATTATAATACTCTGAAACTGAAGATAGAAAAGGATATCAGAAAATGAGAAGATATACCTTTTTCTTTGGTAGGAAGAATGAATACAGTGAAAATGGCCGTACTTCCAAGATTGTTATACAGACTGAATCCAATTCTGATCAAATACAAATAATATATCTCACAGAATAAGAGAAAACAATTATAAAATTCAGTTGGAACCAGAAGAAACTAGAACAGTAAAGACAATTCTGGGCAACAAAGACAAGGAAGGGGGCAGGCATAAAAGTCCCTTTAAATTATACTACAAAGCTACTGTGACAAAAAACAACACGGTACTAGCAAAACAAAAACAAAAACAAAACCAGACCTGAGGATCATTGGAACAGATTAGAAGATACAGAAACAACTCCAAACATACTCAGCCACCTTATCTTTGACAAAGAAGCCAAATACCTTAACAGAAGAAAGATAACTTCTTTAATAAATGCTGCTGGAAAAGCTGGCTTTCCACATGCTGAAGATTGAAACTAGATCCATATCTTTCACCATGCACTAAACTAAAATCAAAGTGGATCAATGTTCTAAATATTAAAACAGAAACACTAAATCTGATGGAAGATAGAAAAAGTAAAAATCTTGAAGACATTGGTGAAGGCAAATAATTTATGAACAACACCTGGACCATACAGAAAATATCACAAAGAATCAACAACAACTTGGATCTCACCTTATGAAAAAGCTTTTGTACAGCAGAAGAAATCACCAATAGAGAGAAGAGACAGCCAGCCGTCTGAGAAAGAGAAATTACAAGCTGTTTCTCAGATAAAAGAATAATATCTGGGCTGGGGATTTGACTCAGTGGTTCTACTGCCTGCCTTGCAATTGCAAGGGCCCGAGTTTGGTTTCCTGTACCAAATTAATAAATAAATTAATTAAATAAATAAAAGAATAATATGTAAAATATATAAAAAACCTAAAACAATCAGAGCCCTCAAATTTAAAGACCCAATCCAAATACATGCACTTTGATGTATAGGTTTAAAGGACATAAGAATTTATATATTGATAAATAATAAGATGGATTTTCTATTATTGTCTTTTGCCTACACACTTGCTGCTTGCCTATTGACTCTTCATTTAAAGTGAAAAAACAAAATCAAAATGAATATCAAAGCATTTAATCCTTGAAAGTAACAGGTATAACATTGTATTTGTAATAATTAAATACATATATAAGTAGTATATCTCCAGGGAAAATTACAAGTGTTTATCAAGTTTTCATCTGACCTACCTCTATTCCACCACTCATTACCTCCCTGGCATTTCCGTCTTCATTTTCTTGCCAAATAGGAATTTGGCTGTGGTTGCATTGGGCCCTTAATAATAAGAAGCCAAATCCCTTGCTGATTGCTATAGCGGTTGGTTCGGGGATAAATACTTGACTTATCTATGATAATTAAATTGGCGAGAAGTCCAGGAAGGGCAGGAAAATAGAAATATTTTTCCCCTGACATGAACAAGAAAATGTATGGAGTGGTTTGCTTCTTTGCCTTGCTTCTTTGCCAGCCTTGCATACTTCCCTAAGGGATGAATGGAAATTTGAGATTACAGTATGCCCCTGCAAATTCGTGGTTCAGAATCTGCAGCCTCAGTTATTCGTGGGTTTTTTCTAAGGAATCCAACTAATAATTGTTTGAGGAAACCCCCACAATTTCTTTGAAACCACAAATACGCTCTGCAATTACTTTTTTGGCAGGAGGTTTTCAAGTAGCCAATAGGAAAGCATTATTCAGTTCTCCTCGCAGGTGATTGGCTGCTTCACTGTACCCATATCCAGCAGATGTAACAGCATTCCCAAGTCATAACTACAAGTAGCTAGCTATCTTGAGTGTTCTAGATTTTATTCTTCTTAAAGCTCTAAGATCCCTAAGATGTCGCCAAAGTGCTCTGCACCTTCTTCCGGAGTGTCTTTTAATTTATATAGGGTGATTTTAATTTTATAGGGTGATTTTAGTTTGACCCAGGTTGCACCCATACTGTGAAGTTGCTATATAAATTACCTCTGAAAAGGGTCTCAGTGGTCACTCTCTCAGTATCCCTCCTACTGCTCAGGAACTATTCCTATTCCCCAATAAACCTTTTTCTTTTCTTAACTCCTGTGTCTTTTGGAATTCATTCTTCCATTTCAGGGAACATGACCTCAGCACATTTGATATCTAGCAGGACGGGAGTTATATTCCTCCTATATTAGAAGACTGAAAAAAATAAACATTTCTTTAATATATCTTTAGAGGACATGTAAAGTTTTTTAAACCTAAAAAAATAGCACTTCTTGATATGCCAGTCAAAAATTGTTATGTTTGTTTAAAAAAAAATCAGTTTAAAGTTTTGGTGCCCTCATCCTTCATAGACAGAGAACCTAAAAGAACATGTTGCCAACCAAGAACTATTTAACACATACATATGCTCTGATCTACTCATTGAAATACCTTCCTCAGAACACCCATATAATTCTCTGTGTAGAATAATAGAAGATTTTTGTTATTCTACCTGACCTAACTGCTTTATTTATATAAGAATTTTCTCTTAAGAGAGTTTGGTGACTGTACTTGCTTTGCTTCTGAGACTCAAGTTTCTGCTTTTTTCTTCTTCTTGTCTTTTCGTATGTATTTAAATTCAATTTTCAAACTTCATTTCTCAGTTGTTAATAACATACATTGGCCCATAAGAAAATATTATTTCCAGCAAACTAAGCAAGTTGTCACAGATAGAATAAGCTTAATTTTTTTTTCTACATCAAATTGCCATGCTCTTGCCTTTTTTATTTGTCATCAGTAACAGCATTCTCAGTAGCTCCTGCTTCCATGATGTGATGATAAGTTTGGGATCATTCATGGGGTTTAAACTTTTCAGGAATCTTTTCCACTAGAAGAATCCACTTAAAGTGACTAAAGATTATTGAGCATGATTATTCAGTCCTGGACAAACAGTACACAGGACAAAATAGCCTCTATGGAACTTGTTAACAATTTCACCATTTCCCTCTGTTCACATCTTCTGTTCAATTTTAGATCTCTTGTTGATTGAAATTTTTTCCTTCTCCATTTCTTGGAATCAAAATTTCAGGATTGAAAGGACTTGAAGATTAATGTAAACCAGTGACTCTCAAGATTTGTCATCCTCTAAAGTGGTGGTTGAAACAATGATTCTGTGGGCCAGAGATTGTGAGTCAGTACACCTGAGCTAGGTTTGATAATTTACATCTCTAAAAGTCTGCTACAAATATAACCCAAAGATCCCAGGAATAAATTTAACCACAAAGATGAAAGATTTCTACACCGAAAACTATAAAATATTAATGGAAAAAACAAGACAGAGAGAAATGGAAAGGTTTATTAAAAGAATACATCAATAAGAATTAATACTGTTAGATATCCATCGACCCCAAATGATACACGGATTCATTATCTTTCCAATAAAACATCAATGACTTCCTTTATTAAGACAATATAGAAGCAATCTAAAAATTTACATGGAACAACAAAAGACTTCAAATAACCAAAGCACTCTTCAGCATTGGGTGGGGGGAGGGATATCACAACATCTAATCTCACAATATACTACAAAATAGAGCTGGATATGAAGAGGCACCTTAATCCCAGCACACAGGAAGCTGAAGCAGGAAGATCAATGTGAGTTTGAGGCCAGCATGAGTTACATAGGGAGTTCAAGGCAGTCCTGGGATACACATAAGAACTTCTCTTAAAAAAATATGTATATATCATACATATATATATATTATATAAATAATATCTTAGTGTCAAAATAGAGTTATATCAACATAAAAAGCTTCTGCACAAAAAATAAAATAACTGCATGCAGCGATAACATAAAAGAGTAGAAAATATTTGCAAACTACATCTAACAAGGGGGTAATATCCAAAATATATAAGGAATTCAAGCAACTCAGTAGTAAAATATAATGTGACTAAACAGCTTATGGAAAATGCTCAATCTCACTAGTTATCAGGGAAATGCAAATCAAAGCCACAATGAAATATCACCCTACCCAAATGAGAATTATCATTACATATGCATTTTCTAAAATGCTGGCATGTGTGCAGAGAAAAGAACTATTATATACTGTGGGCGAGAATGTTAACTAGTATGGCCATTATAAAAAGAGTATGGAGGTTCCTCAAACAAATAAAAATAAACTACCATATGATCCGCAATCCCCACTACCAAGTATACTGTATATGCAAAGGGAGTTAAATCAATATATTGAAGAAATATCTGCACTTTCATATTTATTATCATACTGTTTAAAATAGGTTAGACGTGGAAGCAAACTATCCATCAATAAATGGACAGATAAGAAAAAATGTGAGCTATATTTCTATAAAGATAGGGGTATATACATATATGTCATATATACAAAAACCAATAGGACAGTATTCAACTGTAAAAAGGAATAAAATTGGGCTTGGAATGTAGCTTAGTGGCACCATGCCTACTACGTAAGAGCAAGGTCCCTGGTACAAAAAAACAATGTCGATGAAAAGGAATGAAATTCTCTCATCTGCAACCCCATGAATGAACCTGGAAGACAGTATGTTAAGTGAAATGGCCAAGCACACAAAGACAAATGCTACACAATTTTTTCTCAAATGTGGAGTCTGAAGAAGCTGATATCTGTATCGGTCAACTTTCCCATTGCAAGGACACAATAACTAATACTTAAACTTACAGGAAAAGAACTTCATTTTTGGCTCATAGTTTCCTGAGCCAGAAACACCATGGCAGAGGCAGGGAGTATAGCAAAGCTACCTAGCTGCATTGCATTCTATTAAAGTCAGTTGCAGGAGTGCAGAGCAAATGAAGAGTCCTAGTAAGAGACATACCCCAAAGAGGTACACCACCTAATGGCACCTCCGGTTATTAATGAACCCCTATAATCCAATCATTTACCAAGGAGTCTTAATTCAGTCCCATTGACTATTAAGTTTAATTGTCACAATCTCCTAGAAATTGAGAGCAGAAGAGTAGTTACCAGAATCTGGGGAAGTGGGAATAGAGAAAGACTAGTCAATAAGTACAAAGTTACACTCAGAGAGGAGGAATAAATTCTGGGTCCTATTATAGTATAATATTAGTAATATTAAGCACAAAATTTTTTACATAGCTAGAAGAGAGGATTTTGAGTGTATTCTCCATATATAAATAGGCAATAGTTATTCTAATTACCAATTTTGTTATTATGCAAGTGTACATAAATCAAAATCTTACATAGTACTCAATGGATATTGATTAAAGCTCTTCTTAGTCACCAAAAAATAAATATTTACAGTTGTTATATGTCAATAAGAGAAAATTTTTTAAATTAATAAATCAATTCTCAGAGAAAATCAAAAGTGATCTAGTTTTTCTATGTCTTAAATTTTAGCTACTAAGCTTATTTTAATTTGCTACAGCAGCTGTAAGATATTAACACAACTTTGGTGACTTAAAGTGATGGAAATGTACTCGTGCAGATTTGGAGGGCAGAAGTGCATGACTGAGGTGTCAGCAGGCATGTCTACTCATAAGTTTGTAGAAGGAACTTTTCCTTAAGTTTTCCCATTTCTGGTGGCTACAGAGCATCCTTAATTTGTTACTACCACACTCTACCCTCTGCTCTCATTTTCCCATGACCTTTCTTCTGTATGTCTCCACTAAGACATTGGACATTGGTTCTGGGTTTCCTTTGACTGTCCTGGATGACCTTCTTATTTTAGGATCCCCAAATTAATTATACCTACAAAGACTCTTTTCCCCAATAAGGTAACTTTCACAAATTCCGAGGACTAAGTGTGGACATATCTTGTTGAGGGTACCGTAAAACTCACTATAAGCTCAAATGTTATAAGCTCGTATGTAAGACTTATTCATATTTAAGGTCTTTCTGTGTTATCAAAGTGTGCTTTATACCAAATGAGTATGAAAAACATAGATGTGAAAGGAGAAAAATTATGAGGATACTTGAAACTATGCAGTAAATGATAATAGAAATGGTGCTGATTCTGTCACCTAGAGAAGATAACATTTATGTAGGTTGTAATGGACTCCTTGACATATTTTAAGGGATGACATACATGTAAATCCTAAGGGGTAGAACTAAAAGCTGCTGACCTGGACTTACTAGGAGACAAGTTCAATTCAAGATGAATTTTTCTAAAATAATTGTGTACAGCTGGGAAGGACTTTCTCAAAAGGTAACAAACTGTCTATTACTGAAGATATCCAAACATAGTTAAATATAGAAATTGAAAAGCAAGTTAACTAAAATGTCTAAACAATTTTTAAACTGATTCATCAGAAACTTTAAAATTAGAATCATTTGGACATCATTTTAAGTTGCTGCACATTCTAAGCAGGGCTGGAGTCTCTGCACCTGTCACTAATAAACTCCCCTGTTGATTTCCTTAACATCTATCGGTTTAGGTTCCTGGTTTCTAAAGAGGCATCAGAGTTCACCAGAGTCAACATTACCTGGGAACTTTCTAGATAAACATAATGTTGTTCAGAGCTACAGAAACAAATTTTCGAAGGAGAATGACATCCCAGAAACTTTGTTCAACTGTCTCACAGGTGATTATTACATACAATAAACTTTAGGAATCAATTATTTTAATTTTTAAATCCCTTTGACTGTAAGACTGTGATTCTAGGAGAGGGAGGGCAAGGCCAAATCATTCAATCAACAACAAATCTAAAATTGAACTGAAGGGCTGAGGATTTAGCTCAGTGGTTCCAGGTGCCTGCCTCAAAAGCGCTAAGTGCACAAGTTTGATCCCCAGTACCAAAAATAAATAAATAATAAAATAAAATTGAACTGAAATCAGAAGAACTTTGCTCAAACTATGACAAAATGTTGGAAAAGAATAAATGGTTCCAAACTCATTCTACAAGACCAGAGCTATTCTGACAGCAAAGCCATAAACAAACAAAATTACAGGATAATAACCTTGATGAACATAGACCCCAATTTTTTAAGCAAAATACTAGCAAACAGAACTCAAGAACACATTGAAATAATAATCATTCATATTGATCACAACAGAATGAGATCCATCTAGATAATGTGAAGATGATTCAAGGTACATAGATCAATACATGTGTTGAAGCATGTTAACAAAATGGGGAATAAAATAATCCATATGCTTATTTCAATAGACACAAAAAATTTGACAAATCTCAATGCCACTTCATGATAGAAATTCTCAGCAAATAGAAAAAATAATGCCCACATATAACAAGAAGAAGAACAACAACAACAACAAAAATCACCTCATGCCATACTGAGTCAGGAAAACTTGAAAGGTTTTCCACTATGATCTGGAAAAAAAGCAAGGATGCCCACTTCTACTACTGCGATTTAGTATAATACTAGAGGTCTTTGCCAAAGCAATCAGGTAAGAGGAAGCAATAAAAGCATCAAAATTGGAAAGAAAGAATTTAAATCATTGTTCCCAGGTGATAGGGCTAAAAGAAAAGACTAAAAAGCCATTAGAACTAATAAACAAATTAACTACAATTTCAGGATATCTGAATATATAAATTTCAGTAACATTTCTATACACTAAAAATAAACTATTGGAAAAATAAGGAAAACTGCACAATTATAACTATGAAATAATTATAATTGTCTGCAAAGTTTTGATGATCAGGGGACATATGTATACAAGGGATGTGGTGTGTGCTGCTCAGAATGTTATTCAATTGAAAGCTAGACTCACAAAAACAGTGTGTCCTCCTTCTTCTTATTCTCTGGATTTGGTACCATCTGATTTGTATCTATTCCCCAAAGTCACAATGACCATGGGAGGTAAAGATTTTGAAACAGCTCAAGACATCAAGGCAATGAGGAATAGCAGGAAAGGGAAATTAGGAAAAGAAATCAGAAAAGAGAAATTAGGTGGTGACAAGAATGACAAGTGTATCCCACATGATAGGGGTATTTAGAATGGGATTAATGAAAATATGTCTTTTACTGTAATAAATTTTAATTAAACATTCACTATATTTTATACTTACATTTTATATCATTTTAATCCAAAGTCCAATATACGGTCTTCATTTTAGGAATACAAAATTGATTTTATCAGGTCATTTATTAATCCATATTTCTATAATAATATAGATTATTGATAAATATCTTGAAAAGGTGATGACCAGAAAGATCCCTTGCACAGAACAAAGAATAGATTCCTAGGATCTTACATAATTTCACATAGCAAATTTATAATTAATAGTCCTTAGGTCAGGGAGACTTTATAGAGGGTATATGTCTTGATTCTAATCAAGTATTGGGAGAATTGCAATACTTTATGGAAAAAAATACAAGAATTTGAGCTGAACGATAGCATTATATCATACACAAAAAATTAAATTGTTAGTGGATCAATGACAGTTAAGGAAAACAGCTTTGAAGATGCTGCTTTCTAAACTTTAAATTTATTCTCTTCCATCATACTGTGATAACTCAACATAGTATCATATTTCTAATCTTGAAGTTTTTAAAGAATAAAAAGATTGTCACATATGCAAGACAACATTTCAGTACAAATATATTTTAATAGGATAGGTGAATATCTCCATGAACTTCTAAGCACCTAACAGCTCCAGAGATACCTCCTGGGCTGCTGTAGACTTTTAGGGCCAAGTTCACTGCAGCTACACCTAGGGAGGTTCTGGGCCATCTTTCTAGCCATGGGTTTAGCAGTTTTTCTTTTGTCTCTTCTGTTTAGTCCTACATGAAATCTTTTTTTTTAACCAAAAAAGGCTCACTCTATTACACTCTAAATATTAACTTGTTTAATCTCCATGGCAGTCTTATAAGGTAGGTCCCATTAAAATGATGAGCTAGTTGACATGGAGAGGTCCTTTGTCTATGATCACATCACCAATACAAAGTCTTGAGTAGTCTAGTTATGGCATCCCTGTGTTTAATGACCCTCTGCTGACTCTTCAGAACGCTTTAGGACCATAAGAAAGAGAAGACTTCACTTTTTTGCACTGATGAGCATATCTGTGCTGATGGCAATGGGATTTCCACTCTGGAGCATATTGTCAAGTTGGGAAATGTTCATACACTGACATTCTTTCAACTAACAGCATTGGAGACTATAGCTGATAGGTAAATTGTGCGACATACAATATTCTTGAGTGTAACAAAAATGCCAAATCTGAATTTGAGAAGACATGTGAAGTAAAAAACAATCAACATGTCCAAATATTTGGAGAACTAAAGGTAAAAGAGTGATTAGATACATACTCTGCTGTCAAAAGACTGAAATTAATCTGATAGTCAATATTTGAAAGAGAATATGACCAGTAAAAGTCTTCCAGGGCTGGGGATTTAGCTCAGTGGTTCTGCCACCTGCCTTGCAAGCCCAAGGACCTGAATTTGATCCTGGGTTAAAAAACTAAAAAGTCTTCCATAGCTACTTCAAGGCAGTGCATTCTGAGCCACAAATTGTATTACTAAATGCCTGGGGGCCTTCTGATGGCATTGGGATGAGAAGAAATTTCTGCTCTGTGAAGGAAGCTGGATTAGATTATTTGTAGGTTTCCTTCCAAACATTATATTCTATATTTTGGTGTTTATTTTTCTGCAGGCATGCTGAGAAATTGACATGGCAGTCAATGAGAGTTTTTGCTTGAATAAATATTTCAAAGTCTAACCCATGTTTCTCAGGAATTCTATTGTATCTCCTTTCTTCACCACTTTCAAATGCTTATTTCAAAATTGAATGAAGCCCACAAGAGCAATTTCTAACTAATTGCATAATTGCTGCATTTTGGTGTGGCACTAGCAGAAAAAAATGGCTTGATATCCTGAGATTTCAGCAAAAAAAATTGCTTAATAAAGAATGTAGACTCAAATAATTGTTTACTTAAACTTGAAATTTACTGAAAAACCTCAAACACTGTTTCCTCCTTACTATTGCCACATAATTAAATAATTTCACAATTAATTACTTTCAGGAGAGATAATTTATTTTCATTAAAATATGTAAATATGCATCCCTTGCTGTGCTTTTCTCCCTTTATTCCTAATGCTTTCTCACCCACTGTTGTGCTGATGTTTCATGATAAAGTGTTCTACTGTAGGCTTCAAGTCAGAGCCAGGTCCTCCTCTATTCCCCAGCCTTAGAGAACATTTTTCTCCCACAATGTACCTTCTTCTGCCACAGGCACTGATAATCATTTCACAGAGCAACTTCAAAGGTTAATGTTTTGCTCTGTCTTTCTGCCTCTGTTTCCCACAGCCTTAGGTTTTGAGGGCTCTTTTGTTGTTGTTGTTGTTGTTTTCTTTTTTGTCTTCTGCTATGGTGGATATGAGAAAGCATTAGATTCAAAGAAATTCTAAGAGCCAGTAAAATGGGTGCAGTCAGAGACTTTGTTTATTAGATTATTTGAATAAAATTAGGATAGAGAAAAGGGTTTACTAGCACTAAACTAATAGACACAGATTATCTACTCTGTGCAAGGCATGATGTGGACAGTCCTGAGGCATGGAACATGTAACATGAAAAATGTCCTGTTAAAGGAATTTTTCTTATCAGAATGAAATAGAGAATCCATTGTACTTATATGAGGGAGAGAAGTTCATATAAGAAAGGGAAACAGGATGCAACAAAGCAGTTTTTGTACCATGTCTCGAGCATCAGT
This sequence comes from Fukomys damarensis, assembly GCF_012274545.1. Lineage (NCBI taxonomy): Eukaryota > Metazoa > Chordata > Mammalia > Rodentia > Bathyergidae > Fukomys > Fukomys damarensis. The sequence goes on from NW_022900942.1 coordinate 45,405,454, forward strand.
TTAAATTTTCACTGTGAACTTCAAACCAATTTATGGAAGGAAAAGTAAAATATCAAATTTGTTCTTGGATCCAACTTGTGTAATGAGACACTATGACATTTAAAAAGGCTATCAACTTATAAGAAATGAACTAAGGAAAATAAAAACTAGAGAGTACAGGATCTAAACCTGGAGACTCAGGTTGTGACATCGGATCTTGTGACAGAGAGTGACTTGAAAGTTGCAGGTCCTGTCCAATACAAAAGCTGCCTGAAAAAGCTTTGCTCTCCCTTTGAAGGATCAGAATGAGTTGCAAGGAAGTCTTTTCAGGCTTTCTAGCTGATCTAGATTCCAGGTGATTAAACAAGGGTGATAGGCATCTGCGGAATTACCACTAAAGCCACATTAGGAGTGTGTCCTACTTATGGGTTGTCCCTTTTAAAAGCTAATTATGTTCAATAAGAGAATTTATTTCCTTGGGAAAATACCCGATAATTTGGTTTTTATTTTAAAGAAACATTTGTTTTTTGGTAATTTGTTACTTTAACATTTGATACACACATATATGCACACTTATGGGAGACTCATTTAGCTAGGAATCAAAATAATCCTTACTATTTGAAAGACTTTCTTTTCCTCAATTAATTGCATTCCATTGGAAAAGTTTTCTTGTGATTGCATAGTTCATAGTGGAAGCTTCTCTCTTTCGTCTTTAATTCTTAGTGTAGATGCTAAAATAATTCTCTGAAATTGCATGAGAAGAGTAAACTATAATACAAATGTGATAATATGTTATTTGATCAATAAGATTGTAAGAATCTTTAAAAGGAATTAAACATTCAAACAAAAGTGCTTATTATCAAGTATTAAAATGACTACATGGTACTAAAACCGATTTGTTTTAATGATTTCATTTTTAAAAAACTGACCATAGTAAAGAGTGAAACCACAGTAACAGAGAGAAGGTTATACTAGTAAATGCAGACAACGTAAATTGAGACCTTTAGCTTTTGGTGCTTTTTTTTTTTTTTTTTTTGGCTTTACACAAATCTATTTTTAAGGAACCTAGTCATTTGGTGGTTTCTAATTTGTTTTCCAAGTCCCCTTTCCTGGGTTAAGCCCTCTATCCTCAGGCCTTTAAAATGAAATGCTAACAGACCATTAACTGCTGTGGCACTCAGAGGCCCCTCCATTAGAGCCTCTGCTTTGTTAATTAAAGAGACTCCATCAAGGCAGAAAGAGTCTGAATCATGACCTACCTTTTTTAGATCAGTTTGTAAATGTCTCTTGGCTAGTTTAAGTGCAATTTAACTTTCAAATAATGCCCAGGAAAGTATGAAAATTCTTCTCCTTTCCCAAACTTATTGGATCTATAGAATATATCTGAAAATGGAATAGAGAGGATCCTCCTTTATCTTACGTCATCAGAAAAGATAGTCTTATAAAGTAAATGATTATAGCAAAAGGAAGCAACCTTGTTTATCCAATTACTTGAGAAAAAATTCTCATAGTGTAGAGTGCTATATATTTTATTTGTATTAATTTATGTTTTGCTATAAAATAAACATATAATGCATAAAATAAAAATGTTTATTTCAATAAAATAGTACAAATATATTCTCTTCTAAAAGGCCCCTCTCCGACTAAATCTGGATATAGAGCATGCATACAAAGCTCCTAAAAGTCAACACTACGTTGACTTTTATGGTAAACATTTCCTTATGTAAGACCTAAAGTGTCACTTCCACTCCGAGGAGCATGAACAGCCGAAAGGGCCCTTACGATGCTAAGTCCTATAGCCCAACGATGGCTCCGGATGCAAGACCCAGGACCTTACTCCTGGGAGCCTTGAACAGCCCAAAGGGCCTCCAAGATGCTGGGCCTATAGCTCCGGGAGCTCCACAAGAAGCGAGACTCACCCAGGAAGGAACACACCAGGCTCATTGGTAAATAGACCTTTATTAGTCTGGCCAGAGGGCACTCCCAGAACTAAGCAGCTCAGAGAGGCCCCACACAGGGGTTAGTACAGTTTTTTTAAAGACAAGGGAAGAGGATTGCAAGCACAGCAAGTGGGCCAGGGGTCAGGGGGTAGGTTTTTTGCTATCTAAAGGAGTTAACTATAAGGCGGCCACCTGGTCTTTCATCCCCAGACCTCAGGCTATTCTGTTCTAAGGAGCAGCTTTGAGTCCCTCTCTTGTCTACCTGTACCAGGCTTCCATACACTGTTTTAATCTTATCTTGGAGCTGGGTAGAAAGAAGCGTGTGCTGCTATATGCTGGCTAACTAGGGGTTACATAGCGGTTAGGGTCCCACACTTAGATTCTTCTAACTCCCTAGTTATAACCTCTAACATGGAAAAAAACAATGAAAAGAAACATAATATGGTTTGCTCTTTTCGTTGCTAGTTTCTAAAGATAATCAGACATTAAATAGTCATTCATGTCTTAAATGCTTATTATGTCAATAGTATGGTTTTTAGAACTCTTCTTGTTTATAACATTATTTCATTTTTCATTGCCATATATTGCTCTATTATTTGGATGTACCACAATTTATACACAACACCAGAGATGAGAATTTTGATTGTTTCCATGTCCTGTGAGCTATAAACTTGTGTATCTTGTGATGCATGTATAAATGTTATCCCACCATCTATTTAGCTACATATAGATATATGTATATATAGGTGGAAATACTGCTTCACCAGCTAGATATTAACAAATATTTTTCCCAAAGAGGTTATAACATCTTTCAATCTGATCAATAAAATATAGTGTTCTAGGGCAGGGGATTTAGCTCAGCGGTTCGGTGGCCTGCCTCGCAAGCTCAAGGACCAGAGTTTGAACCATGGTACCACAAAAAAATAAATAAATAAATAAATAAATAAATAAGTATTCTCACTATAATACTCTAGCTAGATTTTGATACTTTTACACTTTTTCATTTAAGCCAATCTGGAATATAGATAATAGTATACCAAAATTTAATTGCAGTCTCTTAACTATTGCTTCATCATAATGGCCTTTAGATTATTTATTGATCATTGGATTATTTGTTGAATCCATGTCTTTTCTCCATCTTGTTATTGATTTGCCTATTTTAATTTGTATGCATTATTCTTTATGTTAGCCCTTTTAAAGTTGCATGGATTAGAAATATTCATTTACATTAGGTGGCTTGAACTTTCACTCTTTTAATGGTGCTTTTGGTAAGGTAAAGTTTAATATAGTCAATTTTACTAATATTTTTCTTCATGTTTAGAAACATATCACTTTTTTATCTTATTTTAAAAAATGTTGCATCCTGAAATTATAAAGTCTTCTTATTTTTAAGAGTTTACTAAGAGATTTCTTATGTTATTTTTTATGTTATTTATAGTCCTATTTCTTATATTTCCCATTATTGATTGTTTCATCTTACATATTGAGGTCTATAACTCATAAGAAGTAATGGTATGAAATATAAATACAATCTAGGAAGCCTGTTCCATACACAGATACATAATTTCCCTGGCAATATTTACAGTAAAATATATTCTCATTATCACCTAACTGTGAAAAATCAAAACTATATGTGCCAGAGTCGTTTTGAATAAGTTGCATTGTCTGTTCCTACATCAATCCTATATTGTCTTATTTATTATACATCATGTTCTTCACATTGTTCTAGCAGTATATCCTGGGCTCTTTCCATTTGCCATATGAATGGTGTAGTGGATTGACTAATGGTCAGCTTGTAACACCCAGCTGACCTGACTCAGCATGGTCTGTGCATGGAGGATCCCCCTGAAGATTGTTACCATTAGACATAAAAAAAGAACTCGGTAGGAAGATCTGGGCCTGTTAATTTTCTAGGAGAAGCTCGCTTTGGATAGTTTTCATGATGCAAAACTAGGTTGGAGGAGCTTGGGACCTCTGTCACTGGGAATGGCTGCTGCATTCATCAGGGGAGTTCCAATCTTTACCATGAGCATCACTTTCCAATGTGGATCCTTAGCTTGGTTGGCACAGATCCTTCATTTCACAAGCATGGATTTTCTGGCTTCCACCACTGGCCTTTGGGCCTTCTAGGTGCAGACCCTCAATACGGACAAGCATGAGACATTGCCATGGGCTCTAGGCCACTGGCTGGACTGGAAGAGGGCACTGGCTTAGACTCTAAGCCTTTAGCTGGACTTGTGTGGGAAATTACTGGGATCTAGGCACTCAGTTCAAAGTTTTGGGCTTCTAGTGTGTGGTTAATCTCTTGCACTCCTTTGCATTTGATTCTTTGGGTAATTTTCATAAAATAACCTTATGTGTCCAGTATTTAATGTATTCGCTTACCCAATCCTGCTGACTATAACAAACAGCAAAATCAATCTTTCAAGTTCCAAAAATGAAACCTCTTGCTGGAATTTAGGGATTAGATTGATCACATAATATTTGACTATGTGTTTATGTTTTCTGCTAATCTCTCATTTTATATTTTATCTTTAGTGGTCTTGAGTGTATTTAAGTTTCTTCCTAAATAATTGAAATAATTTATTCTTTAAAATGTCCTATATATACATAAGTAGGCAAGTAGATGATATAGTTATTTATTTTAAAAAACTATTTTCCTTGATATTTAGAGATGAAATTGATTTTTACATTTTGAGTTTGTACTAATAATGAAATCTTATCTACTAATTTTCACAGATAATCCAGATTATTTTATTTTCTATGAGTGACATCAGCCCTGTGAATATCATTTGTGAATAACTCCAATGTTTTTCCCCCCAAATTGTAATGTCTATCAATCTATTTATCTATGTTTTCTGTTGGCTATTGCATGGTTAAGGGCTCCCTCTATGTGTATTGATTAAAAGTGGTAGAAATATATTTACCATTTTTTGCCTAAATATCAAGAGGAAATTTTTTTATATTTCACTAAGAACTACAGAATTGGTATTTTATTTTGTAGACACTCTTTAGCAAATAAAGTTATCTTTCCCTTCTATTCTTGGTTATCTAAATGTTTAAAGCATGACTGAATGTTAAATTCTATTAAAATTTTTTCCTCATCTTTTGAAACAGCTGTTTTATTTTTCTCCATAGCCTACTAATGTAATGAGTAACTTTGATTATCTAATGTTAAACCACATTTATCTTCCTGATTTAACTTGTCATACAATGACGTGTAGTATTTTGCTGCTATACTTAGCTTGTTAACAGTACCTAAAGTTTCCACATCTATGTTTATGTAATTTTTAACCTAGTTTTCTTCTTCTTAAGGTCTCTATTCAGTTATCATGACAATGCTACACTATATTCACACAATTATCTGAAAATAGCCTCCTCTTTTTCTGTATTCTGAAAAATAAATGTATTTGGAATTAATTTGTATATAGATGTTTGTTAGAAACCACTTGTGAGATCATCTAGACAGAGTTTGCTTTGGAAAAATGTTTTTAATTACTGAATAAATTCTCTCCATGGTCAAAGAACTATTCATGAAATTACTTTTTGTTCAGATATTCTGTTAATTTTTTAGAAATGTACTCATTTAACTATCTCATGTTGGGCCTAATTTTTCCATAATATCTCATAAAGTATCTATTAAAAGTAAATTCCAATGCTTATTACTTTACAATAATGGTATTTGTTCTTCTGCTCTTCTTTTTCCCCTATTATTTATTCTTTATGCTTTATCAAAAAGCCAGTCTTGATCAAAAAGATCAGTCTTTTTATGATGACAATCTCTTAAATGTGCTACTGTATTTTTACATTTTTAAATTTGTTTAAAATATTTTGCAATTCTCTTTTTTTTATTTGTTAAGAAGTATATCTAGTTTACTAGTGCACTTTATTTTTGTCATTTCAATGAGTGGATTTAAGACTTTATTCAGAGCCAAAAACTAGAAACAACTCAAATACCCATGAATATGTGATTGGATAAGCATAGCCTGTTACACAGTAGATTACTCAGGATAAAATAGAATGTATTACTGATCCCCACAATAGCACAGCTGATGGTTAAATAAGTTATATTGAATGAAAAAAGCTAGAAAAGACAGGATACATATATTTGATTCCATTCATACAAAATTTAAGAACAGACAAAACTAATCTTACATGATAGAGTCAAAGAATGGTTGCCCATTATGGAAATGTTCCACTATTTTGATTGTGTATGTATTTATACATTTCTTAAAATACATTGAATTGTACACTTAAAATCAGTGTCTGGCTGTGCAGGTGAAATTTTGCTTAAATATAAAATATTATTAGGGAAGAAGATGAATTATATTGTATGCCATAGTAATACAATGCACATAGGCAAGAGTTACCCAGATTTATAATGCTGTCTTCTCTCACTTGTAACTTTTTCTTGATATTAATGCACTACTCTGTATTTTAATTTGTTGTTCTTGATCTGTAATGGAGTGAGAAATGGGATACTATGCCTGCGAATTTAAGTGAGTGAAAGTCAGCCTCTGAATGCTTTTGGTTACCTATTTAGTGAATTATAATTCTTACTTGCTAAGGTGTAGGTAATTCATTGTGATCTAGAAAGCATGATTACCTAAGAAGGCAAATAAGATAATTACCAGATATTTGCCAATATGCACATATGGAATAAATATATCACATGCCTAACAATAAAAAAAAATTACAGAAGAAGCTGAGTTATCTTGTATCTAGGAGAGTGTGAAAGTGTTTGCTAGACTGAAAGAGTTAGTATTTTACATTGTTTAATATATTTTTACTATTCTCTTTCAGATGAAGAAATTTGTGACTCAAGTCCCAACTCTTTGAATTTAATAGGTGAAATATTATGTTTCATCCTGAGATTCCCCTCTGAAGTGATTGGTATCATCTTTGCCTTTATTTAGTACTGTACTTAAGCAGTTCTATTTGTAGCTTAAGAGATCTTATCTTTTAAGAGATGTTTATGCTGGTATCTCCAAGGTTATGAGAATGGCTGGAAGGATTCTTTGTTTCATATTTATTTCTTCACTCATCGATATCAAGTTAAAAGTATTGTGCATTGGTGTTTCATGAAATAAATTGGTATTATTTAGGTTTGTTGGCTTGCTAATTTTGGGTTTTGTTGTTTTGGGGTTTTATTTTGGTGAGTTTATTTAAGTATTTTTTCCTACTCTGAAGTCCAGGTCTTGCCTTCAGAAAGAGAATCCAAAAATTGCCTTGCATGTCAAGTCAATGAATTATTGGTATGTACTCTGCCCTAAATTCTGAGTTGCCATTTTACCTAGACAAAATTTCCAAGTAAAGAAGCCAAGATGACTGGTATGGTAACATCTTTCATATCCTCTTGCTTCTTCACCTCCAGTGATCCTTGTAGGGGGATGAACTGTGGAAAGCTCCACTGGCCAAAGTTGGTTTAATGTTAAACCTGGCTCCAAACAGTAGAAATTAGATTCATTTACTGTGAAGAGACTTCCACCTGTCAGCATTTTCTATTACTTTGTCACTGACTCATAATACATTCCCAGAATGATTTGGGTTTTTTTCCCTGAGCAAAGAAGAAAAATGAAATTGGGGAGACCTTGATATTCATTATTATGCAGCTTTAACTTTGCAAAATATAATTTATAGCCAAAAGTCTCCTTTTCTGTATTACGTGACACTTAGGATGTCCAATGCTAAACAGAAAAAAAAAATGTTATAAAAAATGTCTGGCCTCACTCTGAAGGATTCAAATGCTTAAGAATAAAGTGAGAAACTGTTACACATGTAACCTTGGTGACACTTACATGGAATATTTACTTGTCAATAAATCCATTCTTAGCCTAAATTTGTGGTCATTTGATTTTCACTTACGTGTTCTTGGACTCTGGTAGTTATACCTTTTTGTAGTCACTGATCTTTCATTAACTCTTTAGGACTTATCTCCCCTGTTTGTTCACCTACAGCTTTCTTTTTGGTTAAGATCAATTCAAGAAATAGTAAGAGACAAAAATTTACAGGAAGATGTAGCAGAAATTCCATCAATTAGAACTATCACCCCAAATTATAATGCAAGCTCTTTGGTTTTCTCTTGAGTAACATAGTATCTAAATTTTTAGAAAGAGCTAGGTGTGGTGGTACACAACTGTTAGCCCCGTACACTGTGAAAGTGAGGCAGGGAGATTGAAAATACAAGCCCAACCTCAATAATTAAGTGAATTAGCAAGACCCTTTCTCAAAATAGAAATGTGCTAGCTATATAGCTGAGTATGAAGGATCTAGGTTTAATCCCTAGTGCCAAAAATTAGGATAAAACAGAGCAGTAACTCAAGGAATGTCATAGAAAAGGAGACATCACGACTGCACTGCCATCAGCATCCAGCAGAAGGAAGGTAGAAGACAGAGGTCCAGAACAGCCCCTCTGAGATCCGTTCTCCCTCTGGCCTGCCTGGACCCAATCAGTGAGGACTAGCTAGCTGTGGTCACCCTTGAAACAAACACCCATATCCCCTCCACTCTCAGACCTCCTGATTGTGCCAGTCCTTGGATCCACTCTGCAGAGGCATAGGTGGTCATAAAGGGCACTTTTCTAAGCTCCTGACTTTGAACATTTTTAAAGAAAGGGTAGAAGGAACCTGCAGTAGAACTTTGTGCAGTTCAATCCTGCAGGAAGTCAGGGAACTCAACTTGGACCTTGCAACCCAAAATCTGTCTGAATCTCAGGGGTCTGCCATTGGCTAACTGAGATCAAAGGACTTACTTCTGCACAAGGCTGCACACATTGTATATTATGACAGCAGAGATATAGTCTGAAAGAGGCCCTTCAAATTCGTTGTTTTTCTTTCTTTTCCTCATTCCACTCTGCAAATTCTTTCTTTTTTCTGGACTCTCTTTCCCACTCAGTTTCTTGCTCCCCCATATTATTCCTCATCTCCCTTTATGTTCCTGCTACTGCCCTAACTCGGATTTCTTCTTTTATCAACTTTTCTTTTTTCTTTATGTTTTCTTCTTCTCTCATTTTATCTCACTCATGGGTCAATAGTTTCAAGGGAAAGTGAGCCCCTATTACTGTTAAGGGGATATATTCTTATCTTTATTCTTGCATTCTGTCTATCCCTTTTGAATTTAATAGTTTCCTAAAGATTGTATGGTCATTCTATGTCCTCTGGCTTCACTTGAAGCCTTCTCCAATTCTTTTATTTATCACCACCTATCGAACTAACTCTGTCCAAGCCCCCATCTTAAATGGTAAAGATGCTATATTGAAGAGTTTATTCACTGCAAACGTATTTAGGGCTGCTTCTTGATTTTAATTTAATTCACATGGTTTAAAGGTGATAGATTGATGACTACCACAAATAGTCAATTTGTAAGTTGTGCTTGATCCTATTGTGTTGCTGATTGTATCAATTGGGATAAAGGATTGTGATTGATTTAATGAGTTGTCTTCTCTGATACTAAGAAAATGAGAATGTCTATGACTCATTAGAGACTCAAAAGCTAAAGTGCAACTATATCGGGAAGATTTAAGTAAGAACCCAGAATATAAACCAAGGACTATCCACAACAAAAATAAAAATGAAAAGCACTTAAGCAAGAAACAAAGACAAGACTTCCAGTTCACCAATGACAAACATTAGGGAAAATGCAGAAGAAAAGTCTGACATTGAGCCACCAGGACACCCTGAATTCATAGCACAAGAAGAAACAAAACAGATCAATCAGGCTCTAGAAAAATACAAAACAGAAATAATTTCCCAGATAACCATAGAGATAGTGAGCAAAATGAAAGTCATGATTCAAGACTCTACAGAAACAGATAAAAAAAAAAAATAGATAAGCTGATGACCATGATAGAAGTCATAAAGGCCCAGCATAAGAAAGAAATGGAAACAATGAATGCCCAACAAGGAAAGAAATGGAATCCATAAAACAGATTCAAAGAGATATCCAGGAGATTAAAAACTCCACTGAAAGTGTTTATAGCAGAATAAAATAATGTGAAGATAGAATCTCAGCTGTAGAAGACAGGATTGCAGTCAATGACCCTGAAAAGAGAGGTCTCTTAAAATCAGTAAGGGATCATGAGAAATCGATCCAAAAACTCTTATATTATGCAAAGAAGAATAACATAAGACTTATAGAAATCCATGAAGTAGCAGGAGAAAACACAAATGACTTAAAAAAGTTGTTCACAGAATTAATGACAGAAAACTTCCCAAGCAGAGGGTAAGAATTTGACATACAGATAAGTGAGGCATATAGGACTCCAACTAGCCACAATAAAAAAAAAAAACTACACCTAGACATATAATAATCAAGATCCCAGAAACCCAACAGAAGAACAAAGTACAACAAGCACTAAGAGAAAAGAAACATCACATACAAAGGAAAGCCTAACAGAATCACAGCAGACTTTTCAACACAAACCCTCAGGTCAAGGAAAGGCTGGAGTGAAGTATTTCAAGCATTAAAAGAAAACAACCTCCAACCTAGACTGATTTATCCTGCAACACTCTCTTTCAAAATGGATGGGGAAATAAGATACTTGTATCACAAAGAACACCTGAGAAACTTCATGAATACCAAACCAGCACTATGAGGAATTCTAAACAATATCCTAGAAAAAGACAATAAAGGTCACAATGCCATGAGACCCAACAGACCAAATCAAATAGGAAAAGCAAGAAACTAAAAGGGGAGGTGGAAAAAGTAAAAAGAGTCAACAAAAGGACAATAACATGACAATAATAAGTCAGTACATATCAGTTATAGCCATCAATGTCAATGGCCTCAATTCCCCAATCAAGATAAATAGACTGGAAGAATGGATCAAAAAGCAAAATCCAACAATATGTTGTATACAAGAAACACACCTAGTGCAAAAGGAAGCCCATAGACTGAAAGTGAAAGGATGGAAAACAATTCTCCATGTAACTGGAGCCCAGAAAAAAGCAAGGGTAGCAATCATATTCTCAGACAAAGTAAATTTCAAAACAAAACTCATTAAGAGAGACAAAGAAGGACACTACATCCTTGTAAAAGGAACAATTAAAGAGGAAGAGATGACAATCATAAACATATGTGTACCAAATATTAAAGCCCCCAACTATATAAAACAAATATTAAGTAACATGAAAAACCAAATAAGCACTAATACAATTGTAGTGGGGGATATAAATACCCCACTATCACAAATAGATTATCCACGCAAAAAAATCAACAATGATATACTAGAACTCAACCAAGATTTTGAACATATGAATTTAATAGACATCTACAGAGTGTTCCACCCCAGAAAATCAGAAGATACATTCTTTTCAGCTGCACATGGGTCATTCTCCAAGATAGACTATATGCTAGCTCACACAGAACAGATTTGAATAAATGCAAAGGAATTGAAGTTATATCCTGTATATTATCAGATCATAGTGCAATCATGCTGAAGTCCAATAGCATAAGAAACCATAGGAACTTCACAAACACATGGTAATTCAACAACACTCTCCTGAACAATCAATGGATCACAGAGGAAATTAAAGAAGATATCAGACAGTTTTTAAAATAAATGATAATGCTAAAACAACATGTAGGAATCTATGGAACACAATGAAAGCAGTTCTATGTGGAAAATCCATAGAATTGAATGCACACACTAGGAAAACAGAGCGAACTCAAATAAACAACCTAATGATGTATCTTAGACTCCTAGAAAAACAAAAGCAAGAAAAACCCAAAACTCATACAAGAGAGGAAATAATAAAGATTAGAGCAGAAATTAATGCAATGGAAAGTAAGAAAACAATACAAAGACTAAATGAATCAAAGAGATGGATTTTTGAAAGAATAAATAAAATCGATAAATTCTTAGCTAATCTTTTCAAAAAAAAGGAAAGAAAAACTCAGATGCATGCACTTAGGAATGAAAAAGGTGAAGTCACAACAGATCCAACAGAAATCCAAAGGATCATCAATACCTCCTTTGAGAAGCTGTACTCAAATAAATGGAAAACACAGAAGTGGACAGATTTCTAGATACTTATGAATTACCCAAGTTGAATGAAGAAGATAAAAACATTTCAAACACCCCCATTACAATCCGTGAAATTGAAAATATAATTAAAAATTTACCAGCAAAGAAAAGCCCAGGTCCTGATGGATTCACTGCTGAATTTTACAAGACATATAGAGAAGAACTACTGCCACTACTCTTTAAACTTTTCAATGAAATTGAAAGGGAAGCAATACTTTCAAATTCATTCCTGAATACAAGTATCACTTTGATTCCCAAACCAGAGAAAGACCCAACTAAAAACGAGAACCACAGGCCAATGTTCTTAATGAATACAGAGGCAAAAATCTTTAATAAGATACTAGCAAACAGAATACAGAAGATCATCAAAAAATCATACATCACACCAAGTCGGATTTATTCCAGGGATGGAAGGATGATTCAACATACATAAGTCAATAAATGTAACACACTATATTAACAAAGTCAAGAACAAAAACCATATGACCTCTCAATAGATGCAGAAAAAGCATTTGACAAAATTCTACACCAATTCATGATTAAATACCCTGCAAAAAATTGGAATAGATGGTCTATATCTCAAATTAATAAAGGCTATCTATGAAAAACCAACAGCCAACATCTTATTCAATGGCCAAAAACTGAAAACCTTCACCTTAAAATTAGGAACAAAACAAGGATGCCCACTATCACCACTCCTCTTCCATATAATTCTGGAAACATTAGCCATAGCAATTAGACAAGAGAAAGAAATTAAAGCAATAAAGATAGGAAAGGAAGAAGTTAAAGTGTCATTATTTGCTGATGATATGATACACTACATTCAAAACCCAAAAAATTCCACCAGAAGACTTGACTTAATTGACACTTTTAGCAGAGTAGCAGTATACAAGGTCAGCAGTAAAATATCAATAGCCTTCTTGCACACAAATAACAGACTCACTGAGAACAAAATTAGGGAAATAATTCCTTTCACAATAACATCCAAACAAATGAAGTATCTAGGAATCAATCAAATGAAAGAAATAAAAGACTTCAACACTTAAAACTACAGCACTCTGAAAAAAGTGATCAAAGAGGATCTAAGAACATGGAAAGATATTCCCTGCTCCTGGGTAGGAAGAATCAACCTAGTTAAAATGGCCATACTACCAAAACTGCTACACAGACTCAGTGCAGTGCCAATTGAAATTCCAACACTATATTTCACAGAACTAGAAAAAAAATAATCCAAAACTTCATTTGGAGCCATAAGAGAACTAGAATAGCAAAAGCTAACCTAGGCAGCAGAGACATTGCAGTGGGTATAACAATTCAGAATTTGAAACTATACTACAAAGCCACTGTGATAAAAACAGCATGGTACTGGCAAAGAAACAGACCTGAGGATCAGTGAAACAGATTGGAAGATACAAAAATGACTCCAGATGTGCTCAGCTACCTCATCTTTGACAAAGGAGCTGACCATCCTCACTGGAGGAAAGATAGTCTCTTTAATAAATGGTGGTGGAAAAACTGGATTTCAATCTGCCAAAGATTAAAACTAGACGCTTATCTTTCACCATGCACTAAACTAAAATTCAAGTGGATTAAAGATCTAAATGTTAAAACAGAAACACTAAACTTGCTAGAATATAAATTAAGCAGAACTCTTGAAGACATTGGCACAGGAAAATACTTTATGAACAAATCCTCAGTAGCACGCGAACTAGCAGAAAGAATCAACAACTGGCATTTCATCATATTAAAAAGCATCTGCACTGCAAAAGAAACCATCAACAGAACTAAAAGACAATCTAAAATGTGAGAAAATAATTTTACTGGCTGCTGCTCAGACAAAGGACTATTATCTAGAATGTATAAGGAACTCAATTCAATCAACACCCCCGCAAAATATAAAGACCCAATCCAAAAATAGGCATCTGAAATGAACAGACATTTCTCAGACAAAGAAGTAAAAGCAGCAAGTAAATATATGCAAAAATGTTTCCCATCACCGGTTATGCAAGAGATGCAGATGAAAACAACACTGAGATTCCACAGAAAGAATGGCTGCTATTAAGAAATCACACAATAACAAATGTTGGCAGGGTTGTGGAGACAAAGGAACCCTTCTCCATTTTGGTGGGAGAGCAGACTGGTGCAACCACTATGGAAATCAATATGGAGATACCTCAAAGGGCTGGAACTAGAGCTCCCATTTGACCCAGCCATCTCTCTCCTGGGTATCTTCTCAAAAGAATTAAAAGAATCATATCACAGTGACATATGCACACCTATGTCTATAGAGGCACAGTTTGTAATAGCTAAAACTTGGAATCAGCCCATTTTCCCATCAGTTGGAGACTGGAAAAGGAAGATGTGATTTTCCTATAAAATGGAATACTATTTAGCCATGAAGAATAAGAAATTAGATTCATTCATAGGAAAATGGATACATATAGGATGTACTCCTAAGTGAAATAAATAAGTCACACATGTGTAAATACCAAATAGTTTCTCTGGTGTGAAAAGCTATAATAGTACATAATATTCCAATGATATAATTGACAATGTGAAATAGGAAGAAAAAAGCTAAAGTGTAAGGAAAGTGAGAAGAGTAGGGAAAGATAATAAGGGAAACGGAAAAAAATGAGAAAAATGAAAAAATGGAAATAAAATGTTTGTAAATGGGGAAGGGAGGAGGGGGTGAAGGGAGGGCAGGGTTTTGGGGGAAAAATGAGAACCAAGACCTGTCAGGTAAAGGTACAAGATCCCCATGATGAATGTAACTGTACTGTATACCTAAAATGTACCAATAGACTCAATGAGAGAGAGAGAGAAAAAAAAAGAAAAGAAATGGAGACACACTTCTTCCTTTCCAAGGTATATTAAGTTTCTTCACTGTGATCTTTAGAAAAGGCTGCACAGTGCTCCTCTCTAGTATTGTTCCCTTCATGCCAATAAAAAAGATTGACCAAAGCCCTACAGTTCTGCTCATAAATCTGTAAAAGCCAATCAGGATCCTTTGAATGAAGTTAAAATTCCTCTTTTTAACTTTCAGTCTCCTAATCTAGATCAAAATCACTACTGTATGAACCTCAAAATACCTAGTTTATATGCTTAAGAGTAAACAATATTGTGCTTAGTCTCGTAATATTTTTTCACCTTTACTGAAACCATGCCTGGTTTCCATTTCTCTCCAAAAGACTCTTATTTTCAAGCATTACTGGACATGGAGCACTAAAATTTTCCTTATTTTTCATGGCCCAAATGAAACCACAAACTCAGTTTTACTCAGATATTCTCTAATAAGTCAGATATCTACAATTCTTTGTAGAGGAAAGAGAGAGTAAGAGAAGCATATGAATGGAAATAAACAAATACCTCTTTGTGAGCTACAAAAGAAAGAAAGAAAGAAACAAACAAACAAACAAAAGAGACCTATTGCATCAACATTGACAAATCTCTCTCATACTAAAATATATATAATCAATGAATACTAAAGGAATCCCAGGGGTGAAAAATCTTTTGAGTGTGCTTCAACAAAGAAGTGTGAGAGAAAGCTTAGATATTATCTGATGAAAATGGGTGAATGCCAATGACCAACATGAAGAGGGACAATTCATTCAAACTGTCAGCAAAAGAGCCAAGTAAATGGTAAAGTCAGAACAGAGCTCATCTTCAGGGTGATCTAAGTGTAAGAACTTTCACTTAGCATCACTTTCTTTCATTTTGAAAAGCAGCTATTAGTCTCTTCTGCAATGACTGCCGACTAAAAAAATTTTGGCTTTTGTTTATTTCACGTATATTTATTTCATCATTATGACTGCTTTTGCCACAGGAGAAATTCTGAGAGAAGTGGTCTTTTATTTTAGATTTTTAAAAATGTAAATGTATTTGATCCTGGCTTTTACTTTTTTCTGATTAAAAGGTGAGCCATAATTCATGTTTGTTTTTACTTCAGTGACAAATGAGTCATCCTGTCCCTTCTGAAAAACATTCTGTAGTTGTGAAACATGAAGTAAACTAAGTCTTTGCAAAACCCAAAGCACTGTAACTTTATGTTCAATTTTTTGGTTTGCTCATCTGTATTTATACTCTACTTTTCTGTTTAAATACTTATATACAAAGTGTTTTAACTCTTAGTTTTTAATGACATAAATCCCATTAATAAATACCATAGTATAAAATCCTGAGTTATTTTGTGGACCTTTCATACTTTAAAAAATTTTTATCTTTAAGGAAATTTTTTCCACCTCAAATAATTTATCAATTGCAATTGTCATGTAACCTATACTTCATTTTAAAAAAATAACAATACAAAAACTTATCAACAGATAGATTCTACCTTGAATAAAACTTTATTACAATAATAAAAAGTCTTGAAGGGTTTCCCCAATATTTCATATATATCAGCTCGCCAAGAATCTGATCATCTTCTGTGTTTTCCCAAAATGGATGTTCTTGGCATATGTTTATTGTTCTATTCCAGTAGATTTTGGATTCCTCACCTGTTCTTGTGATAAGAATTTTAATAGTGGTGGATCATCACGTATTCTTTTTGCATTGTGAGTTGCATTGATTGCTCTCTGAATATCAAACAATCTAGTTAGTATTTAAGGTATAAATGCTGTGTGACCAAAGAGAAAAATATTGTTGAATTTGGTTTGTTGATACTTTGTTAAAAATTTCAACATCTGCACTCATGAATATTGTAATTATCTTTGTTAGAATCACATAGTTGATATTTTTATGAGAATTATGATGATCATCTGAAACACACGAAAGCTTTTACCTTATCTCTTTTATGGAAGATCTTATGTAAATTGACAATTTTATTACACTTTATATGCGTGATAAGAGTCTTATTCAACTTTTTTCTTAATTTATATATTTCATTAGTACATGTTTCCCTTACATAATGGTCACATTCATTGCAAGGATTTGTTACACGCATATAACACATCTCAGTTGTTTTTGTTGTTGTAGTTGTTGTTCTCTTTCCCTCTCATCTTCTTCTCTTCCCTCCATATCTTGGTTCCCTTCACTTTGGCAAAAGACCTGTCTCCCTAGTTCCTATAGTCTATTTTGCTTGTTGTTTATATTTTACATTTCTTATCTAAGAGAAACCATGAGATATTTAAGCTTGTGTGCACTTAATATTATTGTCTCAAAGTGCATCCATTTTCATGCAAATGACTCCAATTTATCTTTTCATATGACAGAGTACTACCTAATTGTGTATAGATAGTACATTTTCTTTATTGAATCATCTGTTGATGAACATATAGCCATTTCTAAGACTCAGCTATTATCAATTGTGCTAATATAAAAATGGATATGCATGTATCACTACAATATGCTCTCTTTAATTCTTTCAGAAAGATAAAAGGAGAACAGCTGAGTTGAATGGAATTTCTAGATTTGAGGAACCTTCATACTGATTTCCATAATGGAAAATTGTAGAAGGATTCCTTTTTCCTCTGTGGGCTTTCCAATATTTCTTTTTATTTCATTTTTGATGATAGCCATTCTTTCTGGAGAAAGAAGGAATCTCAGTGATAATTTGACCAGAAATGTTGAATGTTTTTGCATGAATTTGTTGGTAATATGTGCTTTTTTTGATGAGTGTCTGTTCACTTCAGCTGCCCATTCTTTTATTGGGTCTTTTATTTTGGAGTGTCTAATATTTTGAGTTATTCTTTTATTATATATATTAATCCTCCATCCAAGCAATAGCTGGCAAAAATTATTTTCCCATCCTGCAGATTATATGTTCACTATGTTGGTTGTTCTCTTTGCTGTGCAGCATCTATTTAATTTGATATGCTCCTACTTGTTGAATTTTGGTACAGTTTCCTATGCAACCATCCTTTTGTTGAGAAATTCCTTGGTATAAGCCTATGATTTCTAGAGTTTTACCTATTTTGTCTTCTAGCAATTAAATGTTCTGTTTTAACATTTAAATCTTTGATCGATTTTTATTTTAATTTAGTATATGGTGGAACATACAGTGATACCTTCGTTCACAAACTTACTCTGTTCCACAATTCCAGGTAAGATGCCATGTTCATGTTCCTGTAGAGAAGCTGGATGCAGTCATGTTCATCACCTGATACAGAGTTTGCAAACAGAAGCAAATTTTTGTGGAATGCTTCTGTTCAAGAACAAAATTATTTGTGAATAGAAATGTTCATGAATAGAGGTAATACTATATGAATCTAGATTCAGTCTTTTGCCAGTGAATAGTGAGTTTTCCAAGGACCATTTATTGAAGAGGCTGTCTTTCTTCATGTGTATATTTTTGGCCTCTTTGTCAAATAAATGAGTGTGCCTGGGGTTGTTTCTACATCATCTATTGTATTACAGTGATCCACATCTGGGTTTTTTTTTCAGCTTTAATAGAGCTTATTGGTACATTTTAGGGATACAGTACAGTTACATTCCATGTTTTTGTAGCACCGCCGCTTTGTAGTATAACTTGATATCTAGAGCTGTAATGCTCCTGCTTTGCTTTTGTTACCCAGGGTTCCTTTTGCCATTCTGAGGCTTTTCTGGTTTCATATATTGTTTTTCTCTAGTTTAGTGAGGATATCTGTTGGTATTTTGATTGAGATTGCATTAAATACATATGTCTATTTTAGAAATATGGTTCTTTTAACAATATTCTTTTGCCTATCCAAGAACACAGGATATTTTCTGCTTTTCTACTGTCCTCTTTGATCTCCTTTTTTGGGATACTGTAGTTTTTATTGTGCACTAATCTGAAGTGTTTAATTTTTCTTGATGTCCTTGTGGGTAGAATTATTTTCCAAATTGATCTTTTTGATGATTAGTTCCATTATTTAGTTGTCAATATCTTGTTGAGATTTTTGCATCTATGTTTATGAAAGACATTGGTCTGTACTTGAATAATACATCTATTTTGCAGTTCCTGTGTGTACTATTGTCACAACATTTTCTGTACTTTTTATTATAGCTACTAACAAAAGTATATTAATATCTTAAATGTAATTGTATACTTATCTCTCTTCAAGTATTTCTTGCTCCATGCACTTTGATGATGTTATTGGTACAAATGTTTGCAACTTTGTTCTGTTCAAGGAAATGACCATCATTATTGTTAATTTCACTCTTCACAGTATTTGTTGACATAAGATTATTTTTTCCTAGGTTTACATAGCCATTCCTTTTTTTTTATTCTTTCTTTTCATACATGTTTCTATCATTTTATTTTCAACCTATCTTTATTTCTTGTAGTCTTTTTAGTTGGGCCTGGCTATTTAATTCAGACTGATGATATGGGGTATAAAAATTTAGCGAATTCACACTTAGTATTTCATCATATGATTTTGTTTATATATACCATTTTACTATTTTTTTACTACTGTCTTGTTTTTTAATTATCCTTTCATTATTATGTCCTTGTTTACTTAATAGGATGTACTGCTTTATTTTATTTTTATTCCATTGCATTGTCGTACTCATGTTTAGGATCATTTATTAGTTATTACTTAAGAATTACAATATGCATCCTAACTTACTATAGTCTAATTTATATTTATACATTATTAACTTAAAATACATAAATTTTAAAAAGTATATCTTCACCCACTGTTATCTATCTTTTGTATTACTGCTATTCTCTAAATTAGTTATATAAAATTTTAAAAACTTCTATGTAATTTGGCATATTATTTTCTGGCTACTTTCAAATCTCTCTATGTGTGGCTTAAATCAGTTTAGCTATAATGTGCCTGTGTACATGCATGTGTGTGAGAATGTCTATGAATAGGGCATGCATGATTTATATTAAATCTGTTTGAGGGTCAATGAAATTGTTGGATCTGTCACTCTTTTTTTAAATCAAATTTCATTTTTAAATTGACTAACAATTCTCTTGGTAATCTTTTGCATGGAGTCTCATATAAAACTTATATAACAATTCCCAATTTGAAACTATACTACAAAGCCACTATGATAAAAACAGCATGGTACTGGCAAAGAAACAGATCTGAGGATCAGTGAAACAGATTGGAAGATACAAAAACAAATCCAGATGTACTCAGCTACCTCATCTTTGACAAAGGAGCTGACCATCCTCAGTGGAGGAAAGATAGCCTCTTCAATAAATGGTGTTGGAAAAACTGGATTTCAACCTGCCAAAGATTAAAACTGAACCCTCATCTTTCACCATGCACTAAATTAAAATCCAAGTGGATTAAAAATCTAAATATTAAAACAGAAACACTAAATTTGCTGGAAGATAAGTTAGGCAGAACTCTAGAAGACATTGGCACAGGAAAAGAGTTTATGAAGAAATCCTCAGTAGCACGTGAACTAGCAGAAAGAATCAACAACTGGCATCTCATCATATTAAAAAGCTTCTGCACTGCAAAAGAAACCATCAGCAGAACTAAAAGACAACCTACACTGTGGGGAAAAAAATTACCAGTTGCTCCTCAGACAAAGGACTAATATCTAGAATATATAAAGAACACAAAACGATCAGCTCCCACAAATATAAATATAAAGACCCAACTCAAAAATGGGCATCTGAAATGAACAGACACTTCTCAGACAAAGGAGTAAAAGCAGCAAATAATCTATGAAAAAATGTTTGAAATCACTGGTCATTCGAGAGATGCAGAGGAAAACAACACTGAAATTCCATCTCACCCCAGTAAGAATGGCTGATATCAAAAAATCAAACAATAGCAAATGTTGGAGGGGTTGTGGGGAGAAAGGAACCCTTCTCCATTGTTGGTGGGAAATCAATATGGAGAAAACTCAAAGAGCTGAGACTAGAGCTCCCATTTGACCCAGCCATCCCTCTGCTGGGTATCTTTCCAAAAGAACTAAAAGAATCATATCACAGTGAAGTATGAACACTGGTGTTTATAGCAACCCACTTTGTAATAGCTAAAACTTGGAAATAGCCCATTTGCCCATCATTTGGAAACTGGATAAAGAAGATGTGGTTTTTCTATACAATGGAATATTACTCAGCCATAAAGAATGAGAAAATGGATTCATTCATAGGAAAATGGATATATATTGAGGATATACTCCTAAGTGAAATAAATAAGTCTCACATGTGTAAATACCAAATAGTTTCTCTGGTGTGAATAAACTATAATAGTACGTAAGATCCTAATGAGATAAGTGACATTATGAAATGGGAAGAAAAAGGCTAAAGATGTAAGGAAGGTGGGATGGGTAGGGGAAGGGTAATAAGGGAAAAGAAAAAATGTGAGAAAATGAAAAAATGGAAATAAAGTGGGAGGGGAGGAGGGTGTGAAGGGAGGGCAGGGACAAGGGAAGAAATGAGAACCAAGACCTGTCATGTAGAGGTGCAAGTTCCCAACAATGAGTGTAACTGTACTGTATACCTAAAATGTACCAATAAATTCAATTTACAAAAACTTATATTTTGATATTTTTTACAATTAAGGTGGCTTATTAACTCTTTTTAAATTAAAGAATTTAATTTGATATAATTATAGGTTCACATGAAGTCTTAAAAGATCATAGAGATTCTACCTACTCTTCACCCAATTTCCTCCATTATCTTGCAAGACCACAGAACAAAATTACAACCAAGATATTAGTATTGACACAATTGAGGTATTGAATATTTCTGTTATCTTAGAACACCTCAGACAATCCTTTTATATCCATGTCTAAAGCCTCTACCAATGTCACATCATGTAATCATTAATCTCTTCTCATTACTATAACTTTCTAATTTTATTAATATTATGTAAATAAAATATACAATATTGAGCACTTCAGGGTTGACTTTCTGCAATTTCTATAGCTCCCTGGACATTTCCCTCCATGTTATTGAGTGTATGAAGAGTTTATTCTCCAGTGATGGTGAACCTTTTAGAGACAAATGACTAAACTTCAACCCAAAACCCACTTATTTATCACAGGGTACCAACACTGCAATAAAACTTGAATACTGAGGTTTTAGTTTGAAAAAAAAAACCTCATACATTAATATCTTTTATCTTAAAAGAAAACAACAAATGTGCCATGGATTCACAGCACTGTAATAATGTATGCCATTTCTATATTGTTTTCCATGGCAAGGAGATATGAAATTTGTTTATCCATTCACCTAGCAAAGTTAATAGCTTTCACTTTCTGATAATTACAGATAAAGCAACTCTTAATATTCACATACATTTTGGAGGTACATGTGAACATAACATTTCAATTATTTCCACAAATACCTAAGATTGTGATTGCTAAATATTTTGTAGTTATTTTGTGCTTAACTTTTTAAAAGATTGACAAACTGTTTTGCAGTTTCTCTTCCATTTTAATCAACCACACCCTGCTTCTCCACACCCTAACCAGGAGTTGATATTGTCACTGTCCCTTTTAGATGTTCTTAGAGGTACGCAGTGGTATAACATTTTGGTTTAATTTATATCTTTTTAACGGCTAATAATATTAAATATATTTTCATTTGCTTATTTTCCATCTTTATAAACTATTTAGTAAATTGTCTCTTCACACTTCTTGACCATGTTTATATATAAATTTTTACTGTTAAATTGTAAGAGATACTTATGTAGTCACTGCACTCATTCAGATAATGTCCCTCAAGTACTTTGTAAATATTTTCTCCAGTCCTAGTCTTCTTTTTCATCCTCCTAATGGGTTGTTCAAAGAGGAAAAATTTAATTTCAATTAAATCCAATTTATATTTTTTTCTGTTATGGGATTTGGTGTCAAGTTACCTAAAATATTATCATACATTGGATTCTGAAAATTTTCTCCTATTTCCCAAATACATTATGTTTTACATTTTCTGAGGCTTACTTGGGGTTAAAATTTTAAATTATAGTTATGTAAAGTTTTATTGTATTTATTTTACTTTTTTACCTATAAATTTCTAGTTACTTCAGCAAAAAGTTATCGAAAGACTTTATACCCATGGGATAGATTGTGTATTTTTGTCTAAATGCAGGTAGGTACATTTTTGCTAGCCTATTTCTGCATTCTTTATTCTGTTCATTGATCTACTATGTTCTACTGATTTCTATGTTAATCCCTCCATCAATACTGCACAATCCTGATTGTAGTAGCTATATAATAAGCATTGAAAATAAGTAAACTGATTCCTCATGCCTCAGTTTACTGTTTGAAAATTTATTTAGCTGTTCTGTTGCCTTTGTCCCTTCACATACATTTTTGAATTATCTTGCACATGTCCACAAAATATTTGGAATACTGATAGGCATTGCATTAAAATTGCGTGGCAATTTTGGGGTGATGGACAAGCTCTTATGTTGAATTTCCAATTTATGAACATATTATGTCTCATAGCTATGAATATCCCATTTTATTTAATACACAAATCAACATTTTGCAGTTGTAAATGCATAGGTGCTCCACTTGTTTCAATAGATATAAAGCTAGATATTTCATAAATGGTATAGGATATTATATTTTCAATTTAAAGTCCATATGTTCATGGATAGTAATAGAAATACAGCTGACCTTTGTATATTTTTCTTATACCATGTGACCCTGATGTACTCACTTAGAGGATCTATGAAGTTTTACTTCTGGTAGTTTTCTTAGGATTGTCTATGTAGATAATTATGACAACTACAGATTAGGATAGTTTCATTTGCTTCTTTGCAAAATGTATACCTTTTGTTATATTCCAGTTCTCACTGTGTACTTTTAAAAAGTTTTCATTTATTTTCTTTGGTTTGGCTAATTTACGTTTAATTTCACTAAACATTTCTTCTTTCATCTTAATCTGTCAATTTTTTTTGTGTGTGTGTGTGTGTACTAGGGATTGAACTTGGGTCCTTGAGCTTGCAAGGCAGGCCACTGAAGCACTCATGTAAATCCCCTGCTCTCTACTGTCAAATTTGTTAGTTACAATTTTCATTTCACTTATTATAAGGTTTAGCTCTATAATTTTCATGTATTTAATTTATTTCTATTGTTTTATGTTTCTCCATTCAATTATTAAGATACTATTCCATATTAACTATTTGAATATATTTACGTTAGGAGCTATAAAGCCTTTTCTTGGACTATATTGGGGTTGATTTCCATCAACTGATTTTAGTCCTGATTCTGATTTTTTTTTTTTTTTTTTTTTTTTTT
>NW_022900942.1:45429696-45543992 GCF_012274545.1 Fukomys damarensis
TTTTTTTTTTTTTTTTTTTTTTTGGTACAGGGGATCGAACCTATTACCTTGTGCTTGTGAGGCAGGTGGCAGATCCACTGAACTAAATTAAATCCCCAGCCTTCTTTTCTAATGTTTTATTCTTCATTTTTGGCATAATTAGTACTTCTATGAAATACTAGGCATCATGCACTATAAATATTGAGAAAGAGACTCAGCATTTTTCATATACAAGTTTCATTATTTATTCTCTCAGAGAATTGGATTGGCTAGACCCAGACTCTAAACACTAATTACCTGTGTTAGGCAAATGCTAGATCTCAGTTTTTGTATTTCAGACTTCCAAGCATTGGTTCTGGTAGGGCATTCTGGAGCCTCCACTTTATAAGCATAATAACAGGATTGTCTAAGGTTTTAATGCTACTTTGAGCAAATGATTGCTTTATTTCGCCATCTTTTTCTGCACATATTTGTAGTTTGGGATTTTGTCCTTTGTCTTCTCAACCATCCCAATATGCAAGGACTAGACTTCAATACAATAGACTTCAGCTAATGCTATTTAGACCTTTCGAGGACGGACTCTCCTATAGTTTCTGCTTGGTTTTTTTTTTCTTCCCCAGATATTAAAATAGTTATTTTAAATATTTTATCAAAAATCTGCAGTCATTTTATTCCAGAGTTTGAGTCTAACATAAAATACTCTGCCAATGTAAAAGTTAAACTTTGAATTTTTTATTTTGCAGACATTCTTTCTGGAGCTGTATGATCCAACATGGGCAGAATCTGTGATCAAATCTCCCTTCTCTATCTTCTTCTAAATTATATTCTTTCTGTGGATCATATATCTGTTCCTTTCTCGCTGCAATCATTCATTTTAAAAGATGGCACCCCACAAAAGCCACTTTCTGGGATCCAATATTTTGAAACAGATTCCCCTTCAAAACATTTTTCACACATGTATAATATTTACTTGTATATACAAGACGTTTAAGTTTTGCAATTTCCTTCTAATCCCTGAAATCTCTTCACTCATTACTTTTCCTTTTTTCTTCTTTTTTACGTTTTTGTTTCCTTTTTTTAATGTTGGCTTTTTCTTAAATGTTTGGTGGTTTTTAAACAAATACTCATAAATAAGAGTGAGATAACAAAAACCCCACAATGTTTGAAACCTCTGCATGGACATTGATGAAAGGATTTCCCTGCTGTAAGCCTCACCCTAAGAATATTGACCCAAACTTTTCAAGTTTATATAAGAACCTACAAAATGGCAGTGCCCATTTTTTTTTCTCCAAAGAGGAACTCTTCAAAAGGGTAAGGACAATGATGATGATGATGATGGTGGTGATGATGGGGATTGCCAGCTCTCTGCAATCCAGGTGAAATAAGAAGAAAGGCAGAGTTCAACATTCACGAAGTAAGTTTTTACTTACTGTGTGTTTTTAGTTGCTTGCTTAGTTACTAGCCCAAATTCCAAACACTAGATTGTAATTTATTGAGATCTCTCATGTGTTATCTCTTCTAGCGTCACCTGTATAGTTTTATATCATTCTTAATTCCCATGCTGCCACTTTTGTTCAATAAGAAAAACATATTCACCGAGTTCAGTGTTGCTCACCTATAATTCCAGCTACTCTGACATCTGAGATGGGCAGATCACAAGTCCAGCTGGACAATGTAGCAAGACCTGTATCTCAAATGAAAAGTAAAACATATTCAATCCATCATTTTTATTTAGAAAAAAGCATTCAGTTGTGATTCGTTTTAATATTCTGATTAATTCTTTTAATTTTCAATATTAAATGTTAATATTAAATCATATTTATACTAAATATTTAGTCAAAATTATGATGCTTAATTGATTCCACTTTTTGAGGATTTGTGATGGGATGTTAGAAAATAGTAACATTTGAAACAATAATAACTGCTATTCAGAAGCTTTGTTAAAGATCATAAAATATGTGCATAATAGTTGTTAATATCAATTTTTCCATATGGTGCATTTGGAAAATTCATATTTTAGTAAGTTGGCTTTCCTAGACTAGGCTTTTAATTTTCTTCCAATTGACTTTGCTATAGGAAAACCTGAAATAAAAGAGGATTTATTATTTATTCATTACTTAAAATTTAAAAGTTAAATAAATGGCACAAAGGGCTTTGCTAGTCCAGAGAGTTGCAACAATTAAAAATGAGCAGCAGAAAACAGTTAATCTCTTAACACTCAACTACTTTCTTTGTGATGTTGAAATGAACTATAACTTCCTGCCCATCCCATAGAAGAGTCAGAAGGAAAGAGCGAAGTGGTACAAGCATGGCAAAAAAACAAGAGAAACTAACCATGCAAGAGTGAGAAGGCAAGAAGGACAAAGGTAAAAATGAGGACTAGGTCTAGGAATCAGAGTGACTGACAGCTAAAGGAAGTGCTGAGCTCACCATGTCTATGGAATAAAACCAGGAAGGCCTCACTTCAGCCTTTGGCCACAGTTCATAGGTGCCACATGCTTGGGACCCTGTCTGATAGGTATGGATGCCACTGACGCCGGGATTGAGAACAAAGAAAGAAAATACATAAAAATTGAACATCATTCCAAAAGAAATTGAGTTTTATGTACTTTCTTACTGATTCATTGACCTATTCGTATATATATTTATCCTTTTAAGAAATATCAACAGTTAGCATCGCAGCCAAATATCCAACATCTCATAGATCTTTCTTTTCTGAGACTTATTAAGGCACATGTGGGTGAATTAATTGGCAGATAGTAGTTACTCCTTGGGCTGTGTAGCAGGTAGAATTTTGGTAGAAAATTGAAATAGGTAGAAGAAAATAAAGAATCTTTGTTTTCTGTACTTTATTGTAGTGTTTTATGAACTAGAATAATGTTACATTTTATATTTTATAGTTATTTGAAGCTAGGGATCATTTTATTCATTTTCTTACTGTACATACTATGCATAAATGTCTACAAAGAACCAGGAAGTTTTCTAATGTGGAGGATACAGCATTAAATAATTCCCTAGTTGTGTCTTTTTTGCCTAACCCGTGTTACCCATTCAGTACTTACAAAAGGAATCAGAAGTAATTAGTTTTGCTCTGATAATCATGTTAGATTTGTGGAATGCAATAGAATATGTGGGGGTGCAGCTACCATCCATCTGTGAGGATGTTTTGGATAAATCTGAGAGGTCCATGGTCTGAGGTTGGCCCTGTCTCTATGATGCCAGTATTGAGGCCATTGTAGGATGAGCCACGGAAAGAATTCTTAACACCTGAGATTTTGCATCCTATTCTGACCTAGCTGTAACAACATCCCTTAAATACTTGTACTTAGCTTGGAGATGCCATAGCTGTCTAAGTCTGTTTGCATGTGTATGCACATGCCCAGTGTGCCAAAGTAGGAATTCTCAGTGTGCAAGTTTATATCACTCATGAGAAAACTGATAGATGATTCATGTTACTGAAAACAGTGGCAATAAAGTTAACTAGAATAAAAATCAGAGCAAATGTTTAAGTGCAAAGCATTATAAACCAACCCCTCCGAGACATAAACAAGTTTTTAAGTAGTAATGATTGTCATTTTTATGGACAGTTGATTAGTGAATCATTCACTTAACAAAACTTTATTCAAAAAAATTTTAAATAACATGTTTTAAATTAATCAAATTATAGGATGACAGTTGGCACAAGGTCACTATTTTAAATGTTTTTCTGGATTTCTTTCAAATGCCTAGATTACTCAATTGTTCTCTTAATTCTTCCATTCTTGTATTTAATGCAAAATTTTCATGATACTTTATTTTGCTTTCTTTATTGTATTTTTAGTACTTTTTGTCATCTCTCTTCTCAGGTTTTATCCTTTAAGACTAAAGGCTTCCCTTTCAGTGTCTATGATGCTTCATTACATTCATTTTAGTGGTTATTCTGAAGTGGTCACCCTACCATTTTTTACTCCCCCTTTTGTCTTCTCCCCTGTTCTTCCTCTTCCTCCAATGTACTTCCACCTTGGGAGAAGTCCTAGGCTCTGGCTATGCTGCGGTTTACATCTGTCACTAGCACTGCAGCCTCCAGCAACTTTTTATTAAAGCCAGTGATGTAGTGGGCACGCTGGCCAAAGCTGTCCACATGATGGATAGGAGCACGTCTCCAGGGGCCTTTCCCTTGCAATGAGATGAGATTGGCTGATGTTGGGAGATGAAGCCTTTCCCCTCTAGGTCAGTGCCTGCAATCCATTCCAAGTCAGAGGGGAGAGGAAGTTATTACCAGCCAGTGGCTGCTTCGTGGTCCCTGGGAATTCTATGACTGGGAGAGCCTCACCCCTCTTTTCTCTCTATAGGACCAGAGCTCCTCTCAGTAATGCTAGACACCATGGAGTCTATCTCAGAGGAGATGCCCTGAGCAAAATGAACTGGAGTCAATTAACTAAATCTTGACCAGCAGTGGAAAGTGAGGCAGATAATTATATCCTTTGGTTTCCCTTGGTATAAAATACAGAAACAACATTTCCTTAAAGACAGATCTGCAGCTATCTACACTATAAAAGCATAATTTAAATGCAGAAATGTGTGGATGGCTCTGTAGTAGTGAGGAAAAGAGAAACATAAAGCCTATGTACTTTATTCTACATAAGCAAGTGGGGAATTACTGTCAGAAAAAATATGCTTATTCATTCTCTGTAGGAAGGGAACAGATATTTATTGAGCACTTACTATATACCAAGGAGTTTTTATCCACATTCACTTTCTCAGTGACTATACTATCAGTATTAACCACTATTTACTAAAGAGTTTACCATGTACTGTGGTCTTTACAGTATTTAATATTTGTTACCTCACTTTATTCTGAGTGTCTTTGATAGAAATTTATGTTTTAAAAATTTCTCCATTTAACTGATAGATAATATGACTATGAAAGTGAGGAATGTGAAATTCAGAGGATTTAATCAAGTCAAATTGTTCCAGACCAGCCTCTTAATAGTTATGCTGCACAATACCCAAGTTCAAATTTCTGTTATTTTACTAAAACCTGGAGTATATAAGGATCTACAGATTTTGGATAAGATGGACATATAAGCAGGATGAATTACACACAAATACACACACACATACACAGAGAGAAGTAATAGTAAAGGGAATGGACAAAGAAGCAGGAAATCTATAATCTTAAGAGTTTTTCCTTCAGAAGCACCTATTTACTGGGGGCATTGTCTGTATTGGATTAAAGTAGAATAACTGATTTTTCATAATAACGACCCTGAGGTATCCAGAAATGGTTAAATTTCTTGCAGTATAATTTGATAAAAAACAGATAGAAAATTTGCCAGCAAAGTTTGCATATATAAATTTTTTCACTCTAATTATAGATATGAGAAATTTTATTTATGTGCTGGGGGATTTTCTGTAGGTGGTATCTAAAGAAAGCTATAATCTCATGGAAAATTTATGTTTACAGAAAATTCAAGTTTTTACTAAGTTATGTAGTTGATCTTTCTAAACTTTCAGGGCATCTTGGAATCTAGGAGCTAAAGACTGTTACTAGTAATGCTACAGTGTGTTGTTGGTCTTAACTGATGTGTTGATCATTATAAGTAGGATGTGCTTGCACAGGAAATTAAGATAATTTCTGTTTTCTGTATGAGAAGTCATTCCAAATGAAGATATGCAGCATTGCCTAACTATAATACTATACCTTTTTCCAAAATGAACTTTGTGGTCACTATTGTGAATACAATGTGTAGTATTCTTTTCGAAGTATAAGCACTTAGAAAATGCTTGCTGAACAAATTCCTTAATGAATGGTACATACTTAGTTACATCTTTCCTTCCTTGTTAGGAACAGTTCTTCTTTGGCTGAAGAGATAACCAAAGGCCAGAGGGCAGATGTGATGTTGTTAAAGCCCTGAACATGGTCTCATTAGCAATTTGGCCACACGAAGAGAGTAAGGTCACTGAGGACAAAGTCTCTGTGATCAAAACTGCTACGGGTGTCTGTGCACAGAAAAGCAAAGTAAAAATTTTTTTAAAATATGTAATTCTTGATTTCTGGAAAAATGAACATTGAAAGAAACATTGTATTATGTAATTGATATATTTGAGCCAACAGAAATTTAGCTAAAATTTTAGAGTTGTGAAAAGTATTTCCTACAGTATAGCTGTCATTTATTATGTTCATGAAAAGACATGATTTCCATGATGGTTGAAATTTTAATTACTATATTTCCAGCTATGCCAGTAAAAAAAAAAGTCTATTTCAGGAAATGTAGTTGTACCATAGACTTGACATTTTATTTTCTGTACTGATATGCAAGTAGAGTTTTTGAAAATTAACTAAATATTCAATGAAGTGACGTTATAGCTCTTCAATAAAATTATAGAAGGTTACTGTTTTAGTCTAACTTCATGCACTATGCCAGAACAGACAGCACTAAAAATCAAAATAGAGAACACTGGCTGAAGTCCAACATCACCAAGCTAAAATTGTACTATTTGACTGAGTTTTGAAGAAATCAAGTTTAGTGAAATAACAGTCAAATTTATCAAACAGATCAAGATAAATTGGAAAAAATAATGAAGTTCCTTCTACCTTATTTTTTTTACACACAAAGGTACCTTGAAGTAACCTGATGATAACCACTCAGGATGATAACCACTCAGGGTTTTTTTTGTTTGTTTTTTGTTTGTTTGTTTGTTTGCTTGTTTGTTTTCAGGTACAGGAAAGTAATTTTGAACTGACCACTCTGGGTTTTTTTTGGGGGGGTTGTTTCTGCTTTCTTCTGCTGTTTCTTGTCTATAAAAACAAACTTCTCCACTTGGTTCATTAGATCACTTATTTTATTTTATGTAATAAATTGTTACTTAATTCTAGACTTGAAAATAAGGCCAAGTACAATAATTAAATTAAATTACTGAAACGTCCTTAGACAAAGCTCATCCACTATTACAACATGTAAAATAAGTTTGATTTAACTCTTTAAATATATATTTAAATAAACTTGTTTAAATTTTTATTGTAATTCTTTAATAAAGATCATAAATAATTTTAATCAAAAGTGATAAAGGTGACCTTGTTGAACATTTTTTGAAAAGTCATAAACATTTTGAAGGAATCTGTGACATTCCAGAACATTGAACACTGACCATTTACTAGGTCTGTTTAGCTCATATGACCACTGGAAAATACACCCTCAGATTTAAGAGGGGTTTTTGGTGTTGTTGCTTTTGTTTTTCTAATATCCTGTTAGGGAGAAAGTAAAACTGTCTTCTTTCATTCGCTCTCCTCTCAGTGCTGTCATCTTTTGCTGTGCTTTGCTCTTTTCACATTTTGGTACAAATGAAATATTGGATCATTCAGGGATCTTATCTATTTACAAAGGATTATTTTTCTATTTCTTGCATAATATAATAAACCCAAGGACCAACATGGATCATAGGACCCAAATAAGCCTTGTTTCCCTCCTGAATCACAAATAAATCTTCATGAAGACTTTCATAGGTAAAGGCCTTTTTATGTTATAATGTTCCATAATCTCTGATTTTCAGGTGTTTTAGTCACCAAACCCCTCATAGAAAAATATCTGAATTATTATCGTGAAATAACAAAAATTACTCTTACTTTACTTCCTCTTCAGCCATACTTAGGACCACATGGAAGAGTTCCTTCATGCACAGTTAATTTAAAAGAAAAAAACTACAGTACTAATATAAGATCAATCTTTATGATATAATGTCACAAGCGGAACTGAGTGTCTCATTTCAGTTCAACTCAAGGATTGGTTCTTAAAGACAATGACAAAGGGAAAATCTCCCTCCAAGTAGAACTTCAGACAATATATCTCTGATTGTCCATTATTTAGGAAAGGATAGATGGTTAAAGCTATGAATATTTGTTGTCATAAATAGAGGACAAGAAGTTGGTCAGTTGGACAGGGATTCAGAAAGAATGAAATAGGAAGATTAAAGATACAAAGTTCAGTGAAGAGATAGGTAAATACATGTAGCAATTTGGAAAGTAAAAAATGAAGATACTTATATCCTACATAAATGCTGTCCTGAAAGAATACATCGTAGAGGAAAGTCTCTATGATGTAAAGATTTCTTCTGAGAATGTCAGTCAGATTTTTCTACCACTGGGTTATTGTTCAATAAATCAAAGCTCAAATGTATACATTCCTTTTCAAAGGTGATCAGAATGCCACATTTCTGACTGCTAAGTACCAATAATGATGAGTGATGTTGAGTTTTTGCTATGACACCATTCTCCCAAAATGGCCAGCCAGCCAGCCAGTAAGCATTTGATTACATTAGATTCCTCCTAATCTTTAAGCAAGTAGCAATTTATCTTTATGGGAAGAGATTCATATTTTGTATATGGATTTGTGTTTCCTGTCTACAGTGCTTATGTCAAAAAGACTATTTTTGGACTTATAGAATACCTTATTCTTTATCATGTTGTCCCATACAGTGTGATATTAGATCAAGGAACTAATTGTGTGGTGAAGAAAATGTGGCACTTGGCTCATGCTCATGAAATTCATTTGTCTTAACAAAGTTCTCCATTTCCCAGAATTAGCTGGCATGCTAGCATGGTAAAATGGACTTCTAAAGGCTCCATTATTACACCATCTGGGAAACAACACGCTGAACTGAAGCACTGTCCAAAGTTTGAGTTGTATGAATTAACTGAAAATATAATAAATAGTGTATTCCTACATAGATATATTATGTGTCTTTGGGAATACAGATGTTGACAGATAAGTAGTCCCCTCATATTATTGCTGTTAACTCATTGAAGAAGTTTACTTCTCCACCTGTGCCATATGGGGTTCCCTTGTCCAAAGGCAGAAAGCTTTGCAGCAGAACTTGGAAAAACTTCTTGTTCCTGTTAAATTAGAAGCTGATTATATTAATTGAACCTTTTGGACCTCTTGTATTGATGAATGAGCAGGTGAATTTGGGGTCATCTTACTGGCTAATATAATTGAGCCCATTTAGTATTTTGGTACTGCATAATTGGGGCAGGGGAATTATTGCCACCATACATGATATTACCAAGATATTTCATAAAACTCTTACCTGCAACAGCAAAAGTGAACCCTAGCAAACCCATTGCTAAAGGACACTAAAGATTTGGATCATG
Source organism: Fukomys damarensis (assembly GCF_012274545.1). NCBI lineage: Eukaryota > Metazoa > Chordata > Mammalia > Rodentia > Bathyergidae > Fukomys > Fukomys damarensis. The sequence continues at coordinate 45,438,806 of NW_022900942.1, forward strand.
AGGACAGTTATGGCTTACTCTACCAGTAAAAATTTCAAGAATCGAAGGTTTTGCCTAAGGGTAAAAGAGACATGGAATGGGTTGAGAAGGAAGAAGCTGTGATGATAAGCTTTACGTTGTGGCCATACACTTGGTGAATGCAACAATTGCATTTTAGGTCAATTCATGTCCTCAATTCATATTACATTTCATGAAGTGCACATTACAATTTAGGATTCAAAAATGAGAATGTCTTTATGGACATATAGTGGCAATATAGTGACTCAAAGGATTTTGAGATTCACCCATGTGGAGGAAAATAATTTCTTCCAAATGAACACACAGAGTAGGATTCATTCTTCTCTGTCCTACTTTATGTCTGAGGCTGATATTAAATGCTGAATAACATGAGCAGTCTTTGCTTCAGGCTTCCAGTTGATTTGAACATGGAACATAATAGGAAAGAAATAAAGGCATGAATATTACCTCAGTCCTTGTCTTAGACTCACTCCTCAGGTGCTGCATTGTGTTTCTAGCCATAGCTACTATTTATGGTTATCTTTATGGGTTGTTCCATATCTAAAGTCACCAAGCTGTCTCAAAATTTCAATGGGATCATCTCTTCCTTGACTGACAGGATTTGTGCCAGCTAATAGTTTCCCACATTTTCTAGTTTCTGGGCATTTATCCATTATTAGTTGATTTCCTTTACTCTCACTTACAATGCTTTATAAATTGTTTCTCTTGTATGGAACACATTGGGTTTATTAACACTTTCCTTCCAGTGCCCTGGCTGACATTTACCATGTATCAGGAAGTAAGAAGATATACTATCCATGTGCACCTTAGTAAAATGTTTATTTCTGGGTCTCTTTATTTAGAAATGGGATTCTAATTATGTCATATGTATGTTTTAGAGATAAAAATTTCATGACATATTTGAATTTCTTATAAACACTATTTAGAATTCTAGCAAGTTACTATTATTATTATTGCCATAATTACCATATTGATTATATCATTGTAATGGGTAATCTAGACTTTCAACATAATTGGCTTGAGAGATCCCTAGGAAATTAGTAAAGCAGACTTCTGGGTATGTCTAGTTAGGGCATGGAGACTGCCTCTTCTGATTACTGACCACTTCTTTGGCTTTTCTCTTGCCCTCTGCTTCCTGGTGAGCTGCTTTCCTTTGCCATGATTTTCTGTCATGATGGAGCCAGATGCCGCTGGACTGACACCTCTCTGAAAATGTGAACCAAATAAATATTTCCTTCTTTAACTTGTGTATGTATGTGTTTTGTCCCATCAACAAAAAGACTACTAATTCAATCACCACAAAGACTTTAGCATTCATTGGGCTTTAATACTCCTATTCATACTTTAATCAACATTTCTGACAAACATACTCCTCTGGAATAACACTGTTACAAAATACTCTTCTATTTTGTGAAATTCCCAGTATTATTTACTTAGAGATAAACTTTGCAAAGCAAAGCAATCTTAGTTTATTCTTTCCAAGTAAATGAGTGTAAATGCTATAGTCAATGAGGGCTGAACCAGTAGGAAAACAGCAAAAACAAACAAATAAACGAACAAAAAACTCCAATAATCCTACATAGACTGCTTTTATTGATAGACCTCATAACTGTCTGCCCTATTTCATTGAGAATATCAGAAAATCTCTCTGAGCTAACAGTACTTTATTTTCTTGCCTTTCTCCACAGGACCAGGACAGGAACATGGGCTGCATATAGTAGGAGCTTATTGATTTTTAAAAATAGATCATTAAAGTATAATTGATATAATAAGCTCTATATACTAAAGAATAAATTTTAAAAGATTTGAAATATGCAAATACGTGTACACTTATAAAACCATGTCTACAATGAAGATAAAATGCGTATCTCTCTCACCCCTGAACCTCTTCTCATATCATTTTATGATCTGTCTCTCCCACTCCTCTCTGACTTCACCCTCAAACACCAAGCATCCATGGATCTGCTCTTGTTACTCTATGTAATTTGAATTGTATGCAAATTGAATGATACAGTGTATTCTCTCTTTTTAAATCTGTCTTCTTTTCTTCTGCATAACCATTTTGGAAATCATTCTTGTTGTCTATATCAGTTTGTTCCCTTTGTATTGTTAGGAAATATTTGGTATTTACATTGAACTGTCGACGTTAGTTTCCAGTTTAGAGGTATTACAAATCAAACTATTTTGAACATTCATAAAACAGTCTTTGTATGCTCAAATGAATTCTTTTCTCTGTGACAAATAGCTGAGAATAAAATTCCTGGATTATATGGTACCTGTATGAGTATCTTTTAAGAAACTATCACACAGTTTTCCAAAGAATTTGCATTAGTTTAATTCCCATGAGAAGTATTTGTGAATTCTAGTTCTTCCATGTCCTTACTATACTTGATATGGTATGATTGGAGATATAAATTAGTTTCTTTTGCTCAGCACATAGATAATCAATTGTTCCATAGTGGCCAGGTGTGGTGGTACATTCCTATCATCACAGCATGTGGAAGGCTCAAACAGGAAGATCACTGTGAGTTCAAGGCCAACTTGGGCTATATAATGTGTTGCAGGCCAGCATGAAGTACATAGTGAGACTCTGTCTCAAAAAAAATTAAAAATTAAAAAAAAAAACCCTAACCAGATTGACTTGTGGGAAAATTTTCTTAACACTTAAAATTTGTTTTGAATCTTCATATATATACATATACACAACACATTATGGGAAAGAGAAAGAGAGTCTGTCTGCAGGAAAAGAAAGATTTGTCTAAATATTTTAATACTAAATTTATTGAGACATTGTGAGACTAATAGAAATTACCTTTGGCCTCTACAATTCCAAGAGGTGCTTAAAGTGGTGGCTATTAGCTTCTAGACATTTATTAGTACTGTGAATTATGAGTACATTTTTTGGCAAACTGCATGTGTGTGTTAGTGTATTTCTAGAGTTCATTTTCTGTCTCATTGACTTATTTTTCTGTCATTACAATACCAAACCCCCTTAATTGCTATAATTTTGAATACATTTTAAAATCAGGTGCTGTTACTCCCTAAGTATTCATCCTTTGCAAGAGTTCTATTTGCCTAGTCTAGGTCTTTTGTATTTTCAGAGAAGTTTTATAATCAGTTTCCACAGAAACACTCACTGAAAATTTTATCATACTTTCATTGATTTGATAGATCAATATGGAGAAAAATAACACATTAATATTGTGTTTTTCTGCCCCATAAGTATATTATATATGTTACTTATTTGAATCTTCTTTAATTTCTTTCAGCAATTTATTCTTTAATTTTCTTGATTTCTCTCAGTAAAATAAATTTAATTTATATACACATCTCCCACATCTTTTGTTGATTCATCCCTGTGTTTTTATGTTAGTGTAAATACTGTGTATTCACTGATTAACTGTTCATTGTTAGGTCATACAGTTAAAATTATCTCTGACTACCATCTTTGCATTCTGTCAGTTTAAAAAACTCACGTATTAATTCTATACCTTTGTTTTTTGCAGTCAATGTGATTTCAATATAAGTGATCACATATCTGTTCATATATATTTTGTTCGTCCTTTTTTATATGAATGTGTGTATGCTTCATTTTGTTTTGTTTTGTCTCACTTTATCCCAAATGGTGGAGATTCCAGCAAAAAAGTAAATAGAAAAATAATATATTGCACTCAATGCAGGGGTAAGTATTTAGTCTGTCAGCATTAAGTATGATTTTATATGTCAGTATTTTATAGGAAATATTTGTCAAGTAAAACTATTTCTCTTGTATTTTCCTTTTGCTGAAAGTACTTCTAAAGAATTGATGTTGATTTTTTGTCATTTTTTTACACAAACTGACATAAATATATATCCTTTTCTCCTTTAGTATGTTAATGTGGTGAATTACATTGACGGATTTTCAAATGTTAAACCAACACTGTATGACAGAGAGAAACCGTATTTGGTCATGATGTAACATCTTTTATATTGCTGTATTTTTGATGGTTAATATTTTGTTAAGGATGTTTATATATACATATAAGGAGATTATTGGTCTGTAAGTTTCATTCCTGGTAATATAGTTATCCCAGTAGCTTGGGATGATACTAATATCATAAAATGAACTGAAGTGTACTCACCTTCTATTTCCTTCAAGATATTGCATAGAATTCTTACTATTCCTTGCTTAAATTGTAGGATTTTCCAGGAAATCAATCTAGAATTGAGGTTTTCCTGTTTGAAAGCTGTTTTGTTTTTCTTTTACTTTATTTTAGAGAAGCACGGGAGGCTGAGACTAGATCTTGCCTCAAACTCATGCCAAGTCCTGGGATTATAGTTGCTCACCACTGCACTAGAGCTTTTAAAATCTTGCAATTAAACTTTCATTTCTTTGATTGAATTTAAGACTAAAAAGGTCATCTATTCCTTTACAAGTCATTTTTAATAGGTTTTGTTTTCTTTTTGTTTTTAATACTGGACATTAAACTTATGGAGCACTGAGGGACTTCTCAGTCTTTTTCTTAAAAATTTTGATTCAGGTTCTTTATAAATTGCCCAGGCTAGCCTCAAATGTTTAATTCTGCTGCCTTATCCTCTCATTTGATGGTGAATGCAGTCTTACCATGTTGAGGTAGTAGTAACTGTCTTTCCAAAAGCTTAATTAATATAATGTCAATTACCAAACTTAGAGATAGAGATTTGTCCATAATATTCTTTTTCATCCTTATAATATCCTGGTTAATATGTTTGGAGAGTGGTGATGCCTGTGTTGGTGATTTATGTCTATTTTTTTCTCTTTATCAGTATAGCTAGAGTTTTACCAATCTAATCGATATTTTGAAAGAAACTGCTTTTGGATTCATTGATTTTCTTGATTGTTTTTCTATAAAAATGTAATCCAATTTCATCTTTAATTTTATTATTTCCTCCTTTCTGATTGTTGTGGGTTTGATTTGGTCTACTGTCACTAATCTCTTAAAGAGAAAGATACCTTTATTGATTTTAGACCTATCCTCTTTTTATATATATAAGCAATTTACTCTTTACCCTTAACTATTGCTTTAGCTGAATATCAAAAATTTCAGTTTGTTGTGTTTAAATTTTAATGTGGGCATTTAAAAATTTTTCTTCTGTGACTTTCTGTTTACTCACAGTTTATGTAGAAGTGTGCTATTGGATTTCTAAATATTTGAGGATTTTTTAGATTTATTTCTAGCATTGATTTCTAGACTAAATTTATTATAGGTGAAAAATAACTACCTTGTATCATTTCTATTCCTTCAAATTTATTAAGTATACAAGTTAGCTGTTCGGGGAATAAGTACAGTGGAATCTGGATAGCAGGAGGCAGGACCTAGAGGGTGGGTAGGAAGAGTTAAAATTCAACAATATTAAGGTATATTTTATTGTCCAGAGTATGGTCTATTTTGGTGAGTGTTCCTGTGTATCTGAATAGAATGTGTATTCTGTTTTAGATGATGACATACTCTCCAAGTGTTTAACAGATTAAGTTAGTAAATACTGTTTTTGATATTTTTTATATCCTGATTCTCGGCTCATTTGTTCTGTCAATTTCTAAGAAAAGATTACTGAAGTCTCTAATTCTGAGGATTTTCTGCTAATAGATCTATCTGTTTTTGCTGCTTGAATTCTGAAATTAAATGTGTATACATATTTGAGTTTATGTTTACTAGAACATAAATCCTCTATTGATATGTAATGTCTCTATTTTCACTGTTTGCATAATATATCTTTTCAATCCTTTACCTTTTTTCTTTATACAGACTAGTTTCATTTTCAATGAGTTTCCTACTTTCACCTACAGTAGTTCACTACTCTTCTCAGGGTACAGTGTTTATGATCCTTCCTCTGTAGATGAAGGCATTTTGGCATATGGAAATTGGATGTCAGTGGGTTTTGGTAGTTGCCACTATTCATTTCTACCAGCCAGCATCAAAAAGAAAACTTTCTTTTGATTCTCCTACCCACCTAAAATAACAGGTGGGATTCCTGGAGGAGACTGCAAACCTTCCTATGTGTTCATTCTATAGAGATTTTGTCTTCTTATCTCACCTACACTCAGGCTTTAGTAATTCATTAAAACTTCATAGTTGAATCTCTTTACTGGTTTGGTGATTTCTATTCCAGTAAGTGTATGCTTGAGTATAGTTTCTTCATGTGGGTTCATGTTGGTTAGTTGTTTCACCTGTATACTCACTTCTCATGAGTTTAGGCAAAGCCTCTCTTGCATGGTTTTCCCAGCTTGTGTTGTGGGGTGTATGTGTGTGTGTGTGTGTGTGTGTGTGTGTGTGTGTGTGTGTGTGTAGGAAAGGCGAAGTTTCTCATTCTCTACATCTCTGAACTAAACCTAGAAATCTCCAAATGTCAATCTATATTATTTGATATATGAAAAGTATTATACAAGTTTTGTGTGGGATTTTTAGTTCTAAAATATAGAAATGCATGAAACCATCTCCTGATATTAAGGACTAGAAGTTTACTTCTTTACATATAGAGAGGGAATGGGACAGACGTTAGATGTACAAGTAAGTGAAATAACATGCACTCTACTTTGAGTGGTTAATAGGTCTATAAATGACCTGAATTCTCATTATTTCAAATAATTTGCATGCATTCACATTGTAGCTGTGTTCAGTGTTGAAACCTCTTCATTTTATAACAAAAGATCTAAGATTTGAGAACCAAATCCCATTTTAATAACACCATCATAATCAACAGCCAGTTAGGGCAACACATCTTTAAATGGGCCAAAATTTTTGTAATATTTTTTTAGTTTATTTATTTGCAAAGAGAGTTACTATCTTGGCTACTATGTCACTACCTACACACTATAATTAATTGAATTATTTCCTGGGCACATTGTCCCATTGGAAAAGTGTGCCACCTCTTTTGGACTTCCAAGTTTTTCCCTTTCACCTCAAATTTTGAGTGATATAATTTTGTCTTCTCTGTTGAATAAATAATTCCAAAATTTAAAATTTTATTGATTAATAAATTATCTCACCCAGACTGGGAAAGCAGCACCTACTTTCAAGAAGAAAATGACCCTTTTCTTCCCTTTCAAAAATCTTTAGAAAAATAACATATCTCTTCCCCTTAGCTTCCTTTCCATTATATTAGTAAATTTTGTTTCCTCTAATAAGCTGCAGAAGCCAGTAATATTATAGGGACTCATTAATACAATCTAATCACAGCAGAAGATCAAGCTCATCTCTTTCTCTTTACATTGTCAAGTGTTTCAATATTTTATTCTATAATATGATGACCAGAACTGATCGTGGTAATCTAACTGTGGATCTGACTAATGTATTGTATAATCAAAGATCTCCTCTGAGATGAGAATTCATTTACATTCCCTAACTGGAACCATATCAGTCAGGCCTATTGAAATCACTACTCTAGAGTATTCTAAAAGGAAATCAGGAAACAGGACAGCCATGGGGAGATGGCAATAATGAGGAACAGGATAGCACGATCTTGCACTGTTCTTGCCCGTGCCTCAGTTTCCCTGTATGCAAAATCTCTACTAGAATTCTCAAACTCAAAACCCTACAGGTTTAGACAGGCAATGGAAATGATCAAGTAACAGTGTGTAGGGTTTAAAAGAATTTCAGGAAACTGCCAAACTGCTCTGTCTCTAGGGATGTGGTCCCTTAGTTCTAGCTCATTACTGCTGCGCAAAAAGGCAGCCACAGCCTTTCTAGAAAGTCCAGTTTAATTAAAGAGTTTTAGAATTTAATTTAAAGAATTTTTTAGAATTTAATTTAAAGAATTAAAGATTTTCATAGGAAATCACTCATTTTTAAAAAATGTAGAAACTGTTTTAAAATTCAGTAAAGCAAGAAGCTATAAAACAAACAGCAGGAAAATGCCTCTTATGAACGGCTTATTTGTGCCTATGATGTTAGAAGTTCTTCAAGATACCCCCCAGTTCTGTCTTGATTTATTTGAAGATTGCAAGTTAGCATGATTTTTAAGGAAATTGACCCTTACTGTTTATGCTGAGACTATTTAGAGAAGAAGAACCAGGCTTATCCAAAGGTGATAATTAAGAGTCAAATCTTACAGAACTCTGTTAAGGGTACTTGGGAAGTTAAAAAGGCAGTCTTTCAGGAACACACACAGTATTCATTGGCTCAACAAATATTTATTGAGTAATGAAAGGTCAATAGGAGTGAAATAATTCAATTTACCTTCCATTCCTCTCCAAACTTATCTGTATTTTCCCACATTCTCAATCCTCTGAGACCTCTGCAGAGCTCTATATTTTATATGTTCTTAAATCTGTATTTTCTGCCTCCTTTGGGACTTTTCTTTATTAATGATTCTTTTAGTTTTTAGGTTATATCATATAATTTCCACTTGTTCTTTTTTTTTTCTTTCTTTTCAGTTGAAATCGTGTGTGGCATACTACACATGAAGTAGTACTCAGTGTACAGGGCTGTGGTAAAGATTAAATGTAGCAAATTTGGAAAAGGCATTAGAACACCTGTGACTTTAGTAAAATTGATAAAAGTGCTTTGAGAAATAATGCAAGGTATGTTTAATATCAAAATCTTTTAAAAATCTGAGATATAAAGAGATTAAGGAATTTGCTAGGCCTTACACAGTTAATGAGTGGCAGATCTGAGAGTTAAATTGAGATTGTCTGGCTGCAGAGACCAGCCCTTCAAATACCAGACTCTTAGCTTTGCAATCACATTATGTGGTCCAAAACAAAATAAAAAATAACACTACAATAAATAAAGGTCACATCAGTGGCATTTTACATATCGTAAGTTAATAATAATGAGCACTATATTATTAATTTCCATTCTTTTTTTCCCTTGCTCAATAGAAACTTTTCATGATCTCCCTCCCCAGCAATTTCAATAAGATGCTTGAAAATTTGTTTTGCTTTGTTGCAGATAATATGCTTACTAAGAGTCATTGTTTTCTTTATGGGGCCAGTTCTCCCTCTAAATGTTCAATGCCTTTCTGATTTTATGACCAGAGTGGTTGATTGTTGAATTTTAACTCTTCCTACCCACCCTCTAGGTCCTGCTTCCTGCTATCCAGATTCCACTGTACTTATTCCCTGAACAGCTAACTTGGATACTTAGATTAGGAAATACTTCAATAAAGCTATACTTGACTTACTTACAGTCCTTTCCCAGCCTCCCAAATGCACATTTATGCAATCTTATAATTTTTGTACAATGATAAGATTTCACCCAGCCCCTCTCTATAGACTGGGTATAGCCAGATGCTTAAATTGACTCAGGATTCAAAATTTGCAGAAGAAAAAGGAAAACCTTGAGAGGGTGGTTATTAAATGGTTAAATTTACTCATCATTAGTTCCCTAGCTCAGTAAGCAAGGAAATGAAAAATGAAAACATGAGGTGTGGGGGGAGCAGGAAGGGGGACATGAAAGAGTGTTGGGTTCATTCAGGTGAAGCACTATTAAATTGAGAGGAAGTGATAAATGGCAAAGTAGACGATTGTGACCAGGACCTGGTATGTTGGGCCGCAAGATCTCAGGTACAGAGCTATCTGAATGATTCCCTGTGTAGTTGTCAAAGTGCATTTCCACAGTGTGTCTGCCAGTCTTCACTCTCAAGGCAGAAACATCTTTTGGTGCTAAGGCTGCACAAGCTAGGTCTTATCATGAATTAGCTCAAGTAATATTTTCAAGTTTTTGCCTTTTACTCTCTCCTTTCACTTGAACCTCTCTGCTTATTTATCGCTTTCAGGGCATTATTTTTAGTTCATCATGCGATTGTCTCTTAAACAACATGTTTCAACAGTGTTTTTGATCCAATTCCTTCCCAAGATGCTGCTTATCATTAATATCCCTCTACCATTCACAGACTGTGACCTACAATTACTTACTTAAAGGAGAAATTAGGCAGACATGTATCTGAGTGATGAGCCCTGGTGCTCATGACATCAAAGATTTATGGAGGCAAAGGCTTCCACTGGATCAACCATGTGGGTGTTTTGTTTTTGTTTTTGTTTTTGTTTTTTGGGGGGTACCGGGGATTGAACTCCGGTACTTGCGCGTGCAAGGCAGGCCACTGAACCGCTGAGCTAAATCCCCAGCTCTCATGGGGGTGTTTTAATTGTTTACTATGATAACAGGAGACAGATTATTAGAGAAGACTGTAATCAGGTTGCAGACCTTCACTGAATGTGGATGAATGCCTGTTCTTCACAGGACACTGATGAAGTTGGTAGATGCAATGGCTTGGACACTCAAAGGAGGATTTTTCTCCGGATGGGGCTGAAAGAAAAGAATATTCACGTGCACATGGCAATGGGGTACTCTCAGGACTTGGGACATGGAACAAACAGCCTCTGCTATGGATCTGTTTGATCCTGAGTAGCATTTCTCAAACTTTCCAGAGTACCTATTGAACATATGATATTCTATAGTTATGCAGAATATAACCTCAACATTAGCAGATGAAGGGGAACTTCCAGAAATGTTTGAGAAATATTGCTGTTAGGAAAACAAGTGAAATTAAGAAGAGTATGGAGAAGAAGTGTTTTGTGAGTATGCTGAGAATATAACAGGTACTTACCAGCTCAGCCTGCAGATGTCCAGTGGTTAACTAAAAGTAGGATAAACTTTGGCATCTCTGCTCTCATTTTATATATGTCCTTTGTTACTCTCAAATGTTGGTCAGATCCCTGATCAGCTCTGCTTGTAGGCATGTTAATCACTGAAATAGTATATTACAAGATTTGTTAGCCCTAAATTTATGTAACCTATCTCATCTCCTTTCAAGATTAAGGCCACAGAAATAAGAATAATGAAAGTAATTTTTAGGATTTTCAGGGGTATCCAATTGCTAGGTCTTATCAAGACTGGTTCTAGAGCCCGGAGTTATGCCTGGAAGTATAAAATCATTGTCTAAATCTGCATTCAGCTAAGATTCCAGGAAGAATAGAGCCTCACAGACCACTTATGAGGAAGTCATTCCCAAAACAGAACTAACTATCCCATGAAGGAAACTCAGGCTGCCATGTTAGGCAGAAATTTTCATATCATGATGGGGACCAAATGGACCCTCAAATAATGGTGGCTGTCCCACTACCTCAGAGAACCAGTCCCATGAAACTATGAAGCAGATCACAGCTTGACCAGGATTGTTCACCCTGCCAGCTATGCACACCCATAAGCTTTGTTGTCCTTTTCTAAAAAAAAAAAAACAAAAAAACAAAAAAAAGACAAAGCTTCTGTCAGCCTCAAAGACTGATCTTGAACCTCTGCATCTGTACTTCCCAGAACAGCTATGCAAACTAAGGCAGATTAAAGTTCTGTTCCTCACCTTCTGCAGCTTCTCATCTCCTTGACTAGAGTTATGTGGTGTGGAATATGTGGCCAAAATGGTCTGTCTGTTTGGACCCCTAGCGCTGGGACTTTTTCCTGAAAACTGCATTAACAAGAATAGAAGAATGCTTCCTCAATACAGCAAGGAAATTTCAAAAGAGTGTAAGGAACAACAACAACAACAACAAAAAATAATAACCTGGGCTGAAAAATATACAGAGAATCCTGGCAGTAACAAGGAAAGGGAGTAGAAATACAACTTAGTAATATCTATATTATACTTTATATCTAGATGTACCCAATAGCTTCATGGGCTCATAGGCATGGCCTGGAAGGTTTCTTTCTCTTTACATCACCTCCTTTGACTCTCTTCTTCCTGTCCACCATGGCATTCTGAGCAGGTCTTCTCTGCTATGTCTCTCTGCTATGTTGTCCTGCCTTGGTGCCAGCCAACTGTGGACTGAGATGTGAGCCAACATATTACAGGCAACTAAGTTAGATAGAAATTAATATATAGTCAGAGACGGACTGGGCTCCCAAGGAAGTTAGTAGAAAATGATAACAGAATTGTGGCTGTGCGTGTGTCTGAAGAAGAAAAAACACTAAGAAAAAGTCATAATAGACAGACTTGTATACTTCCTTAAGCTATAAGCAGAACTTGAGACCATATTGTAATTAGTGCCACATAGTCCATTAAGTCCAGACATGAATCAGACACCAGGTGGGTGACCAGAATACTTAGCCCATTCCTTTTCCTAAAATGTTCCCATTTTAGAAGTCATAGATAAGCCAAGGTTAAGGATGTCAAACATATAGCCTTGCTACATATTCCTTCTTACTGGATCAATATTAGCTAAGCTCCTATATACAAAATCTTATTGGTTGATTTTAGTTTGACCCATGTTATACTCATACTGTGACTTTGTATAAGAATTGCCCTAACAAAAATCTTTGGTTACTACCCACTTGGGACCCCTCCTGTCCTCAGGAACTATTCCCATTTGCCCAAAAAACTTTCTCAATCTTAACTTTTTTGTCCTTTGGAATTTATTCTTTGGTTTCAGGGGACATGACATGTAGCAGGTTGGGAGTTATATTTCTCCTATATCAAAAACAAACATTTTCTCCTTTAAATTGCATGTATTGAGTATTGTGCCTTAGAAAGGAGGAAAATGACTAAGACAGATTTTAGTACCAGAAATGGGGTTGTTTCTTTGATGCTGTCTGACCATGGAATTCAGAAACCTTTCAAACTGATTCATGGGAGGAGTTTGTAAAGGTATGGAAATGACAGCTACACCAGCAGCCCTAGAATTCTGGGAGCCAAGCTTTGGTAATGCAACTGGTAAAGACTAGACTCCAGGGATTTCAGTTAGGAAAAAGCACCCCATTCAGGTAAATCCAGATCATGTATGGTGGAGAATTTAACATTTTGTTCATGTTCTGAGACTCTGTGAGAAAGTGAGATTAAGGATGGCAGACTAATTAATCTGATTGAGGAAATTTCAAGGCAGCCTAAAATTGAAGCTGTAGCATGGATACTGCTTTCTGTTTTTAAGCCAGGTTTGTACTGAAAAATCAGGAGCAAAATGCTGGTTTGAAAATGTTTCATTTTCCACAAGGGTGAAAAATGAAGAGGTGGTAAAATTGGAGCAAAGGAGACTCTGCTGAAAAACTTTGCATTAAAAAGTAGGCAAGTACTTTTCAAAATGACAATAAGAAAATGGCTTGAAGGCATGTGCAAGAGCCCACCCTTCTAAGCCTGTAGAAAAGTGAAAGATTGCTTTAAGAAGAGATCCCTCCAAGCACTGTGCTACATAAAGGCTGCCTAAAAAACTGGTTTCCTGTGATTCCTGTTCATAATCTTCAGGCATGCGGGTGCACAGAGGACCCTGCCACCAAGATGCTAAGAAACCATGAACAGAATTAAGAGACAAGCTACAATGTGGGAAAAAATTTTTACCAGCTGCTCCTCAGGCAAAGGACTATTATCTAGAATCTATAAAGAACTCAAAATAACCAGCTGCCCCCCAAATATAAGGACCCAATTCAAAACTGGACATCTGAAATGAACAGACATTTCTTAGACAAAGAAGTAAAAGCAGCAAGTAAATATATGAGAAAATGTTCCACATCACTGGTCATTCAAGAGATGCAGATGAAAACAACACTGAGATTCCATCTCACCCCACAAAGAAGGGCTGATATAAAAAAAAAATCAAACAATAACAAATGTTGGCAGGGTTGTGGGAGAAAGGAACCATTCTCCATTGTTGGTGGGAGAGCAGACTAGAGCAACCACTATGGAAATCAATAATGGAGATACTTCAAAGAGCTGGGACTAGAAGTTCCATTTGACCCAGCCATCCCTCTGCTGGGTATCTCTCCAAAAGAATTAAAAGAATCATATCACAGAGATATATGTGCACCTAGATTTATAGCAGCACAGTTTGTAATTACTAAAACTTGGAAACAGCCCATTTGCCCATCAGTTGGAAACTGGTTAAAGAAGATGTGTTTTTTCTATAAAATGGAATATTACTCAGCCATAAGAATGAGAAATTAGAGTTATTCATAGGAAAATGGATACATATTGAGGCTATACTCCTAAGTGAAATAAATATGTCACATGTGTAAATACAGAATAGTTTCTCTGGTGTGAATAAACTGTAATAATACATAAGATCCTAATGAGATAACTGACAATTTGAAATAGGAGGAAAACAGCTAAAGGTATAGAGAAAGTGGGAAGGGTAGGGGAAAGGGAAAAAGGGAAAAGGAAAAAATAGGAGAAAATGAAAAAATGGAAATAAAGTGTTTGTAAATGGGGTGAAGGGAGGGCAGGGAGGGACAAGGGGGAAAAATGAGAACCAAGACTTCTCATGTAAAGGTACGAGATCCCAATAATGACTGCAACTGTACTGTATACCTAAAATGTACCAATAAATTGAATGAGGAAAAAAATGAAAAAGAAAAAAAAAAAAAAAAAAAAAGAAACTGGCTGAGAGCTAGAGAAGGTAGCAGAGAGCCATGCACCATCCACATGGTACTAATGGTATAGGTGTGCAGAATACGAAAGTTGTGGCGTAACTGGAGCTTCCCCTCATATTTTACAGAAAGGCCTGAGAGGTCAGGCAGTGTGAAGTTGAGGAAAAGAAGCTAGAAGTGCAGTGTGAGCAACACAGATTTGCAGAAGCCAGGAATATGGACGAGCTAGGGAAAACCACAAGAAGTGAGTGAAGCTAACACAAGAGAAAAGCCATGAGTGCTGAAACCACCGGCATTATCATAGGGGCAGAGTCACGCAAGCCCTTTCAAGTTCGCATCTCACTACAACCTGCCATATATAGGAATACGGGATTTGATATTTACAGTGTGTTATTGTATATCAATAGTATTTAACTCTCTTTTTGCTTTTTATAGGGGCTCCCAGCTAACACTTTGCTTTGAGTCTCAGGAGAGTTTGAATTTAGACTTTTTAGAATTGCTGGAATTGTTAGAAATTTTGCAGCTCAGAGAGATGGACCAGATCAGTTTTGCCTAAAGAGGTGCACTCAAATCTTTAGAGGACTATGGACAGAATGCTATGGTTTCTATCTAGATCTACTCTCAAGAGCCTCTTGTACTCCTAGGCATGGCCTGGAAAGAGCATCTGCTTCCCTAGATCGCCCCCTGATTCTCTCCTTCCTGTCTGCTATGCTATTCTGAGCAGTGCTCTTCGGCCATGCCATCCTACCTTGGAGCCAGCCAACTGTGGATTGTAACATGAAAGCCCCCAAAACCTTCCTCTTTTAATTTGCAGGATTCAAGTATGGTGTCACAGCAAGAAAAATGCTGAACAGCACAGAATGATGGGATGGATTTTTTTTTTTTTTGATAGCATGTTGACATTGGATGAAGTCCTTACAAAGTAGAAGAGCTTTAATGCAATTTTAAAATTGCATTTACCCCTCACTATTTGAAAGAGGTTGGTTGTAGGCCCCTGCCACCTAACCCATCAAATGTTAAAATTTATGGATCCTCAACCACTTATATAAAATGACATAGTATCTGTACATAACCAATATTCTTGCATTAATTATCTCTAGATTACTTATAATGCCTCTTACAAGGAAACACTGTGTCTATAGTTATTGTACTATATCCAGTAAGGGAATAATAGTAGGAAAATGAAGTCTGTACGTGTTCAATACACCTGTATCCTTTGTAGGCCTAACTATATTTTTAATCTGAAGTTAATTGTGAAACCTACAGGCATGTGAGGCAAATCATTTTTGCTCAGAAACTAGACATAATTTCACAAGACAGGTTTCCAGTCTGAGAGAGGAGCTTTCCTTTTGAGGAAAAGATAGGGTGCTTCTGGTTGCTTCCATTTGGATGAATGCTAACTGCTAGCACAGGTGATGGGGTTCAAAATTTCTCATGGTGAAATAGGAAATATCTGTAGCCCAGGGTCCACATAGAAATGTGTGTGTGTGTGTGTGTGTGTGTGTGTGTGTGTATTTCATTATGTTTATTTCTACATTTTAGGTATAAGATACAAAGACATTCATAATTGGGAATTTGTACCTTTATATAATATATATTGGTTCTTATTTTCTCCATTCCCCTGCCCTTCCTTCAACCTTTCCCTATTTACAAAGATGTTGTTTCCATTTTTTCCTTTTCTCATATTTTTCCCTTCTTTCTTTTCCTCTCCTGCTTCCCTTTCTCCTTCCTCTTTAGACCTTTTCTACCTATTTCAAATTATCAATTATATATTTTGATTCTTATTCACACTTTCAGTTTCTCACACCAGGGAAATTATTTGATATTTACACGTGTGTCCTATATATCTCACTTAAGAGTATGGCCTCAATGTGCATCCATTTAGCTATAAATCTCTCTTGTATCTCATTCTTTATGGCTGAGTCTTACTCTATTTTATATTTTTAAATATCTTCTTTATCCAGTATCCACTTGATGGGCTATTGGGCTATTTCCAAGTTTTAGCTATTACAAACCGCCACTATAAACATGGGTATGCATGCATCTCTGTGGTACAATTCTTTTGGGAAGATATCCACCAGGAGAATAACTGGGTCAAATGGGACCTCTAATCCTAGTTTTTTAGGTATCTGCATATTGATTTCCACATGATTGAACCACTCTGCATGGAGAACTATATTTAAATCAGGACCTTTTTATGAATCCCAAAGGAAACAGGTTGGCTGTTGCATTCTTACTACCCACAAGAGGCCCAGTTACCCACCTCAAAAGGCTCAAATTTATGTGAAGTAACAAGAACACTTGCACTGGCTTAGGCAAATGAGCCCCAAGTAAGTCGTACCTGGTTGTTAGGAGGCACTTAGCTGCATACTAGGTATCTCAACTGGCAGTCACTTGTGCTGGCTCAAGACATCAGACAGAATGGACCTAAGTATCCTTAGCCTCCCTTTACCACCCCTACTCTGAACTCCAAAACGCCACGAATTTTCATGCTCTCATTTTTAATGTTATAAAATCAAAGTTTTGACTTTGTGATGGAATTCCAGTTTTCCTTGGGCTGACCCCAGAAAAATTTCTCTTACTTGCTCACTCTTTGCTCTTTTTAAACATCAAGTCTTATCATTATCCCTGCAATGTTCACAGATTCTAATTTGTCTAGTTATTTTTATGCATTTCAGGGCTTCTTGTTTTGGGTGCTAGTTTGAATCTTTCACAACTCTCTGCTGCTGAAACTCTGCTCATTTTCTGATGACACATTTACACGTCAGATTTTCTTATACTTTCCTCTGTACTCTGATTCAGAATTAATTACCATTTGAGTTCCCATAGCACTTTGCATCTCTGTCGAGGAAACTCTTCAACACCCTGTGACAGTTAGTCTTGCTTATGTACCTTGTTCTTTCATTAGATTATAAACCTTCAGAAGGAAAGATTGTGTTTTTTTACTATTATCCTCTAGAGCAGCCATCTTAATACCTTGAATAGAGTGTGCACTGGACCAAATATTGGCTGATTGAATATCCATTTTCAGCAAATGCAATAGGCCTTTTCCACCTTATAAGCAGACTTGAATTATAAAGAAACATTGCACACAAATCAAGTAGCAATTTATCAATGGTCCCCCCAGTGGTTTGAATAAGTAAATGACCTTTTCCAGACCACAGGAATTTCCTCACTTCTTACTGTTTAAGGAGAATCTTGAATAATAGAAGCACAGATGTATAAACTGTGTTACATAGAAAACGTGGTGATTCTCTGTGACTTAGAGGCAGAGCTTTCTATTTGTTTTTCTGAATCATATAAGGAGATATTATTCCAAGTTCTGGAAGGAGGAAGAAGTTTAAGATCTGGAACCATGAACCTCAGATAATGGCATATACTTTGTGGCTTAGTGGGATATGATCAGCCTACAGACAGAAAGCCTTCCATACCTGTGATCCCTGGTCAAGTAGCTTCAATCCTTTGGAATTCTGTTTCCCTCTATCAAACTCTGGATTGTTATGCCTGTCCTGAATGTATTCAACGTTTCAGAACTTTTCAGCCTCATTTGTTTCTTTTTCCAGGTACAGCTAAAGTGAATAACTCTACTGGCTCTGAGAAGCTTTCAGCAGGTAGAATCTGAGCACTCAGTTCCATGTCCATCAGCTGTTGCTGGAATAGTGTGGAAAGACTTAAGAACCCTCTCAGCTTGCTCTCTGGAATGCACATTCTAAAAGTTGAGAGCAGTAAAGAACCACAGGATAAACTATGACCGAAAACGGACAGGGACAAGTAGAAAATTCTCTCCTTTATAGACAGACAGTCATGAAATATCCCTTTATCGAATCAAACAACCAGTTTGCATAGAGTGGTCACCTGATATTTTATCCTTGTATTTGATTCTTTTTTCAATGTCTTTTACTAATTTCCCTGGATTCACACTCTTGAAATAGAATAATCACACAGAAGCACACAAGCCTTTTTTCTCAGACTCTGCTTCTGGGAAACATAGGCTAAGACGAAACACTATTTGTGACATACAAAGTAAATAAATAAAATCTCCATAAGAAGATCTAAAGAGATAGCAAATTGACTTCTCATTTTTTTTTTGCAAACAAATATGGAAGAGCTAAACATGGTCATATCACTTAAAAGGATTTGAAAATTGAAGTGGTCTTTGATGGGGCCTTTTAGTTAAACATTGAAAATATTCAGAGAACTTTTCTTTGTAATCACCATGGTCCTTCGTTCTCAAGATGCTAGGCTGGTCTTAGTGGGTAAAAGGCAGAGAAATCAAACAGAGCATTATAGTCCCAAGAGCCAAATTAAACCAAGCTGACCACATTGCTTTGTGCCCTACAAAAGAACTGGAAGCTGGGAAAGAAATGCTCGCTAATGGAAAATAACCAAGAGGCTAAGGAGAGAGATGTTATTTTTGAACTTTTAAAGAGAACATTATAAATAGCAGAGAAAATGGAAACGCAGAAATTAAAAACAATAAAAACAAAAGCAAGTTGACAGTGGCTCTTTTAATATGACAATTTGGTGCTACAAAGGCCCAGGCTTACGGACGTAATAGCTGAGTCCCAGTGAAATAGCCAAGGACCATGGGGTTTGAGCACTTAGTCACAATGGCATTTTAGGTTAAACAATCATTGACTCAGCGGTGAAAAATGAGATAAATTAAAATTATTTTCTTCACAACGGCCGAAGGGCTTGGCAAGTAATATATTGAAGAAATTTCCTGGACATAATAGGTTACATTAATTTTCAACTGCAAAACAATTCCTTCAGCATTATTTTTCAAGGAGAGAGGGAAAAAGGGGGGCGGGAAGTCACCCTGTTACTTGCACTATTTACTTCTGGGCTAAATGAGAAAACATGTTTCAAAGAGAAGATTAAGAAAGATGTATCAAGACACACAGCAAAATCCTGACTGTAAAGAATTCAAGGTAATCGGTTGCCCATTTGCCTGTTCAAAGATGGTCAGTATTAACCAGAAAAAGTAGAACCAAAAGTTTTGAAAATCATTACTTCGGGAAGTGAGCTGTTAAGCCCTCCAGAAGCCAAAAGTACCTTTCTTTGGAATATGAAACCAGACTAATGCAGAAGCAAGTCTTCCCAGATAAATGGGGTGCCAGTTATCGTAGAAGAGCTCATCTCTCTAATGAGAGGCTTTCTGTCCCTGACACTGGAACTCTTCAGGTTCCAAGCCGTGCAGATTTCATATGCTGCTTCCAGAACCAGACAAATTGAGTTCAATATGGTGGTAGAAAAAGATAGTGCCATCATCTAGTGACAAACAGGAACTGAAGCCATTATTTCTTTTTCTATTGATATTTTTGACTTTTTGGCCATGCAGTCCCTGCCACAACTACTGTGGCTTTTTTTGTTTGTTGGTTGGTTGGTTTGTTTTGTTTTATTTTTTGGTACCAGGGATTGAACTCAGGTCCTTGTGCTTGCAAAGCAGGAGGCAGAACTACTGAGCTAAATCCCCAGCCCTTGTTTTTTTTAATTTTTTGACAAAGTCTTACTATGTAATCTAGGGTGAACTTCTACTCACAGTATGGCTCAGGCTGGACTCAAACTCTCCATCATCTTTACTCTGCCTCCCAAGTACCGGGACTAAAACCATTTACACAGCTACTCTACCTAACTTCATAATTGTAACAAGAAAGCAACCATTGACATGGCATTCTAATAATTATTTATGGGCATTGAAATTTGTATTCTTTATAATATTCACATGTCATGGAATGATTTTCTTCATTTTTTTATTTCAACCACCTAAACTGAAAACACTATTACTAGTTTTCACACTCTGCTAAAAAAACAAAAACAAAAACAAAAACAAAAACAAAAAAAACAACAGAACAGCCAACCAGCTGGACTTGGCCTGGAAGCCATTGTTTGTTAACCACCTTTGGTTTACAATAATGATACAATATATCTTAGAACATCACTTGTTTGTCAGAGAGATGTAAGCAACTTGTTAGATTAATTGGATAACTAATTTTAAATGTCAGAAGAATATTTCAAAATTTTTGTGCTATTCACAGTGTGGTGAGTATAGAGAAGACATTAACACTTTCACAATCACATTTCTGTCATGACAATCAATGAAGTAGTTCAAATCCTACTAGTCTGTTTCCATGATATAAAGACACCTACTATAGGTACTTCGGGTTATAAGGATGACTCCTTTTTTAATGAAAAACACATAAGAACAAGAATTTCATTCTTAGTTATTTCTTTTTGTCAGGTTTCCCATAGCTGGTAAACAGTATCCAACAGCCACAACTTGAATGAGCAGAGGTTTAATCTGGCTCATTGTTGGGAAGATTTAGTTAATACTCAGCTGGCTCCAAGGGCAAAAAAAAACATAGTAAAAGATTATGGCAGAAGAAAGATGCTCAACACAGTGCACCAGGAATCAGAGTGAGGAAAGGAGTCAGGGACAAGAATATACCTTTCAGCACATGTCCCTACTGGTGCACCTCTTCTGACCATTTTTCACCTCCTAATGGCACAATTAGCTACAGACTCATAAATTGATTAATTTACTGATGAGTATAAAGCCCCTATTATCCAATTACCTTCCAAAAGCTCTGCCCTTGAATACATAAGATCTTTGGTGGACATTTTAGAGCTAAAACATGACATTCTATCCCTGACCTCTACAGGTTCATGTCCATCACATTATACAAAATGCATTTAGTCCATCTCTAAGAAATGACAGCGTCTTAACAGTTCCAGCATTGCTGAAATGTTTAACCCAAAAAAAACCTCTGAGTCTCAAAGTAATCTCTTAGCTGTGAACCCCTGTAAAAATCCTAAAACAATTTAAATACTTTCAATATAATTCAATGGTATGGAGTAAATTTTCCCTTTGCAAAATGAAGGAAGGAGGGAACAGAAAGAAATTATACCAAAGCAAGATTGAAAGCAAAGGGAAGTATTAAATTGTGAACTTTGATCTCAGCAACTTAGAAATTGATGGTGAGTCACAAACTCAAAAGAGAGTTTGTACCCCTGACCCTATGACATTGCTGGTTGCAACCCACTTGTTGTCTCTTTCGGACTGGCTCTGCTCACTGCCTGACTTTCAACAGGAGATGTTCCCCATCCCTAGCCTTTCTAACTTCCTGGGACCTCTGCTGAGTTTTGGATACACTCTCACAGCTCACAAATCACCTTATCGGGGTCACATTTTCTGACTTCCCAAGCCTTCCTCTGAAATCTGGGTGGAAGCTTTTGAGTCCTCATAATTCTTGCAATCTTCATAACCCAGTATTAGTACAATGTGTATAATGCCAATTTATCACCAGTTTAAACAGTAGCCTGGCCCCCTGGACCATGGCTGCAGAAGGCTTTGAGTCTCTGGATGTCTGAATTCAGGGTAATATTTTAAGTGGCCATGAATGAACAAGGTGCCCTGGGCTATCTTCTCACAGCAAGGTATTTCCAAGTATTTCTGCCCCTTTACATCCTTGAGTTTGGCATGGTGGGTTCTGGGCATTTGCTCAACAGCCAGATAGCCTTAATGTAACTTTCATATTTTTCTGATGTGAAGTACTTGACTTTTAAAAAATATTTATCTTTCCAGAAACCCTGTTGTCTTTGGCCCCAATTTTCAGGCATCTCCTTTCTAGCCAAGCTGCAAAGTTTTCACATGTGTAGCTCTATATTTTACTCCTAATTCTCATTTTAAATCTGGCTAAAACTAGCTACAGTATTATGCTTAAACCTACACATTGGACTGCCTTGAAATTTCCTCCCCCACATTAGTTAGTATAGTGCCTTTAAATTCAGCTGCACGCAATGGACAAAAGTAGACAAACTTTGCTGTGATGAAACACATATGGCCTCTAGTCTAGTTTCCAATAGCATTCTCATTCACAACCTAAAGTTTATGAGTGTCATTTTTACTGTCCACATTCCTGTTAGCATTTAAGTCTTTTGAGCTCCCATGAGAGTTGTCCAACAAACTCAGTTTGCAGAATTCTAAGGTTTCTCTAGCTGGCATCTCCAAATCTCTTCAAACTCTTCCCACAAAGTAGTTCAAATGGGTTCTAAACCACATGTTCAGGAATAGTCATGGGAATGACCTCCAATTGGTACTGATTTTCTGAATTATTAAGTCTTTGTTGTTGCTGCTGGGGTGCAATCTGACACCCACAATTTAAAGAAGAGGTTTAGTTTGGCTCACAGTTGAGGGTGTTGGATCCATGTTTGGTTGGTTGGCTCCAAAGCAGAAATGGTATGACAGAAGGGTGTTGCAAAGGAAAGCTGCTTATCTCACGGCATCTTGGAGGCAGAGTAAGGGGAGGACCTAGGGGCAAGAATCTACCCTTCAAGTCACAGTCTCGTTACCATCTCTCTGACAAGGCCCCAAATCCTAACAAAACCAAGCCCATTTCCTATGATGGCATCAATGGATTAATTCATGATCCAATCACCTTACAAAAGCCCCATCTCTGAATACTTAAATGTTTTAAAGGACATTTTAGATGTAACCCACAACATAATCTTTGCTTCCATACAGTTCCACACAGAGAAATAAACACATGGTAGGTGCACAATAAAGAGACATTTGTAGAGCATGTATCCATTGGGAAACTGTCACATCAAATAATTTTAAATGATAGATACAGTCTGTTCAACCAGATAATCTTTTACCTTCTAATATCAGGAGAGTACTGAGCTTGAGCAGCTATGACGAGCCTTCAATTAGTAGATGAACTAATAAAGTTCATCCTGTTGCTCCTAATTTCTTTCTCTGCTCTCTTCCCTTGCATCTTTTCTTTGATGTCTTTTCTATTTCTCTCTTTACCTCAGGTTTCTTGTGCCTCCCTCTGGCTCTGTCACTTTTCAAACCTTCTCACTACCATTAAATACCTTTTATGATGTTGATTTGGAAACAGGAATAGGTTTGATTTACAAATAGAAACCATACTTTGAGCTGCAAGTATAGGCTTCCCATAGCTAAAATTTTAGAAGTTAACTCTCAATCTGCTATAAGAAAGTACCACAGACTGCTAGTTTGCAAATGACAGACTTGTACTTTTTAAACTTCTAGAAAATCAGAGCTTTAATGGATTAATCTGCCAAGAATGGCTTTCTTGCTCATAGATGGTGTTTTTTCCCCCATGTTGCTCCCTGGTATAAAGGGTACTTAGTTCACTAAGAGCACTTTTTATAAAAGACACAAATCCCAAGTAAGAAGGCCCCCCCAACATGATAAGACTACTTCGTAAAAATCTCCTGGTGCCACCATCTTGGAGATTAGGATTTCCACACATAAAAGTAATGAGATTATAGCAGGAAGACATGAAGTGGATATCTGTATGCATTTATATTTGTAAAAAAAACAATGAACAAGTTTTACCACTTACTTCTAAAATTTTTGTAAAAATAAATGAAAATTTTTCTTTCAGCCCTCCTAATCTCTCTCCTTCTACCAAATTTGCCATTAAGAGTTGAAATAGTGTCATTTCTGATTTTTTTCCAACTTCAAAAGTAGAGTAATGCCTTTTCATATATATGTGTGTGTGTGTGTGTGTGTGTGTGTCTGTGTGTATGTGTGTCTGTGTGTGTGCATACTCATGTCTACAAAATTACAAAGCCTTTATTATATACAAATGCATGTATTTGTGCTACATAAACATATAACTATGTGTATGGATGCATATTACATGTTATTTATATATACTCTGTTATAGATATGTGCATGTATGTGTATATATATATATATATATATATATATATACACATTATTCATATATACAACAAAATTCTCTCTCTCTCTCTCCCTTTCTTTCTCATTTCCTCTCCCCTATACCCTTCTGTAGAACTCTGTTATCCAATGCTTAGCCTTCAGTACTGTCAATCACTCTTGTCTTTAATCTTACCTTAAACTCCACTCCAATCCACTGACTCGAGCCATTTCCTAGAGCTCTAACATTCAAGGAGGACAAAGGCCTATATTTCCACTGTGGCATAACACTGACATTTGCATTAATGGCTGCTCTCATTACTCTTGGCTTTATTATCAATACAGACCCCTGCATTCCTTGTTTTTTCTTATGGTGACACTGTAACTGGCATTCACATCCACAAAACCATTTAGATTTCCTGGAACCAAATCACTTTCCAGAACTCCAGTGGCACGAGCTGTGTGAATATTGATTTCTTGTTTGTTAGTGGCTGGTAATGAGGAGCCCCAGAACAAGCACAGGCAGGTGGAAAAAATACTGGTTTACATTTGTGGCCTGCTGTGGCTCCCACAGCTGTGGTTTCTTGTTGTGGACTGCCAGGCCTCAGTAGATTTAACTGACAGGTACAACAGTGGCTCTTATGCCTGCAACCAGCGTTCTCCTGAGCCCACTACCACCCTTCAGATCCATTCCGCTGCTTGTCTGCTGAGGATCTGATAGCAGCATGGGACCAGCTCAGCAAATGTGACATTTCTTCTGAGACAACTTTTCACATAAAGTTTGTCTTTAAGCAAAAGCATTACCTAATAGAAGTGTGTTAGATCCCCAGCCAGCCACCCAATTTTTCATCTTTGCTTTTGCTTTACTATTTTAATTTTTAAATCCTGACAAAATTATCAGGCACAAAATAGGATGAATGGTCATCTTAATTTTTTTCCCTTTGGCCAATTTTGCTTTTTTAGCCTTTGTATTGTTTGGATCTGGAATGTCCCCAAAATTTTATGTGCTGAAGTCTTGGTCCTGAGCTGGTAGTGCTACTGGAAGGTGGGGGAAACTTTAGGAGGTGTGAAGAGGTGGGTTACAGGGAGTGTGCCTTTGAAGGGTGTATTTTGTTCATGGGCTCTTCTATTCCTACTTGTGGATCATTTGTGGCAGATTATTTTGGGTGAATTCCACATCTCAAAGCTCTATCCTTATCCTCAGTCTTTTCTTCTGGTAGAGTCTGGGAAGAAGTATACTCTGCCCCACAGCCTGTAGCAGAGGATCCCAGCTTCCATAGGTCTTGTGACTCAGCCAATGCCAAAAGTTTTTATAATGTTTCTATGGCAGGGCTCCTGTCTTAAGACTAGGGCTACCCAGAAGCTGAAGGCACATCTCATCTACCCTTTTCCTGTATTGTCTTCTTGAGTAGCTTCCTCCTCACCCTAGCCCAAAAGGGCTCCATGGTTTACCCAGCAGCTCACTTGTTAGAGTACATGGCGGGTGGGAACTGATGTACAGCAGGGGTGTGTATTATCTGTTTGCACAATTTCACCCCCTAATTACATTAATAATGCTCCATGTTAACTCTAGGCCATCCTATCCAGTGGTTCCTGCTAGAACTTTAAAGGCATTCAGGTTAAAATTGCCTTTATCCTAAGAATGTTCCCTCAATCTAAGAAACATATTAACTTCCCATTCCCTATTTTAAAGCCCACACTGAGCTCTCACGCATCTCCTTTTCCAAATTGTTCCTCATTTCTTATTTCAACAGTTCTATGCCAAGAAAGAAATGTTCTGTCTTTGATATTTCTTCTTCCAGATCATATTTTCGTAGCTGAATGGTCCTAACTACCTCCTCTACCTTGAAATTAACATCTGCAAAATAATGAGGGAATGCATATCCACAGGTATCTCATAAGATATATGTCAGCTATGAATTCAGAGACTTTAGTCATTATAGTAGCTTTCCAGGGCTATGATAACAGAATATTACGGGAAAGGGTTTCATATGAGGAACACACATCCAAAGTGTAAAGAGTGACTTCCCTATGAGTGTAGTTATGGTTAGCAAGGTCCAGAAATCTTACCGAGTCCTCAGTTTCTTCATGCTTAACACTTTGCTCAATGGAGAGTTATTGTCTATATGCTGACACATACTTATATATGTAAAACCATCATTTGATTATACTGATAATCCAGAAAAAATAATCAGAATACAATTAGAAACATGAGGGATATTCATTTCATTATATTCTAGTCTGGCACCATAGGGTAATGAAAAGGAAAAATTAAGAATAATGCCTCAAAAATATCTCTCCAAACATTTTACTTTTATCTCCTCAGACATCTTTGAGTTCCCTAAATCTATACCAGTTTAAATATAAAAACATAAAAAAAACAATTTATCACTCTTTCATTAAAAACACTCAATAATATAATTTTTTAGGCCTAGGATTATTTACACTATATTATTTCAAGATTCCTAGTACCGAAAATATACTTATATATATATCCTCTTTAAGGAACAATTGAAATATTAAAACCTATAAGCCTTTTACACACACTGTGTTCTTTGTCAAATAACCTTGAGTATCATAAAAGGCACGATTAGTGAAAACATTTTTAAAATCTGACTTATCAATAGATCATGATATTATCTTTGCCTTTTAGCCTTATTTAAGGAACTAGGTTGCTGGAGCTGGAAGGTCCCTTAGAGTTCACCTAGGCTAACACTCTCATTTTCCAGATGAAGAAGCTGCACCTGGGAGAAATTAAGTGAATTACTCAAGGTCACACAGAAAGTCACTCTCTGAGTTGAGCTAACATTCATGTCTTTTACCATCAGTTCACTTTCCAATATGCCATTGTGTCTCAAAATCAACAGATCAAAGTACTATTTTACTAATATTTAGCCAGTGAATTTTAATTATCCTTTAATTTCTGTTTATTTCCAAGATTTAGCTTTAAGATTAATGGAACTAAAAATGTGGGGACATGCTTTCCCAAAGCCAAAGAATTTCATAAATCAGTGTACTCTCAAGGATGACTGACTATCTTACCTTTTTTTTGGAAAAGATACTCTCAAAAGCAAAGATTTATGAAAGACTAAGTGATTATATGAATTTCTTTTTTCCATTAATTTACTAGGAAATATGTCTAGAGCCCCAGGTATGACTTGGGGGGCTATGTGAGATGGAATGAGGAAATTCCCCAGCCAGATGGGTCTCTGTGCAGCATATATAGAGCATGATCAGTCTTGGGGTTGCTGGACTGACTGGTGATTGTGGAAAATATTACTCAAAATAACATCGTTTCCCAACAGATACTTAGACTGGGTCTAGATGTCCTCAGAGGATAATCTGAAGTTAGATGAAGAGTCAAAGAACTTTCCAGAAAGGATTCCTGTCAGGAACCAAGAGAATGTGTCATGGAGGTGTTCATATCTGGCTCTCAAGGCCAGAGACTGAGTAGGGTTTATGGTCAGATTTGCAGAACACTTTTAGTTGTGAAGGGGATATTGGTGAAGGTCCTGGATTGAACTATAAGAACAGATTGAGCGCTCTGAGATTCATCAGTTCTCCACGTCCAGGGCAATTTCCTCTATCTTATCTTAGCAGCCTTCACCATCAGCCCTGCTCTCGCCTTACCAAGGCCTTGTGCCACTTTCACAATGCCAACCTCCAGCTCACTCCTCTGAACCACCTCCCCAGCTTTCACAAGTATTCCAGCCATAACTGTTCTTCAAGACAAAGCAGTGTTTTTCCGTGTGCCCACTGCTTTTTCACCATCAAGACCCTCAAATTCACATCCTACCTGTCTACTCTAGAGTCCATATTAACTAATATATTTTTCCTAACTAAGAGAAAGAACACTGTTTCTGACTATGCTAATTTGAAACATAAGTATAAATCCAATTTCAACTAAGAAAAGAAGACATTCTGAGATATTCCCAAAAAGAACAATGCATAGTTTATCATGTATAGGAAATAAACTTCTATATTTAAAAAAAAATTATTTTAATTAAAACAGCAACAAAAAATAAATTTAATTAGATGCTTGAAAACAACTTTAAGAAATGTATATAATAATTTTCTATTGATCTTTTTTCTGTTATTTTCATGTATTTATTTGTAATCATTTCCTGCCTTCAGAAGCAAACACAGAATTTTCACCTATGTTTCTTATTTGAATACCTCTCCTGCTGCCATCCACAGATGGATACTCCATGAGTGATAAAAGAACTAAAATTTATTTGGGGCTCAAACTTTTCAGCAGGACTTTTTTACATAAAGGTGTTGGATTTTATTATTAATAATTAATATAGTAAATGTTAGCACTTACTAAAATAATATGTTCAACAATTATTTTCTCACTTTATGAAAAGAACAAACAAAATTTCATAATCAAATAATAAGAGAAAAGAAATAGTTATTGCACTGGGTAGTATTTTCTTTTTTTACTAAAATAACATTTCATAAAATAAAATTTGCATACTATACAGTGTTCAAACTTAAGGTGTGGTATTTAGTAGATTTGAGCAAATTGACAGAGTTGTACAACCAAGACCACAATCAAGTTTCTATTATTTGTTACCCTAAAATAAAACACTACACCCATTATCTGTTATCATCCTCCTTCCCTCTCCCCTACATCTAGGCTACCACTGAGGTATTCTCTATCTTCATAGATTTTCCTATTCTGGAAATTGAATTTTTTATATATTTTTAAATTCAAAATAGACCATGTTCATAGCAACATAGAAAGTTTAATATATCCAAAGAAACATCAATCCTGCATATTGTTATCTTCAAGGTAGTTTCCCTGAGTACAGAACATGAACCAAAATGATTCTTGCAAAAGGGAACAAACAGATAATAACAAAAATCTTTTTTTCAACGAACTATGATAAACTAATAATATAAACATAACTAATTAGCAAATGTATTGAAATATTTTTAAAATGATTGTAATTTGGGGTATTATTTGAAACTCTACTTCCTATTTATCTCTCTTCTATTTTGTGCTTTATTTGTGCTATATGATTAAAAGCTTGACTTATTTAACTTACCATTATGTTGTCAAGTTGCGTTCATTTACCTATGAATACCTCTTATTTATTTGTAATTATTTATTTATCATTCTTTATGGCAGAATAGTACTCCATTATGTATAAATACCAAATTTTCCTTATCCATTCATCTATGCTGCTTCAAATATCCAGAAATGATAAATTATGCTGTTATGGAAGGAATTGGCAAGTGACACACACAGAGGCAGCAGAAATGAAGTAAAAAAGTTAACTCTATCGATGGGGATTGATGACACCTAATGGCGGTGCAATGATCAACTTCCCTACTGGGTTACAACTCCTTTTTTTATAGGGTTTTACAGCTTTGATCTTACTCAGTTGGTTACACAGCATTTTCAGAGCTCGCATCGCTGATACCCAAAACATAATAGCAAGGCAGTTGAATTTCAACCTGGGTGCAGTTCTTTGTCAGGGAAGTTACCTTTAAGATTTATTCAATTACCTATTCTAGCCAGGGGGAAGGGAGCTCGTTTGATTAACAATTCTAACAACGGTTCTTTTCACTTATAAAACTTTTCTGAGAGACTAGGTATCTCAGGTACTGGTTAATTCTGAACTAAGCAGAGTGAGGGGCAGAAGTTATTTTACATTGTGATATTTCCTAAGTTTTCGCTATTAAAATTTTCCCTATCAATGCTGCTATAAACATGAGTATACAGCATCTCTGCAATATGCTGTGTTAACTCTTTTGGGAAGATTCTTAGAAGGGGAACAGCTAGGTCAAATAGAATTTCTATTTCAGTTTTCAAGGAATCTCCACACTGATTACCATAGTGGTTGGGCTGGTTTGCATTCCCCCAATAATGTAGTAGAGATCTTTTTCCCCACATCCTTGCCAGAATGTGTTATTATTAAATTTTTCAATGATAGTCCTTCTATGTAGGTAAGATTTGAATTCTGTGGTAGCCAATGAGTATTTTTTTAGCCAGGGAGTATTTTTTCATGCATTTATTGGCCATTTGTACTTCTTCTGAGAAGTATCTACTTATTTTGGTGGCCCATGTTTTGACTGAGTCTTTTATTTTGGAGGAATCTCATTTTTTCAGCTTTTTACATATTCCTGATGTTAGTGCTCTGTCTGAGGAAGAGCTGGAAACATTTTTTTCCCATTCTATAGATATCTTCTTAAGCATTTAGTTGTTTCTGTTGCTGTGCAGAAACTTTTTAATTGGATGTGATCCCGTTTTTTGATTCTTGGTATTATTTCTTGTGCCACTGGGATTCTGTTCATAAAGTCCTAGACTATACCTATGTCTTCAAGAATTGTACCTATTTCTTCCTCCAGTAGATTGCATGTTTCTATGTAGCATTTGGATCTTTGATCCATTTTGATCTGAATTTAATACATAGGGAGGTATATAGATTGGGACTTCATCTTTTTCATGTGGATATCCAGTTTTCCCAACAACAGTTCTGATTCACATGCCAGTACCATGCTGTTTTAATCACTGTAGCACTGTAACATAACTTCAGGCCTGGAACCATGAGTCAATCAGCTTTTTTTCTTTTTTTAATCTTTATTAAATTTACTGGTACATGTTAAGGATATAATACAGTTATATTCAGCACTGGGATCATATTCCTATACATGACTTATCAGGTTCTAATTTTTTCTCTTTTTCCCAGCCCTCACCTCAGCCCCTCCACCCTTTCCTATTTACAAAGGCATTGTTTATATGTTTTTCCTTCTACATATTTTTCCTTTTTACCTTTCCCCTACCACTGCCACTCCCTCTACTCTTTTAGACCATTCTTCCTATTACACAATATCAATTATACATTTTAATCCTTATTTACACTTTTAAATTTTCACACCAAAGAAACTATTCAGTATTTACACATGTTTAATTTAAACTTTCATATGAGCATGGCCTCAATGTGCATCCACTTAGCTATAAATCTTTCTAGTTTCTCATTCTTTATGGCTGAGTAGTACTCCATTTTATAAAAAAAATTCTTTATCCAGTCTCCAGTTTATGGGCAATTGGGCTGTTTCCAAGTATTAGCTATTACAAACTGCTGCTATAAACATGGGTGAGCATATATTGCTATAGTATGATTCTTTAATTCTTTTCAGAACATACCCAGCAGAGGGATAGCTAAGTCAAATGGGACTTCAAATTCTAGCTGTTTGAGGTATCTGCATATTGATTTCCCAAGTGGTTGCACCAGTCTTCATTCCCACCAACAATGGAGAATGGTTCCTATCTCACCACAAACCCATCAGCATTTGTTATTGGTTCATTCTTGATAGCACAATTCTTACTGGGATCAGATGTAATCTCAGTGTTGCTTTCATCTACATCTCTCAAATGACCAGTGATGATGAACATTTTTTCATACATTTATTTCTGCTTCTACTTGTTTGTCTGAGAAATGTCTGTTCATTTCAGATCCCCATTTTTGAATTGGGTCTTTATATATTTGGGAGTTCTGATTTTTAAAGTTCTTTATAGATTCTAGATAGTAGATCTTTGTCAAAGGAGCAGCTGGTCAAAATATTTTCCCACACTGTGGTTTGTCTCACATCTCTGCTTGTGATTTCTTTGGCAGTAAAGAAGCTTTTTAAAAAGATGAGATCCCAGTTGTTGATTCTTTGTGGTCGTTCCAATGCTACTGAGGACTTGTTCACAAATTCATTTCATTTGACAATGCCTTCATGAGTTCTACCTATCTTATCTTCCAGCAAGTTTAGTGTTTCTGTTTTAATATTTATATCTTTAATCCACTTGGATTTCAGTTTAGTGCATGATGAAATGTAAGTGTCTATTCTTTGGCAGGTTGAAGGCCACTTTTTCCAACACCATTTATTAAAGATGCTCTCTTTCCTTCATTGAGGATGGCTGGCTCCTTTGTCAAAGATGAGGTAGCTGAGTACATCTGGAGTTGTTTCTGTATCTTCTAATCTATGGCTCTGACCCTCAGGTCTGTTTCTTTCCCAATACCATGCTGGTTTTATTACAGTGGCTTTGTAATATAGTTTCAAATTGGGGATTGTGATACTCCCTGCCATGCCTCTGTTGTCTAGATCTTGGCTATTCTAGGGATCCTCTGATTTCAAATGAAGTTTTGTACTGTTTTCTCCAGTTCCGTGAAATATACTGTTGTGATTTCAATAGGGATTGCATTAAATCTGTATAGCAGTTTTGGTATGTTTGGTACATTTTTCACTATGTTGATACTTCATACCTAGGAACAAGGGAACAAGTGCCGTAGTTTTCAGTGTAGAGATCTTTTGCATCCTTCATTAGATTGCTTCTTACATATTTCATTTTTTGGATGTTATTGTGAAAAGAATTGTTTCCCTACTTTCTCTCTCAGTGAGTCTGTTATTTGTGTACAAAAAGACTATTGATTTTTGATTGCTGAAACTGTATCCAGCTACTCTACTAAATCTGTCAAGCAGGTAGAGAAATCTTTTGGCAGAGTTCTTTAGATCTTCTATGTAGGGTATCATATCATCAGCAAATAATGACAGTTTACCTTCTTCCTTTCCTGTCTTTATTTCTTTTATTTCTTTCTCTTGTCTAATTTCTGTGGCTAATATTTCCAAAACTATATTCTACAGGAGTGTTGATAGTGTACACCTCTGTCTTGTTCATGAATTTAGTGTGAAGGCTTTTAGCTTTTGCCCATTTTGTGTGATATTGGCTATTGGCTTTTCATATATTAAAAAGCTTTTCATAGCCTCTTAATAGCTAGATAAAGGCTTTTAATAGCCTTTATCAAGTTGAGATAAATACCATCTATTCCAATTTTCTGTAAGATTTTTATCATGAATGGGTGTTGAATTTTGCCAAATGTTTTTTCTGCATCTATTGAGAGGATTATATGGCTTTTGTCCTTGATACTGTTACTATGTATTACATTTATTGCTTTACCTATGTTGAACCATCCTTCCATGCCTGGAATAAATTTGACTTGGTTAGGGTGTATGACCTTGTTCATGATCTTCTGCATTCTGTTTGCCAGTATCTTGAGAATTTTTGCATCTATGTTCATTAGAAAGATTAGCCTATAGTTCTCTTTTTTGGTTGGATCTTTCCCTGATTTTAGAATAAAAGTAATACTTGCTTCCGGGAATGAATTTGGAAGTATTGCTTCCGTTTCAATTTCATTGAATAATTTAAAGAGTAGGGTCAGTTGTTCTTATCTAAATGTCTTGTAGAATCAGCATTGAACCCATCAGGACCTGGGCTTTTCTTTGTTGATAAATTTTAAATTTTATTTTCAATTCCACTGATTGTAATTGGGGTGTCTATAATTTTTTTATCTTCTTTGTTCAACTTGGGCAATTCATAAGTACCTAGAAATCTGCCCATTTCTTCCATGCTTTCTATTTTAGTAGTATACAGGTAATTGAAGTAGATATTGATGGTCCTTTGGATTTCTGCTCATTCTGTTGTGACTTTCCTTTTTTATTCCTAATTGTATGAATCTGAGCCTTTTCTTTACTTTTTTCACATGGTGGACTAATGATTATTGATTTTATTTATTCTTTTGAAAAACCAAATCTTCAGTTCATTGATTTTTTGAATAGTTCTCTTTGTTCCATTGTACTGATTTCTGTTCAGATCTTTATAATTTCCTACCTTCTATGAGCTTTGGGTTTTTCTTGCTCTTCTTTTTCTAGGAACTTAAGATTCATCATTAGGTTCTTTAGTTGAGCTCACTTTGTTTTCTTAGTGTGGGCATTAACAGCAATGAATTTTCTACACAGCAGTGCTTTCATGGTTTTTCCAGAGATTTCTGTATGTTGTATTAGCAATATCATTTATTTGTAAATACTGACTAATTTCTTCTTTGTAAATGATGAATGTAGCTGTACTTTATACCTAAAACGTACCAAAAATCTCAATGAAAAAAAACTGCTTTCATTGTATCCCATATATTCCTGTATGCTGTACTGAATTGTCATTAAATTGTAAAAACTGACTAATTTCTTCTTTAATTTCCCCTGTGACCAATTGGTTATTCAGGAGAGTGTTATTCATTTCCATATGTTTGTGAAGTTCTTGTGGTTTCCAATGCTATTGATCTCCAGCTTAACTGCATTATGGTCTGATAAATACATGGATAACTTCAATTCTTTGTTTTTATTTAAACATGTTCTATGAGCTAGTATGCAATCTATTTTGGAGAATGACCCAGGTGAATGCTAAAAGAATATATATTCTGATTTTGTGGCATGGAACACTTTGTAGACATCCATTAAGCAAATTTGTTAAAAAGCTTGATTCAGTTCTAGTATTTTGTTGTGGATTTTTAGTCTAGATGATCTGTTTATTTATGACAGTGGTGTATTGAGGTCTTCATTACAATTATATTAGTGCGAATTTTGTGTTTCATGTCCCTTAATAATTGTTTTATATAGTTGGGGGAATTAGTATTTGATTCATATATATTTATGATTGTCATCTCTTCCTCTTGGATTGTTCCCTTTACAAGGATGTAAGTGACCTTCTTTATCTCTCTTAATTAGTTTTGGTTTGAAATTTACTTTGTCTGTGAATAAAATTGCTACCCCTGCTTTTTTCTGGGCTCCTGTCCCATGAAAAAATCTTTTCCATCTTTGAATTACAGTCTATGAATTTGTTTTTGCACTAGGTGTGTTTCTTGTATACAACATATTGTTGGATTTTGCTTCTTAATCCATTCTGCCAGTCTATTTATTTTGATTGCTGAATTGAGGCCATTGACATTGATGGTTATAATTGATATATATTGACTTATCATTGTCAGATTATTGTCCCATTGTTGGCTCTTTTTAATTTTTCCACCAACTCCTTTAGTTTCTTTACTTGCCTAATTGATTTTCTCTGTTGGGCCTCATGGTGTGGTGACTTTCATTGTCTTTTTCTAAGATATTGTTTTGAATTTGTTGGAGTGCTGGTTTGGTATTCATGAAGTTTCTCAGGTGTTCCTTGTCATTTCCCCATCCATTTTGAAAGAGTTTTGCAGGATACATCAGTGTAGGGTGGAGGCTGTTTTCTTTTAGGACTTGAAATACCTCACTCCAGGCTCTCTTTACATGAAGGTTTGCATTGAAAAGTCAGGGTTTTATCTGCATGTTATTTGTTTCTTTTCTCTAACTTCTATTCTATTCTATTCTTCTGTTGGGTTTTCTGGGTCTCAACTATTATACATCTAGGTGTAGATATTTTTTTATCATGGCTAGTTGGGGTCGTATATGGCTCACTTATCTGTATTTCAAATTCTCCCCCTCTGTTTGTGAAGGTTTCTGTCATTAATTCTGTGAACAGTTTTTGTTGTTGTTTTTGTTGTTTTATGTCATTTGTACTTTCTCCTGCTACTTCAAGGATTCCTATCAGTATTATATTATTCTTCTTTGCAACATCTAGAGCTGTTGGATTGATTTCACATGATCCTTTACTTTTTTAAAGAGATCTATTTTTTCATGGTCACTGACTGCATTCCTATCTTCTATATCTGATATTCTATCTTCAGTTTCGTTCATTCTGCTGAGAATGCTTTCTATAGCATTTTTAATCTCCTGGATATCTGTTTGAATCTGTTTCATGGATTTCATTTCTTTCCTATGTTGGGCATTCATAGTTTCCATTTCTTTCCTATGCTGGGAATTCATGGCTTCTATAATGTTGCTGAATATTTTTTTTGTCTGTTTTTGTTCTAGAGTCTCTAATCATATCTTTCATTTTTATAGCATATTGTTGGATTTTGCTTCTTAATTTATTCTGCCAGTCTATTTCTTTTGATTGCTGAAATGAGGCCATTGAAATTGATGGTTATAACTGATATGTATTAACTAATCATTGTCATATTATTTTCCTGATATTGATTCTTTTTTAAAAAATTTTTTTGCCTCTCCCATTAAATTCTTGCCTATTGATTTGCACTGTTGGGCTTCATGGAGCTGTGACCTTCATTGTCTTTTTCTAGGATATTTTAAAAAATTGTTTAGAGTGCTTATTTGTTATTCATGAT
The DNA here is from genome assembly GCF_012274545.1 of Fukomys damarensis. Taxonomy (NCBI): domain Eukaryota; kingdom Metazoa; phylum Chordata; class Mammalia; order Rodentia; family Bathyergidae; genus Fukomys; species Fukomys damarensis. The sequence continues at coordinate 45,474,862 of NW_022900942.1, forward strand.
GTTTGTCAGGTGTTCTTTGTCATGAAAATATCTTATTTCTCCATGAATTTTGAAAGATAATTTTTAGAATACATCACCATAGGTTGGAGGTTATTTTCTCTTAGGACTTGAAATACTTCACTCCAAGCTCTCCCTGACTTGAGGGTTTGTGTTAAAAGTCTTTTGTGATTCTGATGGGCTTTCTCTTGCATGTGTTTTGTTTTTTTTTTCTCTCTCTTTCTAACTGCATGTAGTATTTTGTACTTCTGTTGGGTTTCCAGGATCTTGATTATTATATGTCTAGTTGTATATTTTATTTTGTTATAACTATTTGGAGTCCTATATTCCTCACTCACCTGTGTGTTATATTGTTTTGTTCTATTTGGGAAGTTTTCTATCATTAATTCTGTGAAGAGAATGTTATGTCATTTGTGCTTTCTCCTGCTTTTTCATGGACTCCTATTAATCTTATATTATTGTTTTTGTTCCCCAGAATTGTTTTTTCTATTCTTGGTCTCTTCTGATTTCACATTTTAGAATTGTTTTCTCTAGCTCTACTAGAAATGCCTTTAGTATTTTGACTGGTATTACATTAAATCTATGTATCAGTTTTAGAAGTATAGCCATTTTGACTATTTTAGTTGTGCCTATGCAATGCTTTTTAAATCACAGAAGGCTGAGTCTCACCTAGAGTTTTTTTTTAAATAAGAGTATATGCCAATATTATTTTCCTAGTGACATCTATTTTGGATGTATTGTTCTAAAAGCAGCCACCCCCCAATTTTTTTTTCCAGATATACACTAGGTTTGGATTTTTGGCTCTGTGCTTAGTTCCTTCATTCAAATCAGATGAATAAAAATTGGTGGTAGTATGGCAGAGTGAATAGAAATACAGTGTAGTACTTATTGGCTTGATATTTTCCTCTACTATTTTTCCTTATGTATGGAATTGCAGAAAAAAAATCAGAAATGCATATTTCTTCCATATAGGAAGACACAACAAAGCCTTGATTCTCCACCAGGAAGTAATCTTACAGTTTATATCTGGTCACATGGGATAAGAATTGAGAAGCATGAAGCTCCACGCTTGCTATATTCTGTTTGTAGGCATTGGAGGATTCTTCATGATGAAATTTAATTGCAGTTGTTTTCCCTATAGCAATGGCTCTAACTCAGATATTTGGGTCAAACACAAAATATATTCGTGTGTAGAGATTTTGTTTACAAATCCAGGTTTATGCTATAATATATAATTTTAAGGAAGCATTTAAGCAGGATTTTGTAGGATTTTATTACATACCCTTACTTTGGACATTAAACACTGCTACAAATATGGAAAACAAAGGCATAAGTTGGCTTCCAGCTGTGGTATTAAGAATACCTGCATCAGAAGCTCTTTGTTCAAAATAGAGATTCTGATCTATAGGATGAGAAGCATTGGGTGGCTTGGGATAGTAGCACTGGTGTGCAGATAGTGTCCACACCATATTGTGGAAGCACAAGATGGAATGAGTCCAGACCTGGACCTTTTTCCTTCTTTGTACTGAGGTCTATTCTAGTGGAAAGTCACTCATTTTGAAGCAGTATTATTTTTAAGGTAGGCTTGCATGTCAGTTTTTCTGATAGATTGTTTGTTTTCTAAGTGCAGTAATGTTACCATTTGTTTTGAACTCTCAGTTTCCACCAGAATTTGAAATGAATAAGATGCTCATAAATATTTATAAAATAAATACATATATGGAAGAATACATGAATAATCAAAACATATAAGATCAAAGTGAACAAGAAAACTGGAGGATCTGTATGCTGGACTTTAAGATGAAAGTTATGGGAAGGATAAATAAAGTAAAATTAAGATAGTGAAATAATCCATCTAAAATCACAGATATAGACAACTATTCACAATATGATATTGCAGTAATGTTCACTGAAGTTCTATAAAAAGTTGTCAGAAAAAAATGAATTGTTTTTCAGGACTTAACTCTTCAATAAAAAAAAAAAGAAAGAAAGAAAGAGAAGAAGAAAGGAAAGAAGTGAAGGAGGGGATCTCATGTATGAATGCTAGGTCACAAGAGGTATTCACAAACTATAACATCAGAGTCATAACCTTGCACAAAGCCAGCACAGTCTTACAGAAAAGAGTATATGTCTATATACTTCTTCAGGAACATAGGCTTAACACCAGTCTGTGCAATTTTGGAATGACACTACCCTTCTTACTGATCTTAGAACATCTTTGATTTTAATTCCATTGGTCAATGAGTGTAGTTTATAGATACTTTATATAATTCTTATTTTGTTTTCAAAAATTTCCCCTTTCCTCCACTTTTTAAATGTTTTCTTAATTTAATATGGTATTTATATTTCCATTATAACCCTCTGTTATTATAAATGTATTAATCTTTGGAGGATATATATGTGTTTTACTTTGTTCATAATTATTTATAATATACAACACCTAGAACTAATCTTCATTTAGATGAATATGGGTTTAAAGAAATAAATTATGGTATATTTGCAGAGTGGAATGCAACATAGCAATGATAACACACAGTGTTTATATAAATAGCACTATAAATAAATCTCAAGAAAAAATTGGGTTAATTGAAAGAATCAAGAGTCAATTTCATATACTAAATGATACCATTTATGAGAAAATTCATGAGAAGACACAATTAGTCTATGATGACAGAAGTGAAAACAACAGAATTACCTCAGGAGGATGGTATTGACTATAAAGGTGAGAAGAAGCATGTTCTAGGGGATCTCAAAGCATTTGCCTTGATTTGTTTGCTGGTATTGCACTTGAATACATAAGGAAAATTCTCTAGTTGTATATTTAAGATCTGTACATTTGTGTGTGTGAGTTATACATCAATTAGAAAAATGTTCATGCAGTGAAAATTTCAACATGGAGGCCTCAGTAACAAATCCATAGAGGATGCAGGTGTTTCAATATGAACCAGCTCAGAATGGGCAGCTTTTTCACACCTGCTTGGATGATCCCAGGTGGTCATGGCTGTCTGGTGTCCATACTGACCATGTTGCACATCAGAGCTGAATGGTTCATTCCCTTAGTTTCTGGATCTTTCTTAGAACACCTCATATAAAAAAGCTTATATTTTCACTTTCTATTCCTCCACTTAGTCCTAAATTCTTTTTAAACTATGTAACATGCATTTTTTTTTTCTATTTAAATGTTTCGGTCCATTCCACCTTATTGAAAACTCCACTGATATGGGCTGGTTTATTTATACCAAAACCCCCACTAGATTTATTTCCTTACCAGTGGATGGCTCTCTATATGTACTTGTTAAATTAACAAGTAAGACAGTATGTGAAGGAAACTAGACAGGACTGATTAGGGCTACTTTTTAGAAGAAATTAAAAGGGACAAATTTTTGAGAAATATATATTTTTGTCTGTACCCATTTAGCTGTGTGGGGTTCTTAGGGAAAAGAGATATCTAAACAATACTATGTTTCAATCAAATAAATAATCCCAGTTTGGGGGATATAAAAAATTCAAGGAGTCAGTGGTAGTTGAAATAAGGAATACTTTCATAATTTTCAATAAAGGATTAGCAGACAACATCGTCCTCACTTCTACATGGTGGGGCTAAAGAGGCAGAGACAGAATGCCACCTGAAAACAAAGCAAGGCAATCTAAACATCCTTCAAGAAATCATCTTCTCTGTAGGTACTTCGTGTTCATTAGGACCAAATATAAAGCATATCCATCCTTTAGGTGCTTACTCTGCTTTTCTTCTCTTGAACTACTGTGATCTATAACTGCTGACCTTCTAGGGAATATGTATCCAAAATATCCAGCTCATCTGTCCTCCTAAATCAACTAGGAGACAACGCTAGGCTTAGTTTGGGCACTGTGGGACAGAAAGCTTTACCCTGAGTGATACTGATTGTATTCTCCCACCAGACTCACAAATTAAAAGGGGTCTTAAGCATCTGGGAAAATAGAATGCCCATGATGAAGTGACAAAGGGAGGATGGCAGAGGTAGTAAGAAACATATATAACATGTATTAAAATATCACTTTTCCTCATCCTGTATACCAGACACAATTTATTTAACAAGGAGAGAAGGGTATCAGGAACTCAGGTACTGAAGGTTTCTTTGACACGGGAGGAAAGTATGAAATTTTATTTTAGTTAAGCTCCAATAGTCATACATTAAAGTGCCAAAATAATTGGAGCCAACATCCAAATGAATATTAAGAAAATAAACACATTCTGAGAATTCCCTTCATACTCTTTCTCCACAATAGGCTACCTTAGGGTGAACACTATTCTATTTTTTTTTTTCTGATACCAGGGATTGAGCTCAGGACTTAGTGCTTGCAAGGCAGGTGGGGTACCATTAAGCTAAATCCCTGGCCCTCCCCATTCTATTTTCTATGGCCCTACAATTTTTTTTTAATTTGTGGAACACAAGTAGAGTATGCATACACTATGTTATCGTTTATGTCTGGATTATTTTATTTAACATAATACCTTCAAATCCATCCATGTAGTTACACATTTGAGTAACATTCTTATGCTCCCACCTTATTATAGGCAGGTGGATTATTTTTATTTGTAGATAATATGAACAGCAGAGCTTGACTATTCTTCTATAAATGTTTTGTGGATGCACACACTTTCAATTCTTTAGGCTGGGTAACTAAGAGGGGAATTGCTGGAATATACATAAATATGTACCTAACTGTTAAACACTGAAAAAATGTTTTCCAAAGGAGTTATAGCTATGTTGAAGACTCTCTTTTAGTGTAGGAACATTCTAGCTTCTCTTCATCTTTCACCAGCTACCACTTGGAATTGTCATGCACATTATATTACGATGATAATTCCAATTCTTGCATTCTGGTTTTTGCCTTTAAATGTGTTATGGATAATAATTAGGTAAACTTGTAATTTTAAAATTAATACTTAGGCCATAATGTCCCTGTAAACTGAAGACTTTTTTGTTTTTATTTGTTGGTCTTTTGAGGCAGTGTCTCACTCATACACCAATCTGGCCTAGAACTTGTGATCCCCCTGCCTCAGGGTTACAGGGATTACAGGGAAATGCTGCCATGCCCAGCAGGATTTCATTGGTTACTCATTAATAAAAAAAAGTTAACTTGCTTAATAAAATTAGAAATAAATCTTATTTTGATCATTTTTATGGAAGCCTATCATAAGAAATTCTAAAATAATATTCCAAGGGTGAAAGCCAAAGTCAAATTCCATGGGAAAGTTATTCTGTGGTTAGGCCAACATTCAAGAGAGGGTTAGAACAGCAGAGCTTTCCTCCTTGGCCCACCCATTGCACAAGTGTCTAGCACTTCTGTGACCTCTCCTGCTTCCTCTGATTCCATGCAGTCTATCAGCTCCAGACTCACTTGTCACAAGTACGGTGGACTTTCATTTCCAAAACTGTTTGTAAATCTTATCCCAGGCCATACGTGATAGTTCCACAAAGGGCTGGTGGACTTCCCTGGATGTTACTGACAGCCTCCTTAGTAACCCCATTGCTACTGTAAGCAACATAGTTCAGTACAGATGCCTTAGTTGATGGCTCTGAGATGCCTAGAACTTGCGGGGGTAGAATTACATGCATAAGATTTTTCCAGCAAATACACATCAATGATAGACTGTTTATATATGAAATATGACTATATAAATTTTATTTGTTCTTTCTAACATATATTTAAACACAAGAATTAGAATATGCATAATACATGAATAGATAAATATATGATCTAGTTAAGATGAAATACATAATAGAAATAAGGGATGATCAAACACAGAATAAAATAATAAAATCCCCATCTTAACAGTAGTTTTACAAAGTCCAAAATGTGTTTAAGTCTGTCACTTCTCACCACGTCGTATAACCCATTTAAACCTTTCTCTGACAGAATTGTCTCAGCATTGAAGCCATTTCGACCTTGATGCCTAATTAGGGCTCTTTTATTTTTCTCAAAGTCCATTTTTCTTTGACATTCTGCAGCAGATTTCCCTCAGTTATCCCCAAGCCCTCAACATGCCATAGAATGGCAGTGAATACCCTCTTTGTCTATATTCTTAATACAAAACATATGGATTTTGTTTATAGTCAATGTATTTAGTTTAAGTAATCATTACACGTATTTACCAGGTGGTATTTGTTTTGCAGTTTGGCCTCAGTCAACATAAATAATTACAACTTCTTATTCATTCAGTTTCTCTGTAACATGATGGCTAGTTGTACTTTGTGGACTAATCTGTGTTCATAACTGGAAAATAAAACAGCAATCATAAAAATTTTGGATAAAAGCTCAGAGAGGTTTTTGTTTTTCTCAATTAAAAAAAAAAAGTTAAGTTATAGTTTCAACAGAACTCCCATGTCATAGCAAATACTTCTCTGCTCTGTCCCTTACCAACAACCCTAATATGCCTAGAGAAATGCCCATATGTATCTGTGGTTCTGTATATTTCAAGCTTTTACATTCATACACTTACACACAACTTTTCTCAGAAAATGCTTCCCATAGTATTTTGCAAAGACTATGTAAAATTCCCAGAGGATCACTAGACTATAATTCTTATTTGTGAGGTCGACTGAATTACCACAATTTACCCCGATAACTCTGAAGATATGAGTTCCATATAGTGAGCACTTAATGCATGTTTAGTGAGCTCAACTATAAAATATTTTAAGGGAATTGAAGTTGCTATAATGTAATAATGGGCAAGTTAATATCTACATTTAGCCTGATATTAAAAAGCTCATTATATAGAGAAAGATAAAAATTTAGCAATAAGGTAAAATTGTGACTATTTATTGTCTTAAAAATAGCCTAATTTTTATGAGGCATAGAAATAAATGCAAGAAGCCAGATGTGTTGGCAAACACATGTAGTCCCAGCTGTTTAGGAGGCTGAGGTAGGAGGATCACAAGTTTGAAGCTAACCTGGGAAAACTTAATGAGATCCGGACACACAATAAAATGTTAAAAAAGATGGGGGATGTATGCAGTGCTCCCCAGTGTTCAATATCTAATACCACCAGAAAAAGAAATGAGGGCGGGAATATCTGTATATTTTTTATTTTCCAGGTGACTAAGAGCTGAATGATTACTAATACAGCTCTTAACCATTGCTTAGTGTACTTCAAAAAAAAAAAACTGGACATTCTATTTGTTGGTATCAGTGTACTGGTATAATTTTATAGAAGAAAAAATCATCTATGAACACTAGAAAATAAATAAATAAATACATACATAAATACATAATCAGTAATACTGATGAGTCTAAATAGTAACTACATAAAAAAATCTTCTTTACCTGCATCATACTTACCCACAAATGATCAAAAGTGAGTGTGAGATTTGTATGGTTTGTTTTTACTTAATCTTTCTTTAAACACAATTTGATTCAACTTTGGTGGGATCTCCCCTAAACTCCATGGACACCCCCTGAGTTCCTACTGTTGTATTAAACCCTAGAATAGCTCTTACTGGTGTTATTGCCATGTCCTCTGTTATTTGATAGTGCTGGGCTCTTTTGGAATTGCCCTTGTCCAAACATGAGCCACCTGCCATACATGTTGCATGTACCCTCTGGGCAGCCAGCAGCAAATGACTCATTGAATGAGGTGCAATACAATATCTCATTGACTAAATGTGGACCCAACTCTCAGCACAAGTTATACTCTAGAGTGCCCTATGAAATTAGGCAAAAGTTAAACCCTAGCAAAGATCTTATCCTTGCCTGATTCTTTCTTCCTGTACTATTCAGATCCAAGTGCCTCTTCCTATGAAAAAACAACTGTGACAAATAATTTTAACAAAAACTTATCAAGTTTTATACTCTGTGTTCTGGGAATCTTATCCTAAGAAAACTTATTAAAAATTATTCTTAACAAGAAGAGCAAGTGTGGGAACCTGAAGGCTGATAATTCATCAGTGTAAAGGCTGGTGGCAATGACAGCCTGGGTGACCTGGTAGAAAGAAGGTTGATAGTTCTTGGAAATCTAATAACTAAGACTTTAAGCTATAGTAAACTGTAGGGGAGTCACTAGCTATTGTAAAAACTCTTTTCTAAAGAAAATAGCAATATTAAGGGTAACTATCTATGTCTAAGGGTCATAAAAGTATTAATGAGAGAACTGTGCTAAGTCTGAAATTAAAAGATCAACAATTTTAAAACTTTTAAAACAACACATATCCTGCAGTTTGAAGAATAGACAGAGTTCATGGTAAGCAGTGAGAATAATTTTGAACAGCAGGACTTTGGCAAAGGGTTAAATTTCAATAGATCTTTCTAAGACACACTATGCTAAAATGTATTAGAGAATTCTGAGTCCAGTGGCAGAGATACACAGGTACCTTGAGTTAATACCCTTAAATTTCTTCACCTCCCTGGATACTCCAGAACATCTTGTTGAAAAATACAATCTTACTCTGACTGAAAATCAGGGAACTCAAACAAAATCAGGGTTTATAAGTTGACACCTACCATAATAAAGATGTTTTATCTTTCTTCCTTGCCGTGAGATCCACAAGTAGTGTCTATTGTTAGCATTGACATGCTGAGTCTGCTAAGGGAGAAGAGAAGTTATACACCAAAAAGTCTTTGGAATATCTCTCATATATACTTCCAGGTAAAGTTATTCTTCACATTGTGTCTGTGGGATGTAAAACAAAGTAAAGGAAATAGAGGGATATACTCTTCAGGTATGGGCTCTGGAAGAAGTTTAGAAAAAGACTCCAATTTTTTATTACAGAAGAATTGCATGAACTGCCATGGAAACTGTAAAGGAAAGAATCAAACCCTCAGAGAAGTGAGAAAGCTAGAAGGATTTTATGATGCTTCAGTATAGTCTGGAAGGCTAGCACTTGTCTCTGATCAAGGGTATTGAGTGTCTAAGTGATTAAGATATGCACTGATGAAGGAGCTACTAGCCCTGTTAATAATTTCAGTAATTATTTTTCAGTGCCGTGCTGGAATTGATAAATGGGATGGAACTGAGCTCCATTGGAGCAGAGGCCAAAGGAGTCTAGAACAGCAGAGACCAGTTGGCAGCATTTAACCAGTATAGACAAAGTGAACATAATGACTGAAAGAGGCAATGTGATCCATAGAGATTAAGAAGGCTAATACAATATGATGAAATTGTTCAATTTAATGATCACCAGAAGAAGACAATGAACAGTTTGTAATTAGATGGTATAAGAAACAGTATGCTTTTCCCCAGGGTTATGCAAATTATTCTCTTCTCTTTTACAGTATTGAAGGATGTTACTGTTTAGACATTCTGAAGAACATCATAGTGGGCCACTATACTGATGACACTATGTCAATTAAATTGGATGATCATGAGTTGAGAAGTATGCTACACTTTGTGAAAAGACACATATACTCCAGATGGTGAATCATAAGCTATACCAAGGGTGTTGATTCATCAAAGACTTTCTTAGGAGTGCAGTAATATTGGACTTACTGGGTAATCCCTTCCAAAGTATTAGCCTCTTTCAACTTGCATCTTGTACCACCAAAAAAAGAAAATTGGCAAGGCTCTCTGAGTTTTGAAAGAGGCATATTTCATACTTGAAAACCATCCTTTGATCTTGTTATTGAGTGCCATGGAAAATAGCCAGTTTTGAACAGTAGAGAGCAGCCAGAATTCAGCAGTAGATACAGGCTTTGTAAAAGTAGCTGTCACTTCAGCTACCCAGAAGAATCTTGTCATAGTCATTCATACTTAGATAAGAGAAAAACAAACTGGGTGGCTTGTAACCAGCAGAAATATATTTCTTACAATTCTGGGGGCTGAGGATCAAGGAAGCAGAAGATTATCTGTTCTATTTGAGGTATCTGTTGAGGTATCACTTCCTCATTATGAGAAGATGGGATTATTACTGCATAACAAGAATGACTGAAATACTTCCTGGATGCCACTGACCCATTAAAACATGCTTTCATATTCTTGTGCACTGTAACTATAAGTGAGTGGGTTCCACCTACAAAAGTAAAAGACAGGCAGAAGCTCCCCAGAATGAGAGTCTGAATCCCTGCACCAGGCAACCCATCTGGCCCAGCAGAACTGACGGTTGAGATTCTGGGAAGTCTAGATGGATGAGAAAGATGAACATTGTTATAATTTTCAACAGTCAGTGCTTTTTGACTTCTGTAGGATTTCCAGCAAATTGTGACTAATCAGGGTCCTAGATTAGCTAGATTTTCCTAGATATGTGAATTCATTATGAGAAGTAAATGGAACTGAGTGGTCAGAGGTGGGTTTTAGTGTTTGCTGGTTTTGCTCCACTAATATTCCTTTCACCTAGCAGGGCACCCTTCTCTCACTCAATCCCTTCCCTAGCAACAGTGGTATTGACTGATAATTGTTTATAGCTGCTCTCTTCTCTTGATAACTTCCCTCTGCTGACCAGGGGCCATCTCTTACCTGGGAATTTCATCTAAGCTGCAACACTTCTTTATAGACCACCACAGCAGGTGATGAACAACTTACAAAGGGGTACAAAAAGTCCCCTGCCAGTGTGGGTGAAGTCTGGGTGAGTCACTCTCTAAAGTGCACCATGGCTGGGATGAAGCCAGTCTCTGCTAAGAGAGTATCCCTACTTAGACTTCTCTCCTGTCTTGTGTTTTGTAAGCCTCTTCTCCTTAAATCCTACCCTTAATAAATCTCTTCAATAAACCCCCCCTCAGGATGTAACTTTTTTTGAACCCTTCCTAAGAGAAGAATTTATTCGAGAAAATTCAGTCTGAGCCTTTGAATGCTATACTTTTTTTCTCTAAGTGATCTCCCTTTATCAAAACTGTAAATAAGTATCCACCATTTTGTTAAATATGAGAGAAGCAGAAATTAAATGTTCATTCTTTTGTCATGCACTTTAAGAATAATATATCAAGAGATACAGTTTTGTCCTTGGAAGTTGTGGCGCCTAGCTAGGTAGCTAAAACATAAGTGCATGAATTACTAAGATTGATTAATATAATTTAAACAAAACTTTACTATCTAGTTATCATTATCCAAAGGGTCTAGAAAATAAATAGGCTTTCTAGATTACAGAGAGTTTATGGGTGAAACATTAACATTAAAATCATAACTGGATTGAATGGGAGTCTCTAAATTTTATTACAATTTGCATGCTTTCTTAGACAGGATATTGGATATTATTTTGGCTGTTTTTGATGACTCAAAGTTATGGTTATTAAAAGCCATTACTGCTGGAATGTACTGTAATAGAGATGCCTTTGACTCTGCTTGGATGTGTTTGTATCTGCTCTAAATGAGTAATGATGGCTTTGTTTTGTGTTCTTGTGTCTGATTTTGATGGTATTTCTGTCCCTTTTCATTACTTTAGAATTTTTAGGTTGAGTGTACCTATTCATAGCAGTTCCTATCTCCCTTTCACTTTGTTAGTGTTAGCATTTTATTGGCATGTGAATTAAATGATAATAATTATTAATGAATGCTATGTGTATCAGGAATTTTCTAACAAGCTTATATTGTAATCTTCACAATACAGAGACTCCATGGAATGCTTTTAAAAGTTACAATTTGTTCTACAAAACATCATGTGTGGCTTTTTTTTAACAAGTACAAAAGTTTTAGTGCATGAACTTACTGTCATTTTTATTTGCTCATGAGGTTATAATTTGTGTCCACCTAAGTTTTTGCCTATATCTTGGCTAAGGGAGAGTTAGTTTAATTCTCTGCCTATAAACATGTGAAATTATGTGACTGAAACTAAGACTGAAAGGAGGTTGGGATGTAAATCACATAGAATGTGGTGCTAGAGATTTGCTTGTGCAATGAGAGAATGAAGGGCATTCTGAATAATAGAAATCATTTTTATGATGCTACATATTAAACTACAAATTTCTAAAGTAAACCCACTTAACCATGGAAAATGATTCCAGATTATTTTTTTCTTTTATTGAGTTTATTGGTACATTTTAGGTATACAGTACAATTACATTCCCTATTGGGATTTGTACCTTTACAAGATTATTTTAAAATTTTCATTCATTCTTAAAAGATGTCTTTTCAAATGGGCCATGAGAATTCTAAAGTGGATTTCTCCTAGGTTTTTGTTGATTCCTATAGATAAACCAGGTTTTTATGAATAGCATAGATAATTGCAAATTCTTTTAGGTATGTCCTTAATATACATCCTAGCATTTTCTTAGATTCCAGTTGGAACCTGTTATCCTAAACTAATGCTTTCATTTTCATGTATCTTGGGAAACATGAAGAGATCATATCACAGTCACTGACTTTTTCAATCCTTATGTTTGTGCTCTTATTAAAGTACCATGGCATAACCTATATTAACCAATAAAATGTATCTAGGTTTGCTGTTTAGTTGAGTTCTTAACTCTTCCTCCAGGGAATGCTGGATTAGTGTCTTCTTGGCCTCCCATTAATTTCAGACATTCTTTTCAAACATGTGTATAACACTCCCCAAAGTATTATTGGTTTATAAATTACACTTGTTGTTTCAGGGCAATAAATGGAATGATGAATGCATGCTTTGTTCAATCACCTTTTTATTCATGAAAGGCAAAACAAATATTCTAAGAACATTTATCTACATCAAGAATAAGCTATAGACCTTTCAAAAATGCTCCAAGTAATCCAGAAAGAAACCACTAATTACTGTCGTAACAAAAAGGATTCAACAGCTCTAAATGCTCATGGAACTGTGGAATGTTAGAGATGTGAAATCTGGTCCAACTGCCTCCTTTCATAAATGGGAAACTAAAGTTCCAAAGATGAATTGATGGCATCAATCCTAGGTCCAATTCTGATTCTGTATTCATTGCATCCTCATGGGGTCACTGACCTATTCTAGGAGCTACAAGAATACAACAGGCCACTTAACCTTCCCAATTTCATCGCTGGAATTTATTTTCTATGCATATGTCCACTCCTTAGGAAGAGTCTAAACATTTAACGACAAGGGCATCTGAAAACACAAACGTTCTCAAGGTGAAACCTAAAATTTCCAATCTTGTAGAAGTTTTCAAAAAATTTTTTTCCTGATGAAACATGCAGGTTTATCTAATGCTATATAAGGAAGCCTTCTGTAGCTTCTTTCAAAATTGAAGATGGAAAGAGGAGAAAAGCCTTTTAAAGTAAAGTTAGATGATAGTCAACTTGCCTCCTAAAACTGAAATTCCAAAACATTGTTCTAGAATTTGTCTAATCAGTGCAGCACACCACAAGCTTCCACAAATACTATCACTTCACTTTTAATTTTGTCTTTAAAATAATACAGAAAGAATTATCCTATAACGGCTTACATCTAGATGTCTCCCCCCAAGCCTCAGATGTTTATAGGTGGGGCTTTTGAAAGGTGAGTAGAACATAAGCATGTGATAATAGACCATGGGCATGTGATACTAGATTAGTCCACTGATGGGTTTTTAGCTTGATGATATTGGAATGTGACGCCTAGTCGGAAGAGGTGGGTCACTCTGGGCATGGCCTGGAGATCATATGATCTCCTTACGAGTGCCTACACTGCTTCCAGACTGCCGTGCCGTGGTCTGTTTCTCATCTACCACGGCCCTCTGCCACATTACCCTACCTTGGAACCAGCTGACTATAGACTGAAGCCTCTTTATGTTATATACTAAAATAAATCTTTCCTCCTTTAACTTGAGTATGCCAGGTATTTTGTCTCAGCAACGAGAAAGTAACTAAGATAAATCCTTTCACATTTTCATAGAGTTAGATTTACCTCTATATGTGCAATGTTATATATGTGCTATAAATCAAAATCCAAAGAAAGATGTAACTTAGGGTTTCGATATTTAGCTTTACCAAAATAACTGCAACAACATGCTACTATTAATGCATTTTCTATCTTCCAATAAACTTTCATCTTTTTCTTAACTATTTTGAGATCATTTTAAACTTACAAAGAGCATATGGAAAAGATGCAAAAATAACACTGTTCCCCTAGATTTCCTGATTACCATATTATTATTATATTTTAGCACTATCTGCATATGCACTTATACGTAATGCATTACTGTCGCTTTTTTAACAAGTGAGAGTATGCTGAGGGTGCAATGCTCTATTACTCCTAAGTAATTCGCTGCATTTTTCTTCTAAAATAAACATAGTCTCCTACAAACAACAGCACAAGTATGTTGATCAAGAAGTTAACATTTATAAAACACTACCATCTGATGCACAGGCCCATTCAAATGCTCGGTGTTGTCCTTTGTTTATCATTTTTTCCTTTCTAACCCAGGCCTCAATCCACAGCCAACGCAGTATATTTGTCATGTCACCTAAGCCTCTTTAATATAGCACTTTTCTTCAATTTTTCTTTGTCTTTTTTCAATCTTGATATTTTTAGTTCATGTGAGGCATTTTGTAGAATGTCCCTCAATTTGGACTTATTTGAAGTGTCTTCATGATTGGATTAAGGCTCTGTATTTATTGAACAATATTACAGAAAAGATGTTGTGTCCTTCTTAGTGCATCACACCTGCAGGTCAGCAATATTGATTTGTCCCATCTCTGATGATGTTAACTTTGATAACTTAGTTAAAGTAGCATCTGCCAGGTTCCTCCACTGTGATATGACCATAGTTTCTTTTTCAACTAAAGGACATATTTTGAGAAAATACTTTGAGGTTATATAACTATGTTGCTCTTCAATAATCTTTTGCCTACTAATTTTAACATCCCTGATGATTCATTACCTGAATCATTCATTGTAGTGATAGTTACAGTGGAGTGACTGTCTAATTTCACACACACACACACACACATGCACACACACACACACACACAGGATTGATGGTGAACAATAAGAGTCTTTTCTTCTTAAGGATTTATTTGCTTGTTCCTAATTAATCTGTAACAGCATAAATCCATGATTTTCCATTCTTTTAAATGTGTTACTAAATAGTTTATTTTTATATTCAAATCGTACCTGAACTGGGTAAAAGAAAGATTGTTCAGCTGATTATTCAGTTCTGCTGACACATGTGTATTTCTTTTTTGCACTAATCTTACATTTCTGAAGCAGCAAAAATATATTCCAGAATTATCTTGTACTGTCATTTGATTAGTCATTGAATCACATATGCATTTGTTCAAGGAAATATAGTTCTTTCTAATATTGGTTACACGGAACCAAGATTAGGGTACTAGTTGTGCTCATTAGTACTGGGATGTCATTATTTCCAGAACATCTCAATGAGGAGAGCTGGCAAAGTGCATAACCATACACACAAACAAAAAGATGTGACAACATACAGCTATCTTTGTTTACATATATAAACTCTATCTCATGTGTATCTACATTTCATTTTTATCTTTACATATAGATATATTTGCATATATGTACATATATGTATATGCATATGCTTGTCTATATAAAGGTAAGTATATATAGAGGCTTTTATAAAAGCATATCTATAAATATATGCCATGAGATATGAATTTATATCAGTTTTTCCAAGTTCAATCCAATAAGAAAGTTCAATCCAAACTTCCCCTTTACCATATTTGTAACTCTCTTGTCTAGCAATGAGAAATCTTAAATTCACTTTCTGTAGTGTATTTATGCATTGATAAATTCTCCTTATATAGAACCAGTCTCCTTGTTTGAACTTGGCCTATATATCTTATAAAGACTATAGTCTCTGTTTGCCTCCTCCGCCCTGATTTCTTGAACCTGTCATCTTGGACACCTCCTCTCTAGCCTTGCTCATGTGGGCCATCCCCCCAAAAAAAAGTGGAAGAGAAGGGGCTGTGGAAGAGTAAATGTTAACTCTCTACCAGAAAAAAATAAAGATTGTGAGAAGTCTTCCCTTTCTCTGTAAATGTCTTTCTACTAGCTTACACAAGAGTCTGTATTTCCCCTCATATATCAAATAACAAGTAGAGCTTATCTCTGGACGTGTACCTGTAGTAAAATTACCTGTAGTGGGTAATTTTATGCTGGTAGAACTCATGAGCTCTTTGTTATATATCATATCTATCACAGTTTACTAGCTTAAACATTTTAATAAACAACTTATTAAGATGTTGTATATAACACAGTATAAAGCAAGAAAGAACAGTTGATTGATGGATGCTGAAATAAAGATTAAAAGACAGAAACAAATTAAAAAGACGATATTTATTGAGTAAAATGGCAATATGAGCAGCATAGATTTCAAGAAAATTAACAATTCACATGAAATAGGGTTGGGGAAATTTCTCAACGGTTGCTTATTCTAACCGTGAAACAAGCACAAGTACATTTAGGCTGTATCTGAGTAAGAATTAACCGATTAATAGATGATACCACTCACTGCTTATTCTTTTGAGCAGACTGTTTCTGGAACATAATGGTCAACAGAGAACTCCAAGTATATACAAGATGGGGAGCTTAGAAGTCAGGGGCCAGCAGAGGACAGAGAGAAAGAAAAATGGATGGAAGAATGTTGAATAAGCAAGAAGGGGTGCAAGAGACTCAGTGGGCTTCCCTCAGTTGTTGGGGTGATGCCTTTCTGTTAAATGATCAACTGACTTACTTTAGCTTAAAAAGGAAGAACTCATATGAGAGGTAAAACATGTAAACAGGTAGTAACACAGTGCAAGGCAGAACCTCAGCATCCAGTTGAAGTCGAATACTTGAGAGGTCCTTGGAAGGATTTGGGGTACGGGAGTCTGACCTGCAGTTGCAAGCACTGAGTAAGAAAGGGAATGAAATGATTCAAGTTTTTTCTGTCACATCTCAGATTTACCATTTTAAGATTATGAATTGCTTTTATTTCATTATGAATGGGTTTTAGTGATATGTATTGTAGCTGCTCTATTAGTCTCTTAAATCTGCTGTAACAAATCACCATAAACTTGGTAACTTAAATCAAGAGAAACTTATTATCTTTCAACCACTTCCAGTTTCTAGGGGCAGCCCATATTTATTGGCTTGTGGCTACATAATTCCAGTCTCTAACTCTGTGGTAACCTGGCCTTCTGAGCTTATATCTGTAGAGTCTTCATGCCATCTCTTATGAGGATGTCTGTGATTGCATTTTGGATTGGCCAGAGTCAGCCAGGTTAATCTTCCTATCCCTCAAATTTTAACATAAACATATAGGCTAATGCTTTGTCATATAAAATAACATTCATACTTTCAGGTTCTTAGGAATATCTTTGAAGAACTCTGCTCAGTTTGCTATAGTCACCTTGGCTATATAAGGAAGCCTAGAAAAGATAGCAAAAGTAAAATTGTATCCCACCTCTAACACCTTCCTGTCACATGTAACATTAAGTCTTTGCAGTATTGCCTGAGAAGTAGGGTTTAATTCATCGGTTCTGTTCCCAGCATTCTGATCTCCAAGACCTCATCTAGAAACAAAGAATAAAGAAACTTTCAATAGCAACTATCTGCTTTGAACGCTCTCCTTCCTCTCTTACGAATATATATTGCAATGTATACATAATATAAATATAGTCTGAACTATCAAATTTATGACTCTTCAATTAAGATTGCTTTCTGTGGTTTCTAAATATTAGTTGAATAGGTCTCGAGTAAGTCAAGAAGAAAATCTATATTTATTGGGTAATTTGCATGTGCCAAGTATTTTAAAATCCTTTCTACATTTGACTTTCAAATAATTGTTGATCTGATCCTCCTTTTAAAGATGAGGATAAGAATTTAAATGCTAAATCCTTTTGGCCCTGACCTCAACATGAGGGTAAGGGGATAACATTTTTCTTAATTTTATAGAAGTGGTAATAAAGTTTGTCAAAGACACCTAGAAATGATATGGCGGAATCGGGACTTGAAAGTATATCTTACTTTCAAATAAAGATTAGAAAATAGTTAGTTTTCAGGTGAAATGAACCAAATTATGCTATCCCTCAGTTATTTCACTATGATGAGTAAATTTCCACTGTAATTACTTCTTTTGTTTGGGTTGAAACACAATATTTTCTGTTATCTTAGTGTCCACACGAAACACTGCATATTAATTCTTTACTTTGTATTAAAGTGTAGTAAAAAAGAAATGAGAAACATTGAATATGCACATAAAGGTAAAGTCTGGAGAGGCCAGGCAGTGATTCTGGACAATCTACAGGAGCAGTTAAGCATGAGGACTGGACTATGTTAGTGACCACAGACACACTGAAGCAAAACAATACCTATGGCAAAGTTTTTGTGGTTTGTAATTTGCAGAAGATGAGTTTTAGCTGAACTCCATAAAGTCCTTTTGATGCTGAAATCAAACAACATCATTGAGCTTTTCCATATATCTTTAAGGGTGAAAACACATTAATAAATTGAACGTTTCATGAATAAAACTGTCTTCAGAATTACCTGCCTTATTTGTGTGAATACACTCAGTGAATTTATGATGATTAATAGCAACATGATGAACACCACAGCGCATAATAATGATTTGCAACTTATTATAAAACATTGCCAATATTTTGTACACCCAAGCAGCGCAACATGGAAGAAATTCAATGAAACCTTTTTAAACAAGCCATGAGTAAAGAGAAGAGCAGATCAAGGCTCACACACTGTCTCCAGGGACAGAGGCCTCTCTTCCATCATAAATAGATTGCTCTGGCACCCATGAAAGGCAACCGGGGCAGTTAGAGGACTGTGGGAAGAGATATGACTGCCACAAAGGAAGTGGAGACAGAAGACAGTTTCAAAGGGAGGCAGTTTTTCTGAAGCTGGGAGAGCACAGACAAAACTTTTCAAAATTAATAAGTTTTTAATTCTGGATCGCTGAAAACAATGCAGAAAAGCAACATCAAAAAAATCTTCCAACTTCAGCAAAATTTGAGACTGGAATAGCCTAGCATCAACGTAAGTATGTATTTAAATGCACCAAATCCCAGCACATATCCTTTGTATGCTAAGAAAAAGCATGAAAAAGGAGAAAAGAAGAGATAGTTATGGGAATCATGCTCACATAAAAGCACTGAAGGAAAGCTTCAGCCCAACCTAAGTGTAAAAATATTATTTTTTAAAATTCCTCGTTAGATCAGAACATATTAAGAAAAGGACTTACCAATATTCATGATAATGATTATATTCAAAACAGTTACTTGAGAGCTAAAACAAAGGAAAAGAGAGGTGCTCTTCAGAAATCGTAATTTCTGTTTTATTATATAGTACCTTAACATTATTCTACAAAAGTGAATACTTGCAGAGGTATCAGTCACTTTTCTTCTTTTATATCATACCCATTTTTTTCTTTCAGAACCCTGTTATCCCATGTAGTCTAAAGTCCCCTTCCCATTTGCAAAAGACCTATTTCCATGTTTTCTTCAATTTGTTTTTTCCCATCCCCTTTCCCTCCCTTTCATATCCCCTCCATCCTTTTTTTACTTTGGTTTTGTCACTTAAAAGTATAGCCTGGCTTTCATTCCAGGTTAGTTCATAGAGATCATTTTTTTTCACAACTATGTGAAGTTTATCTTTCTAGGTTAGTTTTTCACATATCTACAGGCCTTTTCAGTACAGAGACTCAGGTGTTCCTGTATTTAAGGAAAACATTCTTGGATTGTATATCCAAATATGAATGGGGAGGAGAGACTTTACCGTAGCTGACTAACAGCTTATCTAATTGACCATTGTAGTGTCATCTTTAATGGGACAAACAAATCCCATGTGCATGCTAGTGTGGTGTACAAAACAGGACAAAACATCCCTTCTGTATAATTCCTACTATTAACAAAAGAGCCTCAATTTTATGGATAAGAAAATTTCAGATAAACCCAAACACAGGGTGGTTTTAGGGAATGACTGCACAATCACTATTGTGTCCTCTTGAGGTAAATACAATTTTGTGAAAGCTGAAGAGAAACTGATGAACTATACAAGACCGAAAGAGAGTAAGGAGGTATGACAGGTAGATTGAATGTCATCTTGGATTGGATCCTTCATTAGTGGGACAGTGGATGAACTTTGAATAAGGTCTGTAAATCAGTTAGTAGTATGGAATCAATGATCATTTCCTGCTGTGACCAATTGAACTGTGGCTATGAGAGATAGGAACATTTGAGGAATCTAGGTGAATGGTGCACAGAAATTCTTTGTATTAATTTTGCAGCATTTTTGTGAATTTGAAATTATTTTTAAAACTGGAAAGTTAAAAACATAAAAATAAAATGAATAATTGTTAGAAATATGTTTCCATTGATCATCTGTAACATTCACTCTTTCTACTCTGAAACAAGCTTCTGTCAAAAGTTGAAAACCCACGCTTCCAAGTTCAAGTGTGGCACATGGAAAAAACTGCAAGTCAGCTGACATGGTTGAAATATAAAATATGATGCTATAATCTGGATCTGCAATGTCTCCCAAGTGCCCATGTGGTAAAGTCTTGACCCCCAGCATAACATTACTAAGAGGTGATGGAACTTTGAAGACCTGGGGCCTAGAAGGAGGTTTTTGGTCACTGGAGAAACTCTCTTAAAGGAGACTGCTAGATCCTTCTCACTTCCCTTCTTTTTTGTTCCCAGTTATGAGGCAAACCAATTTTTTCTGACACATGCTCATATATATACTGTCAATCCAGAAGTCTAAAAACACTGGGCCCAACATACCACTGGTCAAAATCTAAATTCAATAAGCCAACCTAAGCTTCCTTTTTATGAAGTTGATTTTCATAGAGTTTAAATTTGACTGGATATTGGGAGATGGTAAGGGTCTAGTTGCTGCTGGAAGATATGCATCAAGAGGAAGATGGCAGGAGAGTATTGTCAAAGTCAGTGGGGGGTGAGGGCACAGATAGGAAAAAGAAGAATGCTTGTGGCCATCTTTTGGAAAAGCAAAACATGAGTGATACAGCAGAACTTGTCATGTGGACTGAAGGGAGAAAGCCAATCTACTCAGCAAATGTCAAGAATCCAATGGCAACTGTGATAGATAGACCATCTGCCTTCCATAGAAAGAGATTAAAAAGCAGTTCTCATTGAATAGCAGTAAGACAGCTATTAGATCTAGCTGTGTGAAGTAGTGATTGAAGTTGGACAAGGTTTTCCATTTGTGGTACTACTGGATCCTACAGCAAGTCAGCAGGGGCATCAGCCCCTAAGAATCACAGACACACACAAATCATTGTGATACGGTCATATTAATTTGTATTTCTGCTTCAGTGTTTTTCTATTTAACCCTTTTACACTTAGGAAAAGACTTACTTAATGGTGCAGTTTCTCCTAAAATAAATTGCATTTTCAAAGAAAAGTTGAGGACTGCTATTACTAATCAGTCCGTGGTATTTTCACAGGAGACAGGGCAAAAGTTGATCTGTTTCTGAAATCAAAGTTTTCATGGCTTATTGCTACATGGGGGGAAATGAAATATCATATTTAAACTTGAAAGCTTTTATTATTATTTGCAACAAGTTATTAGAGAAGAGAAAATAAGGCTCAATAAGAAGACAATTGAATATCTGCCACATGACTTTCACTTCATTCCAGAACAGAAACTTGCATGTGTATTCTCAGAATGAAAATCTGAATGAATCCCAGAGATTTGAGTCTGTAAACTGCAATATAACGATGATTGTTTTCACTCATTCTCTAGATGTTCTTGAACTATAATTTTATTTTAACCCTTAGAATTCAACGTATCTCATCTCTAAATTTCCTCATCCACTTAATCACAGAAGATGCAACCTTGTTCATTTCTTGTTCTTTATAATCTTTCCTGCTTAAATTCAGTCAATTCAGGAATCTCACCTCTTTTGCTTGGTTCCTAGGGTGTCACCTGACCTTCAGGAGAAAAGACTGGGCCCAAGTTCACACCATTAATCTGTATTTATATCACTGAGATGAATTATCACCTCCTCTGGATCTAGCTTACCCCTTTCCTTGTAATTAGTATTGCTTGAGACCACCACTTTCTACCTGTTTTTGTGCTCTGTGTGTGTGGTACTTTTTCCCATAGACTTCTTCTGCCACTTCTGTGAATGATCCTTTATTCATCTAGCCTTGTATCATATTTTCAGAAGCATGGAGAAGGTTAGCTCAGTATCCTACTTTGCATCTACAGGAAATTTAAGAACTGAATTCCCTCTTACTTATTTCACTGCTCACCATCATGGTGGCACAAGAACTCCGTGTGTCTCCAGCCCCTCAGGATTCCAGTGAAAAAACATGTTCTAGGTAGCCTACACTTTCGGGTCCTGAAACACTGTCATGTGAATCTACCCCTGAACCTCAAGCAAGAACATTTGATTATCAATAACTGTCTGCTCTGTTTATCTATTTTATTTTTTCTCCATCAATCTGAAGGCAACAGGTGATCCTCAGTTGATCTGTAGATAAATTGACTGTCAAGACATTGTGTGTTCTAATTGAGTATGGCAATTATACAAAGAGCTTTGGGGTTGGTCCTCAGAAGCATGCCTTTCTATCTTCTAATGTCCTTCTTAACTAACGTGTATGCCAGGAAAAGAAAGACATTATTTCCCTCAGATTTCCTAAGGCATCCCATTATCTGTAACACAAAATGGCAGCAAAATATCCTGAGATAGCTGGCAATGAAAACAAGAAAATATACAAGTAAATATCCAACTATGAATCCACGGTATACTGTACAATCTGACAAATACCAACTTTTACCATTTAAACTTATCTTTACTCTAAAATAATAATTCTCATTATACAGGAATTGACTGCTAATTGGCAAGATCTTTCCAGAAAAGTGAATAAAAGTAGGGTGGGAACACCAGAATTCCAGTCTAGAAGCCTACACATATTCAGACTGGCACAGTGGGTAATAATCCACAGCATTGGTTATATTAAGGATAGGCAAGGTGGTAAGTAAGTTGCTGGCACAATTGTGAAAGGGTGTGCAGAGACCAAGATCAGAGAATCAGAGGCAGCAAAACAGCTGAATTCTAGGCTGAAGGGCAGTGAGTATCTCCCTGATTTTTGAGTTACTGAACCATGCACTGGGTTTGTTCAGAGTGTCTCTCTTTTTATGACTTGAACTGATGTCTACATTTGATTCTGCTTTAACTGACAATTCATTTTAGAAGGGCTCCTAGATTATCAAATCTCCCCACAATGCTAACATTCTTGTCAGCCAATAAATAATTTCCTTCCACAAATGAGAAACAGATAAAACAGTAATCCCGTTTGAAAATAGAGCATAGTGACTTATTGCACCCTCAGTCATTCATACTCAGGATTAGAACCATTATTTTATTTGTCTTAAAATTTTCAAACTTATTTTGATAATAGATTTATTGAGATATAATTAATATATCATATTTTTCCCAAATTAAGTGTACTAGTCAATGGTTATTAGTACATTGAGTTGGAAAAGCACAATAAATTTTAGTGTATTTATATTAACCTCAAAAGAAATCCTATACTTCTTTTTCATGATCTCCCAATCTTCTGATCCTTCCAGAGCTAGGCAGTCATGAATCTACTTTTGTCTCTGTAGATTTGCTTAATCTGGACATCTCACACAGATTGTTCCACTTGTTATGTAATTTTTATGTCTAGCTTCTCTCACCTGAAATATTCTTTACAAGCTTCATCCATAGTATACTATGCATAAATACATCACTTTAAATTGAAAAATAATATTTCATTGTGTGCATGCATAGATATAAATGTGTGTATCACACTTGATCTACTCATTCATATACTTTTTCAAAAATTTCAAATAGGAGATATTATAATAAACCTCTGCCAACCTATCACTCAGCTTCAACAACCATCACTTCATGACCAAATTTGTTTTATTTATATCTCTCACTGCTTTCTCTTTAACATGAATCATTTTGACATAAATTCTTGCATAAATTGTTCAATACAGATGTCTAAATATATGCAATTACATATAGATGAATCATTCTTCAAAACAACCACAAAATCATCATTGCATCTAAAATTTTTACTCCTGCACAACATCAAATAAGAGAAAATGCTCGATATTATCTATTTGTATTTCTTTACATTTGATGAATTTTAATTTCAAATTCTGAGGCTTTAAAAATTTCAGATTTTTTTGTCTTTTCCTTTCTTTCAATCTATGTATTGAAGAAACCAAAATACATCCTCTATTCTAGATTTTGAGGATTCATTCCTATGTTGGAAATTGAAATGCTATTTTCTATGTTTTGCCACATACTGGTAGTTGAGCTAAATTCTTTATCAAATTTAGACAGGATACTTGGACAAGAATTCTTTATAAATGTGACATCTATGTCTCTTAGGAAGTGTATAACATTTGATCATCTGCTATTTTCTTTTTAAGATAAATTGTCCAGTAAATTCAGGGGGTCAATACTAGCCAAACATTATAATTTGCTTCACTATGTTGTCTCATACTATTTTAACAAGCATTGCTGATTATTCCTTGGGTATATTACTTAAATAAGAATTGCAAGGCAGATGGTGGCACCACTGAGCTAAATCCCCAGACCTCTTTTTTTTTTTTTTTTTTTTTTTTTTTTTTTTTTTTTTATTTTTGTACTGGGGATCGAACTCCGGTTTAGCAGAAAGAATCAACAAATGGGATCTCATCTTATTAAAAACCTTCTGCACTGCAAAATAAACCATCAACAGAACTAAGAGAAAACTTACAATGTGGGAAAATATTTTACCAGCTGCTCCTCAGACAAAGGATTAACATATAGAATATATAAAGAACTCAAAACAATCAGCTCCCCTGAATATACAGACACAATTCAAAAATGGGCATCTGAAATGAATAGACATTTCTCAGACAAAGAAGTAAAAGCAGCAAGTAAATATATGAAAAAATGTTCCACATCACTGGTCATTCGAGAGCTGCAGATGAAAACAACACTGAGATTCTACCTCACTCCACAAAGAATGGCTGCTATCAAGAAATCAAACAATAACAAATGTTGGCGGGGTTGTGGGGAGAAAGGAACCATTCTCCATTGTTGGTGGGAGTGCAGACTGGGGTAACCACTATGGAAATCAATATGGAGATACCTCAAAGATCTGGGATTAGAGGTACCATTTGACCCAGCCATCCCTCTGATGGGTATCTTTCCAAAAGAATTAAAAGAATCATACCACAGTGAAGTATGCACACCCATGTTTGTAGCAACACATTTTGTAATAGCTAAAACTTGGAAACAGCCCATTTGCCCATCATTTGGAAACTGGATAAAGAAGATGTGGTTTTTCTATGCAATGGAATATTACTCAGCCATAAAGAATGAGAAAATAGATTCATTCATAGGAAAATGGATACATATTGAGGGTATACTCCTAAGTGAAATAAATAAGTCACACATGTGTAAATACTGAATAGTTTCTCTGGTGTGAATAAACTGTAATAGTACATAAGATCCTAATGAGATAACTGACACTGTGAAATGGGAAGAAAGGGGCTAAAGGTGCAGGGAAGGTAGGATGGGTAAGGGAAGTGTAATAAGGGAAAAGAAAAAAATGTGAGATAATGAAAAGATGGAAATAAAGTGTTTTTAAATGGGGAGGGGAGGAGGGTGTGAAGGGAGGGCAGAACCAAGACCTGTCATGTAGAGGTACAAGATCCCAACAACGAACGTAACTGAGCTGTATCCCTAAAATGTACCAATAAACTCAATTAAAAAAGAGAATTGCAGTGTGTTAAATGCCTTATTCTAATATTCATTTTCTCATTTAGAAAGATGGCGTCTCCCATTGATTGCTTACTTTGATTCACTATTTCAACAAAAAGTCAACTATATTCTCAGCTATTACAAGAAGCATCCACAATACCTCAGGGAGCTTCAAATATACCTATAGAATAGAAAATACTTATATAAAATAACAATATACTAGAATTTCTAGTTAAAAATTAAAATTACAGGTATTCACTCAATTTTTAAACAAGTTACATGCATCTACCACGCCTATAATACTTCCTCTATTATATCTGGATTTTGATTTATAGAAAAGTTATAATATCAGTTTTTAAATAAGAAAGCCAGCATTAACATAAATAGGTGACTAAAACTAGTAGTGCATGTGTGGCATCAGGAAGGAGAAGCAGAGATCACCAAACAATGGTGCTTCACAGTAAAGCTAACTGTTGACAGTCTTGATTCGGGGATAATAGAATTTTAAGAGCAAATGTGGCCTGGGAATCGGGAATTTTGAAAAGAGAAACAACTCCTATATGATTCTAAAATTCATCCCACAGTTAAGAACCACTGATCTGGAAATGATGGCAAGCACAATATATTTAAGAAGCGTTAGCCTCACTCAATCCCTGGAGTATCAGGTGTCACTTTCTGTAAATTTAACCTTCACGAATTTGGCCGCTAAACTTTCGTGTTCAATCTAAAGTGCATTACTCTTTGTCTTTCAGCGCGTGTTCAGTGATGTACCATGGAAGATGCAAATGCCATTCTCTTAAGGAGGCGGGAACCTGCATTTCACAACCGACTCAAAATATTTCAAATTTAGTTACTTAAATCGGTTATCTCCTGGAGATAACAGTTCCAAAGCTAGGTTTGGGGACTAAAATCAAGTTATTTGGAAATTATTTGCTTACTGGAGGCTGTAAGAGATGATCTTCTGTTGACTTTTCCTCCTTTCCCGAGGCTGTTTCTTAACCCCGCCCCGCCCCCGTTGTTTGCAGAGGCACCACTGCCAAAAGTCATCCTCACCGTGTAGCATTCTGGTTCCAATTCTTCCACCTCCCTGTTTCCCGGGATCCTTTCTGGGCTCACCTCAGGAATCCCAAATAATCTCTGCTTTTAAAAGTCAGCAGATCAGCAACCTTAATTCCCACGTTAATTCTCCTTGTCATATAACATGACATATAGCATGTTTATATATTCCAGGAATTATGAAGTGGACACTTGTGAGGAGGGCATTACTCTGACCATCACATTAACTATGTCACTTCTGGGAAATATTCTATCTCATTTGAACTTCGTTCTAGTCTGTGAAAGAAGCATCTGAGATTATTTTACATCTTCCTAAATTTACTCATGGAAGAGATTCCCAAGAGGTGCAGAGAAGCAGTGATCAGAATAACTAGTCAAATTTCTTGTTGGTAATGTATTTCCCCAGCAGATGACAATTGCTCTATCATTACATATGCAAATCCATTTTGAAAGATTACTCTGAGGATGAAGAGAGTTTATCTATAAAAATACCTGGTCATAGTGAAGGCCACTATCTGTTAGCTTCTTTCTCTTTCTCTCTTGTTTCTTTGTCACATTCTACTCCGAGAGGGCCTGAAATGTGAATGTTAAGTCCCCCCTCAAATAGTATGAATCAAGTTATAAGCTTTGCCTTAGTCCTATTCCAGTAGATATTTATCTGCCTGCTACAGTTGATCACACATCTAAATTTCTCTTTGTAGGACCCAATTGAAATATCTGTATATGTAACCTTGGTGTCTTCGCCTTTCAGATGCCACCTGGACCCTCCCATCTGAGATTCTGTGAGAGCTTCTTCACGCTGCAATGAGGATAACAACCAGCACTTGAACATGTCCAGAGACCACACTAACTCCTGGGAGTTCTGACCCATCTATTTGCTTACGTGTTCTCAGCTCTACTTAGGTCCAGTTCTCTACCTTATGACCTACCATACTGAGCATATCTGCTGACCAGATCATGTCCTGTCTGAAGCTGGTAGGAAACCATCATGTTGCCCCAAAACTTCCAAGACTGATAGTTTGAAAACTACTGAGAATACTATGTTTACCAATATACTGGCATCATTTGCAAGCATCCACTAACTTTTGCTATAAAATTGAGTACATTTCATGCACTTTTTCTTTTGAAATGTCTACCATTGGGCTGGGTATATTCACCATAAATTCTAATGCAAACATTGGAATGTCTACTTCCATTAATCATATTTCCATCTTTGTCTGCCAAGGCTAAAAGAGTAACAAGAAAAGAAAGATTAAGATTGCCTCTGAACGTATGATCAAGGAGAGAAGAGAAAGGCAAGCAAAATATCAGTGATGTTCATGTATTTGAGGTTGAATGAGTTCATTTAAAGAATATTTACTGAACATTTATTATGAACTTTGTGACAATAGTCATATTTTTATGAAAGAAAAATTAATAGTCTTCTACTCAGAGACTGTTAGTTCTTGTGATTGTAAATCATCCAAGAATTGTATCCAATGACTGTAAATACATGTAAAAACTTCAAGTCTGTCAATTACTATTAAAGATATTCCATTGCATTATGAAATTGGAATAGTAGCAACTGGTCATATCTGGAGGTTCATCAAATGAGTGAAAAAGTATAATTTGACTTCAGATAATGACAAATGCTATGAAGAAAAGTTAAGGACAAAAGAGAGCAGAAAGCTAGAGAATGGAAGTAAATATTGTATTTCAAATATGTGTGCAAAACACAATGTTTATATTCCTTGTTTGGAATCAGTGCATGCACACATAATCACACCTTAATTCCTTTTTAAATCCTCTTTCCTTCATCTTATCCTCTTCCCTCCTTTTTCATCCCCTTACCATTTGAGAAAGATCTATCTTCACATCCTATTATTATATCTCATGAAGAAGAAAATGTGATATTCAAGCTTGTCAGTCTGATTTATTTAGTTAAAATTATTCTCTCAAGGGGCATCCACATTACCACAAATGACTCTGGTTTATCTTTCTTTATGGAAGTGTAGTACTCCACTATGTGTTAACACCACATATTCTTTATCCACTTATCTGTTGGTGGCCATGTAGACGGCTACCAAGATTTAGCTGTTATGAATTGTTCTGCTATAAACATGGATATGCTCATATCACTATCATATAATGTCTTTAATTCTTTTGAGAAGTACCTAGAAAAAATATCTGGATAAATATAATTATATTCTTTGTTTTTGTTTTGTTTTGGTTTTTCTGAGACAGGGTATTCCTATGTAGTTGAGACTGTCCTGGAACTCCCTATGTAGCCCAGGCTGGTCTCAAATTCACAGGGATCCTCCTGCCTCAGCCTCCCGAGTGCTGCGATTACAGGTGTGCACCACCACACCCAGTTTATAATTTTTGTTTTTTAAAAAGAATCTCATAGTCATCAGGATGATTTTCACATTAGCACATCAGGTTGTGCTAGTTTACATTTCCCCCAACTACATAGAAGTCTTCCTTTCTGACTTAAATAAGATGGTCAGAAAGGCTTCTTTGAAGATGTAGTTGGGCAAAGAATGACTGAGCCCCAAGCCTTCAACTGATTGGACAAGACTCACCACATTAGAGAGAAAATCAGCTGACTCAGTTTACAGATTTACCTATTAAAGTCAACCAGAAACATCCTCATACCCACAACAATATTTCACCAAATGTCTGGGGATTTCACAGTCCACTCAGGGTAATACATGGAATTTACATGGAGATCTTAGAACTACAATTTGAAAAAGCTGTGCTCGTGCAATACTGGAAAATGCTTTTCTGTCTTTCTTCCTTCCTTGCTTCTTCCTTCTTTCTACCCTTCCTCATTTAGAGTCTTAGTTTTCTCTTTCTTCTTTTCTTAACTGTTGCATTTCTTTTCTTTCTCTTGATCATAATAATATTTAATCCACAACAAAAATGAGTGATTTATACATGAAACAAAAGAATAAAAACAAAGTTTGTCTGTGCCCCTTATATACAATTTTATAACTAAAATAATCATAAGATTAGAAGATACGACACTGGTCAAATATTATAGAATTCAACACCTACATTCAAATATCCTTGATTATCTCAAAAATGTCCTTAATTGCTCTTCATACCTTTAATCCAGAATCTAATATGATATTACATTTAGTTGTTCTGTTTCTTTATTTTGTTTTCCTAAACCCACTCCTCACTGTCTTTGTCTATTTTTCAGTTTTTTAATTAGTGTATGTTTTCAGTACATAATGACATGCTCCTCCCAGGGAGTTGACACATGTCGCGATACATCTTTTTATTTTGTACCTGGGATCGAACTCAGGTCCTTGTGCTTGCAAGGCAGGCAGTGGCACCACTGAGCTAAATCCCAGGCCCTTTGTGATACATCTTAATTTCTTTTGTCATCTCCTTCCCCTCTTGTACTCCTGTCCATTTCTTGGTCCCCTTCTCTTTTGCAAAAGGGCTATTTCCCGTTATCCTATTATATGTCTTTTTTGTTGCTATTTATTTATATTTTGGGTTGCTCATATAAGAGAAAACCATGTTATATTTAAACTTGTGTGTCTGTTTTATTTCACTTAACGTGATCTCAGGATGTATCCATTTTCCTATAAATGACTCATTTATTCCAGTTTTAGTGTTTGTCTTTAAAAATGCTCAACTTTGCTGATATGTCAGTGCAGTTACTTTATAAATGGACCCTCAGTGGATGGGTCTGCAAATGCTCATTGGCAGAAGCACAGTACAAGTGAGGCTTTGTCTTTCTCAGGGCACCATGTCCGGAAGCACTTGGCATGGACTTGTCTCACCATTGGTGATAATCATCCTGGTAAGAAAAATTAAAGATGTGAGAGAGGTTTTATGAGAGAGCTTCTTAGTGCCTGACTTCGAACACAAGTGGGACATGACAAAGTAGGTAACAGGCCTCTATTTTTTTTTCCTTTTTATTGAGTTTATTGGTACAATCTAGGTCTACAATACAGTTACATTCATTATTGGGATCCTGTACCTCTACGGGACAGGTCTTGGTTCTCATTTTTCCCCTTGTCCCTCCCTCACTTCACGCCTTCCTCCCCTCCCCATTAACAAACTCTTTATTTCCATTTTTTCATTTTCTCATATGTTTTCTTTTCCCTTATTTCCTTGCCCCTACCCTTCCGTAACAGGCCTCTAGACTCTTAGGGGAGCTCCATCAACAGTTGGCTAAAATGCCGTCTTATATTTGTAAGAAACTGGATTTTTCCTACAACCTAAAAATTCTGTTGTTATGTTGTTCATGTAGATCCCCGAGATAAAAATGCCAACTCACCATAACAAGTCCCAGGCTGTAAGCCTGGACTTCTGCTCTACAAATCTAACAAACAGAAATTGCTACAGGTGTAGCCTGTGGTAACATCAGGAATGGAGAACAGATGTACTCAAATTGTTGCATATTTGGCCAGTGGGAGTATCTTTTCCTTTCCTGATATCCTTTATGCAGAATCCATCCTTGTTATCAGGCTTGCTTTTGTTATGGGGCATGTATGTGCATACATACTTGTACACACATGCACACACATATGCTCTATTTCATGTTAATCCTATACGTTTTCTGCTCCTATTTCCAAAGTTCCCTGCTTCATTTTAGTGGGGAAGATATTTAGATCTGTCTTTATAGTTCTGGCACATCACAATTACCCAAACACAAGGGATACACATACACACAAATATAGAATATTATGCAATGCTTAATTTAGTTTCTGGGCTTTTTATAAAGATGACTATACTGCATATAATTACTATATAGCATTTTATGTGACCACTTTTATTCCCAATAGGACACCAACAGTTCATTTAAACTGATGTGCATAGATATAATTCAGTTTTTCATTGTTGTATATCGCTCATTATAAAACTGTACTACAATTTTGTTACTTTGTATTGATGAATATTTGAGACCTTTCACTTTTTACACACTGCAATAAATACCAAGGCATATATTTTCTAGCCCCGTTAGAGAATATATGAAGCGTCAAGTTTGCTGGATGCTTTTATACCAGAGTAGTATCGCTGCTCCTTCACATCTTTGTCAATACTAGATGATGTCAAATTTTTTTAATCTTTACAAATCATATGGGTGTAAAATTGTTTTATTTTACAGTTATCTGGGTTCTAATGGTGCTGGGTCTACTTTTTAAGTTTATCCATTTGTGTTTTGGATTGTGAAATCCTGTTTTAATATCCTGCCTAATTTCCATTACCTTGTCTCATCTTCCTAATTTATGTTATTTATATATTCCAAGCTTGATTTCTTAGTCAATTATATGTGTTGCAAATCTGTTTTGTACTTGGTGCCTTCTGCTCATTGTTTTAAAATTACTGTTTCTACATATCTACTGTATATAGAATTGTGTCCCTCAAAGTTCATGTGTTGAAGCCCTAAACCACAATGTGACTCTAGTTTGGAGATAAGAACTTAATATTACAACTATATTGTTTTGTAAAAGAAGATAGAGACAGAACTCAATCTGCTAAGTACAAGAACTGATAGATCCCATGAGGAGGCAGCAAGAAGTAACCATTTCCAAGTTAAGAACACAGGCTTCTTCAGAAGCCAGCCCCACTGGCACCAATTTCTTGAGCTTTCAGCCTCCAGAACAATAAGATTAAATGCATTTTAAAATCTTTATTAAATTTATTGGTACATTTTATATATACAGCACAGTTACATTCATCATTGGGATCTTGTACCTTTACATGACTTATCTTGGTTCTATTTTTCCCCATTCCCCAGCCCTCCCTTTACACCCCCTCACTTCCCTGTTTACAAAGACATTGTTCCCATGTTTTTTCTTTTCACCTATTTTTTCTTTTTCCTTTTTACCTTTCCCTTACCCCTCCCACTTCCTCTATTCTTTTAGACTTCTGTTCCTATTATACAGTATCAGTTATACATTTTGATTCTTATTTACGCTTTTACTTTTTCACACCAGAGCAACTATTTGGTTTACACATGTGTGACTTATTGGTTTCACGTAAGAGTATGGCCTCAATGTGCATCCATTTAGCTATGAATCTCTCTACTTTCTTATCTTTATGGATAAGTAGTATTTAATTTTATAAAAAATAATCTCCTTTATCCAGTCTCCTGTTAGTGGGAAATTGGGCTGTTTCCAAATTTTAGCTATTAAAACCTGTGCTGCTATAAACATGGGTGAGCAAATATCACTGTGGTATGATTCTTTTAATTCTTTGGGGAAGATACCCAGCAGAGGAATAGCTGGGTCAAATGGGACCTCTAATTCTAGTTGTCTGAGGTATCTTCATATTGATTTCCACAGTGGCTGAGCCAGTCTGCACTCCCACCAACAATGGAGAAGGATTCCTATCTCACCACAACCCCATCAGCATTTGTTATTAATTGATTTCTTTTTTTAACCAAATACTTTTACTCTCATGTTTAAAAGGGGATAAAAGAAAAAATTTAAGTGATAAGGGATGAAACATCACAAATCACACATTCATCTAAGATGGAAAAAAATTTTTAAAGATTTGTGGGGCTGGGAATATTTCTGAACAGTACAACCCTAATATACTACACTGCAGAACTGTGAAATAAATGAATGCTTTGCATTTTAAAATTAGGTATAACATCCCAATGACTGAATCAAGGAGGTAAAAAACCAGAGAAACACCAAATTACATAAAATGTAGTTCATTTAAAAAATAAAAACCTTGTTCTTAAGTGACAGTATATCTGGCAGGAAACAAAATTTCCATATACATGGTACGGGCTTAGTATTTTTCTGACATGATTCTCCACAATTTCCAAATTTTTTCAACTAAGTCATTAAGGGTTGTTTTTACAGAGAAATGGACAAATCTAGCACAATTTAATAGCAACTACATAAAAAATAAATTCAACTTTAAAATAATCTCTTCTTTATATTAAAATCCATTTGAAACTTTAATCTTGTAAAAGAATCCAGTCCATTTATAAAAAATGGTTATATAATCAATTTCACCCCAAAAAAACACTGACTAAAGAAATTGCAGAAAAAAACATTTAACCAAAAGAAAGTATATATAACACAAAAGCCCTACCACAGGAAACTATGATCATCACATTAGTAGCAGCCATTCTTACTGGGGTAAGATGGAATTTCAGTGTTGTTTTCCTCTGCATCTCTCGAATGACCAGTGATTTTGAACATTTTTTCATAGATTATTTGCTGCTTTTACTTGTTTGTCTGAGAAATGTCTGTTCATTTCAGGTGCCCATTTTTGAATTGGGTCTTTATATTTGAAGGTTCTGATTTTGAAGTTCTTTATATATTCTAGATAGTAGACCTTTGTCTGAGGAGCAGCTGGTAAAAATTTTTTCCCACATCGTGGGTTGACTCTTTGTGATTTATCTAGCAGTGCAGAAGGTTTTTAAAAAGATGAGATACCTATTATTGAATCCTTCTGCTAGTTCCCATGTTACTGAGAATTTGTTCATAAAGTCTTTTCCTATGCCAATATCTTCAAGAGTTCTACTGAACTTATCATCCAGCAAGTTTAGTGTTTCTGTTTTAATATTTATTTCTTTAATACACTTGGATTTTACTTTAGTGCATGGTGAAAGATAGGGGTCTAGTTTTAATCTTTGACAAGTTGAAATCCAGAGTTACCAACACCATTTATTAAAGAGGCTATTTTTCCTCCAGAGAGGGCATTTGGCTCCTTTGTCAAAGATGAGGTGGCTGAGTGTGCCTGGAGTTTCTTCATCTTCTAATCTGTTCCACTGATCCTCTGGTCTGTTTCTTTGCCAGTACCATGCTGTTGTTACCGTGGCTTTGTAGCATATTTGCAAGTTTGGGATTGTGATACCCCCTGCCATGTCTATGTTGCATAAAATAGATTTTGCTATTCTAGGTCTCTACTGATTACAAATGAATTTTTCAGTTTTCTCTATTTTTATGAAATATACTGTTGTGATTTCAATTGGGATTACATTGAATCTGTATAGCAGTTTTGGAATTATGGCATTTTTCAGAATATTGATTCTTCCTACCCAGGAATACAAGATGTTTTTCCATTCATATATCTTCTTCAATCTCTTTTTTTCAAAGTGTTGTAGTTCTCAATCTAAAGGTCTTTTGCCTCCTTTGTTAGATTGATTTATATATATTTCATTTTTGGATGCTATCATGAAAAGGATTGTTTCTGTAATTTCACTCTCAGCAAATCTGTTATTTGTGTACAAGAATGCTATTGATTTTTGAGTACTTACCTTGTATCCTGCTACCCTAATGAATCTGTCAATGAAGTCTAGAAATCTTTTGGTGGTGTTCTTTGGGTCTTCTATGCAGAGTATCATATCATCAGTAAATAATGACAGTTTGACTTCTTCCTTTCCTATCTTTTATTTCTTTCTCTTTTCTAATTGCTGTGGCTAATGTTTTTAAAACTATATTGAACAGGAGTGGAGATAGTGGACATCCTTGTCTTGTTCCTGATTTTAAAATGAAGGTTTTCAGTTTTTGACAATTTAGTATGATGTTGGCTGTTGGTTTTTCATTTCATAGATAACCTTTATCAAGTTCAGATAAAGACCATCTATTTCAGTTTTCTTTTTTTCTTCCATTAAGTTTATTGGTACATTTAAGGCTACCAATATAGTTACATTTGTCATTGGGATCTTGTACTTTTACATAATATGTCTGGGTTCTTATTTTTCTCCATACCTCTGCCTTCCCTTTACCCGCTTCTCCCTTCCCCATTTACAAAGATGTTGTTTACATTTTTTCCCTTTTTTTCACATGTTTTCACCTTTTTCATTCTTAATTGTATGAATTTGAACCTTTTCTTTCCTTTTTTTGATAAGTTTGTCATTGGGATCTTGTACTTTTACATAATATGTCTGGGTTCTTATTTTTCTCCATACCTCTGCCTTCCCTTTACCCGCTTCTCCCTTCCCCATTTACAAAGATGTTGTTTACATTTTTTCCCTTTTTTTCACATGTTTTCACCTTTTTCATTCTTAATTGTATGAATTTGAACCTTTTCTTTCCTTTTTTTGATAAGTTTGGCTAAGATACCAATATAGTTACATTTGTCATTGGGATCTTGTACTTTTACATAATATGTCTGGGTTCTTGTTTTTCTCCATACCTCTGCCTTCCCTTTACCCGCTTCTCCCTTCCCCATTTACAAAGACGTTGTTTCCATTTTTTCCCTTTTTTTCACGTTTTCACCTTTTTCATTCTTAATTGTATGAATTTGAACCTTTTCTTTCCTTTTTTTGATAAGTTTGGCTAAGTGTTTATTGATTTTATATATTCTTTTGAAAAATCAACTCTTCGATTCATTGATTTTTTGTATCTCTCTCTTCGTCTCCATTGCACTAATTTCTGCTCTGATCTTTATAATTTCCTTCCTTGTATGAGCTTTGGGTTTGTCTTGCTCTTCTTTTTCTTTTTGGTACCACGGATCAAACTTGGGTCCTTGCATTTGCGAGGCAGGTGTTGGAAACACTGAGCTAAATCCCCAGCGCTTTTCTTTTTCTATAAGCTCCATTTTCACCATTAGTTTGTTTGATCTCTCTGTTTTCCTAGTATGAGCATTCACTGCTATGAATTTCTTATGTAAAACTGCTTTCATTGTATCCCATAGACTCCTGTGTGTTGCACTGACATTGTAATTAAATTGTAGAACCTAATTGCTTCTTTAATTTCTGCTGTGACCCATTGGTTGTTCAGGAGATTGTTTTTCAATTTCCATGTGTTTGTGAATTTCTTATGGTTTCTTATGATATTAATCTCCAGTTTAATTGCACTATGTTCTGATAAAATACATGGGATAAATTCAATTCCTTTGCAATTACTTAACATGTTCTATGACCTAGGATGTGGTCTATTTTGGAGAATAACCTGTGTGCAGCTAAAAAGTATGTATATTCTGATTTTGTGGGATGGAACACTCTCTAGACCTCCATTAAGTCCATTTGTTCAAAAGCTTGGCTCAGTTTTAGTATTTTGTTGTTGATTTTTAGTATACATGATCTGTTTATTTGTGACAATGGATACTGAGTTCCCCCACTACAATTGTATCAGTGCTAATCTGGTGCTTCTGTCCCTTAGTATTTGCTTTGTATACTTGGGGGCATTCATTTTTGGTGCATATATATTTATAATTGCCATCTCTTCCTCTTGGATTGTTCCTTTACAAAGATGTAGTGGCCTTCTTTGTCTCTCTTAATTAGTTTTGGTTTGACATTTACTTTGTCTGCAAATAAGATGGCTACCCTTGTTCTTTTGTGGGTTTGCTTAAAATGGAGAACTGTTTTCCACCCTTTTACTTTCAGTCTATGAGTTTCTTTTTGAAGTGATGTGTTTCTTGTTGGTTTTTATTTCTTAATCCATTCTGCGAATCTATTTATTTTGATTGGTGAATTGAGGCCAATGACATTGATGTTACAACTGATATGTATTAACTTATCATTGTCATATTATTTTCACATTGTTGGCTCTTTTTTGAAAAAAAAATTTTCCCCTCTCCCATTAAATTCTTGCCTATTGATTTGCTCTGTTGGGCTTCAAGGAGTTGTGACCTTCATTGCCTTTTTATAGGATATTTAAAAAAATTGTTTGGAGTGCTGATTTGGTATTCATGACGTTTCTCAGGTGTTCTTTGTCATGAAAATATCTTATTTCTTCATGAATTTTGAAAGTTTTGCAGGATACATCAACCTGGGATTTGTTTTTTGTTTTTTTAAGCTTTAAATACCTCACCCGAGGCTCTCCTTGACTTGAGGGTTTGTGTTGAAAAGTCTTTGGGGATTCTGATGGACTTTCCTTTACATGTAATTTGTTTCTTTTCTCTAACTGCTTGTAGTATTTTGTACTTCTGTTGCGTTTCTAGGATCTTGATTATTATATGCCTA
The DNA here is from genome assembly GCF_012274545.1 of Fukomys damarensis. Classification (NCBI taxonomy): domain Eukaryota; kingdom Metazoa; phylum Chordata; class Mammalia; order Rodentia; family Bathyergidae; genus Fukomys; species Fukomys damarensis. Next base: position 45,512,357 of record NW_022900942.1, read on the forward strand.
ATTGTAGATTTTATTTCATTGTAACTAGTTGGGTCCTATATACCTCAGTTATCTGTGTGTCACATTCTTTTGCTCTGTTTGGAAAATTTTCTATCATTATTTCTGTGAAGAGATTTTTATGTCATTTGAGATTTCTCCTGATTTTTCTTGGACTCCTATTAATCTTATATTATTTTTCTTAGCATCATTTAGGAGTTGTTGGATTAATTTCTCTTGGTTCCTTACCATTATTGAGAGAAATCCTTTTTCAAGGTCACTGACTACCATCCTACTTTTTTTAATCTGATATTTTGTTTTCAGATTGGGTTATGTTGCTATGTATACTCTTAATAGAATTTTTCATCTCCTGGATATATGTTTGAATCTGTTTCATGGATTCCATTTCTTTCTTATGTTGGGCATTCATGGTTTCCATTTCTTTCCTTTGCTGAGCATTCATGGTCCTTAACTCATCTATTATTTTATTTGTTTCTTTTCTAGAGTCTGTAATCATGTTTTTTATCTGGGAAATTATTTCTGTTTTGACTATTTCTAGAGCATCATTCATCTTTTTTTTTCTTTTTTTTAACTTCCTGTGGTATCAGTTCAGATTATCCAGATGGTTGATTATCTAACTTTTCCTTCCGATCTTCCCCAGAATTTGCCTTTGGTAAGCTGGAAGACTGTGGTTTCTTTAAATGTCTTTTCATTTCTGTTCTTATTGTTGGTACAGTCCTTGGTTTAATTCCTGGACTGATAATTAGATGTTATTTATAGTATATATCTTTGTTGCTAGTATTTAGAAACCTTAAGAAATCATTGCTTCTCAAAGGTGTTTTCCAGATATGCCTGGTCTTTAGGATTTGACTCTCTAATGACTCTGGGGCAATCTCATTTTCATCATATCAGGAAAGATAACAGATTACATCAATCACAACCCTTGCCCAAGTGATAAAATCAGCAACAACAATAGAATCAAACACAGTTTAGAAAATGACACTATGTGGTAGTTATTAATCTATCACCTTTAACTGTGTGAAATAAAATGAAATTGAATACCAGCCCAAAATACATTTATAATGAATAAACTGATCAATATAGTAACTTTACCCTTTGGGATGAGGACTTAGAATGAATAAGGCCCTCTTACTCTTCTCTACTTGTGCTCTAGCTCTGGGAAATGGCCATGAAGACTCCCTGTGCCTCTGCAGTTTAGATGAGGAACAGGGGTAGACAGGAAGCCAGAGGCAGTGTGTGTGTGTGTGTGTGTGTGTGTGTGTGTGTGTGCGTATGTGTGTGTGTGCTGGAAGTCTCCACACTGCTCTTTTCTGCACCAGGACCACTGTGGGCAGGGACACCGTTCCACTGGTGGACAGGGCCTGGTTGGGGAGGGGCCTTTGCTGATGGCTTTACCTTTTGACACCAGTGGCTGGTTTCATAGAAGAGGATATCCCACAGACTGAGGCCAAGTGGCTTCAGGATGATTCAAGTGAATTACATTGATTATGCACTTTATTTATACTATTATAATATAATATTATATTATATAATGATTATATAACTCATAATAAAAAAAATAGTAGTAGCCCTAAGATTGTTTTCTTGCAACTAGGCAATCCCACTGAGTGTAGTGGGAGATAGTAACACCCAAAGTTTATTGTCTATGTCCAATCTATTCTATAATGCAATTTTTGTTGTTATCACTACAGTAAACCTTGCTTCACAAAGATAGGATATTGGAATTAGAAACAGGTTTTTCAACACTTTTGTGATAATTCTACCTTGAATTTAATTCACAATATAGAGAGGTATGAAATTGTCTCAGACACTTAAAGCCATCATCATTTGATCTCTCAAGTAGTTGAGCTTCCAGCATGGACAAAGTCAATTCATTTAGCTTATTCACAAAAGGGTCATTGATCCAATCCTTCCCAGTTGAGAGGTCTTTTATGATCAGTATGTAATGTTCAAAATCTTGAAAGCTAAGATAGGTAGCCAAACAGCAACTGGGAGAAAGAAGGTCCTGCTAAGTCTCTTTCAAAATCTTTGCTAATATTTCAATCATGTAAAAAAATCTCAATATTAAATCCTTGCACCATAATCCTAGTTTGAATTCGAATACAGCCATTTTATCTGCCAAATTGAACATAGTTGTTTTCCCCCATGAAGTGAGATTGAATTCATCAAGCACATTGAATGTGTCACATATGTCATTGCATAAGCAAGTTTTACAACCCATGCTGTGTTATTGAAATGTTCTACTGCTGGTGACTGATTTTCTAAAAGAGATTTCTAGAGCAGCTCTCATTATTGCAAAAAAAAAAAAAAAAAAAAAAAAAAAAAGTGGGCCAGAGATTTAGCTCAGTGGTTCTGCTGCCTGCCTTGCAAGCTCAAGGACCCTAGTTTGATCCCCCAACACCAAAAAAAAAAAAAGCCATCTCATTTTTGTGTAGAAAGGAAGTTATGTATGTTTCGTATCAATATCCTCATAGAACCCAACAGACATGAGTGAAAGCCACGTATTTCATGTAGTTAATAATTTTAATCACATACTACAGAACAATATTTCTTTTTGGCCAGCCAGTGTTTCTCCATGGATGATATAGTTCACAGATAACATTTGGAAACAACATCTTTGACATAAAGCAGTGAAACCAGATCACTGTCCAGTAATGGTTTGATCTGTGTTCATATATTAATACAAAATGACCCACACAGTCTTACTGATATGTAATCATTCACAAATTTGAATAGTTCTGTAGCTGTGATATTTGTTGGCAACCACAGCACACATAACATATCCTCATGTACACACTCCCAAAAACATATTCCACAAAACAAGCATTGTTACCTTATTGTCAACATCAGTAGTCTTATTAACTTGGGTTGCATACAATAGTGACTCATTATTCTTTAACAATTATGCCTCAGTTTCATCAGTTCTAATTATAGTACTAATCCATACAGGAGCATGTGTTTCCTTTTGAGCTGCAACCTCTCCTAAAAGTTCATGACAAATGTCCTTACCAGCAGGAAGGACCAATTCTTCACTAACAGTAAGCATCTTCTTAGCTTTGCTATGCAGTTAGCCACCTAGAGTGATGCTCTCAATGCAGACACATTTGATGGAATGGTGGCCTTCAATAATTGCTTCTGTTCTTCACTTTCACTTTCTATCCTCCTCCTTTAGAAAATCTCCAAATATGTCATTTAATGAAGGGTGGATGGTCTCCATGTGGCAAAGTATTTTGAAGATTTCATAGCTTCATTGAATAGCTGATTTACACAAACCATGTTTAGAGAATACAAATTACATCTTACAAATGAACCTATAACTTAAACAGGACTTTTGGTATTTTATTTTAAATAGAACTTTCTTTTTGTTGGCACTCATAGAGTATTTTGTTCTCTCACTGGTTCATTCCACCTTTTCACAGATGTTTTCCAGTGGGGGTTTTCTTTATTTATTTTGACTAGGTTAGCATATGGATTAATCAATACTGTTACTGAGACAAGTGTCCAGTGAGGGGGAAAAAACATAAATAAAAGTAGTAAATAAAATAATGGATAGGTCATGTATGCATTAAAATAAATATTATCTTCTGATTTAAAACCTGCCACCAGATGTAGCTGTACAATTGAAGTACATCAACTCACTTGATACTACTAAGCTTACCACCAGGTGCAGATTGTCACTTGTCACTCACTGATGCTGCTTTGATATGAATCCACAAGCAAGTGATTTTTTATGGTCCCTGTACAGCCAAGCCTCTGATAATGTACATCTGTATCTTCAACCTCACCCCAGTGCTAGCATCACTGCTGCAGCTCTACTTCAGATCATCAGGAAATAGATTCTTAAGAGGAGTGAACAAACTAAATACCTAACAGTTCATAGTAAGGTTTGTTGTCCTATGAGAATCTAATGCCACCACTGATCAAACAGGAGGCACAGTTCAGGCAGTAAAGTGAGCAAATATTTTGCTGTAAGTATAGAGGAAGCTTTGCTCCCTTGTTCATTGTTCATTTTCTGTTGTGCAGCCCAGTTCCTAATGGAACACAGCCTGGAGTTGAAGACCCTGGTTTAAGCCACATAGCCTGTGACATCTCATTATAATAGCTTAAGTGCAATAATAACAGTGCTCAATAGATGGACATTTTTAATTTAATTTGGCCAAATCCCGAATTTCATCAATTATTTCCTAAGTTGTTATTCTTTGTCACCATTGTAATTTTCCATGCCTTATTCCTGATAGAAATATTGTTGTTCTACATTCTTTCTGATGAATAACATTTTTCTTTATTTTTAAATATTTATTCTACCAACAACTGATCTTTTATAGTGTCTGATATATTCTATGAGGTAATTTTATATACATTATGCAATCATCTATAATATATTTTAAAGCATATTTTAGTCATCATAATATATTGCATATTCTATAATTTGCATTTAATATAAAATATTATTTGTTATAGCTATTAAAGCATCTAATATTTAAGGCTACACCATCCTATTTAGTTTGCACATATGTCTTGATATCTGAAAGGTATGATTTTCTCAACTTGTTTTCAAGAATATCTTATTATTTTTGTCATTTGCTTTTCTACACAAATTTGGAATAAGTTTATCAATTTCACTAAAATTCTATTGGAGTTTTGATTGTACTTTGATGCAAAGATCAGTGCAAAGAGAATGCTCATATTTTATGATGATTGTCAATAAACACGATATATCTCTCTTTCTCATTTGAACTTCTTTTACAATTTTCTGTAGATGTTTGGCACATTTTATTTTTATCCTTAGTCACTATATATTTTTAATGCTCTTGGAAATATTTTCTTTAATTATATTTTCTAAGTTATGATGGTGTATAGAGATGCCATTGATTGTGTATATTGATCTTACAGCTTCCGGCCACACTGGTGAACTCTCTTATCATTACAAATACTTTGAAAATTCTTTTTATTTCAGTGTAAACAATGGTAACATCTGAAAATGGTTTTGTTTACATTTCTCTGATTCTTATGGTTTTAAACTTATTTTTATACTATTATGCTGGGCTCAAGTGTCTGCTGTGATGTTGAGTGCAAATCGTGATAACAACTACTCGCACTTAATTTTTACTATAGAAAATTATTTGCAATATTTAACAGTAAACTAGAATATTTTCTCTGTCTTTCACTGTTCTTTTTTATTCTTTTTATCAGATTAAGGTAGTGTAATTTTGATCTTTATTCAAAAAGACTATTTTTCTAATGCTGCTATTTCATCATAATTTTTGTATCTATTGAGATATGCTTAAGGATGCTTTTACCTTCAGTCTGTTTATGTAAGAAATAATCTTACCAGATTACTTAAATATGTATTTCTATGTATAACACTAGATGAATCATTAAGTTTTATTTACTAACATCACATTAGATTTTTTTTGCTTTTAGATTGAGAATGTATTTGCTTACAATTTCCCTTCATTTTAGTAGTACAAATGTGGTGGAGAAATTAGAATTATGTATTGTTTGTAAGTTTTAGTAGAATGTCCACTTAGTCCCACATACACAAGGGTGGTTTCTTTTTCCCCTCAAAAAATACTAGTAAGTCTGTTTTTTGTTTGTTTGTTTGTTTGTTTGTTTGTTTTAAGGTACCATGCTTCATTCAAATCAATGGTCTGCTGTTTTTTCCAGGGACATCCTGATAAAGACAGTAATATTTCCCTGTAAAATCATAGGGATATTGTGTTGTGTCTTTGGAAGGATTTCTAAGCATTTCAATATTTCAATGTGTTTTAAAATATTTTCTGAGTTTACTTATGAACAGATTTGGTGATTTTTATTTTAGACAATTGCCTTCAAATGGATATGTTTTCAATGCTTTAGATTAAAATTTTTCATAATGTTCTCTTATTCCCATTTTTTTTTTTTGTACCAGATATCAAACTCAGGGCCTTGTGCTTGTGAGGCAGGCAGATGAACCACTAAGCCAAATCCCTGGCCCTAGTTTTAAACTACTTGTGTTGTTATCAGAGAACATATTAGATTATTTAATAGAAGTTGAGATATGTTTTAAGTTCTAGTTTGTGGTCAATTTTAATGAAAGTCCCAAAAGTATTAAAAAGAAACCTGTCTTCTGTACTTGTTGGGTTCAATATCATTTATGTATTCAATTCAGTCAAATTTTGAACAGTGTTGTGCAAAAATAGTCTATATTAATATTGTTTATGGTGGGTCTACAGTTGTTACTCGGTTAATTTTTATATTTTCTTATAGATTTATTCATGTTTCTTCACAGTTCTGTAACTTTTTATTTCATGTATTTTAAATCTATATAATTAGATGCATACAATTTTGAAATTATTATAACACCTGCAAATAGAAACCCTGATATAGTAGCACACTCTATCTTGAAATATTATATTAAATAACACTGATCTAATAAAATTATCTTTTATTTATTTGATATTTTCCCAACTTATATTTTTCAATCTTTTGTCTTCACTTATGGGTATTTGTATCTTATTAACTCTCTTGTATTACAGTTACATTTTCCATATAATTAGTCAATCTTATTTTCATGTGAGTGCTATTTATAAAAATGGTATCAAATAATAAACCAAGATGTATTTTAATTTATAATACTATCAACATTTTTGTTTCCTCTTTCTCTTTTCTTGACATTTTTATTGAATTATTTTCCCTATGGTGGTTTTTACACTGTATTTATGCTTACCTTAGGGAAAGAATTAATGCTTATTTAAAATAAGAAAGACCAATTTAACATCTTAAAAGAGCAGTGACTGATAATGTCAGCTGAAGATTACATGTATGGATTTTGGCTTCTATTTTATTTTAGTTTTCTGAAAATTTTACTTTAAAATATAATACTCATGAGTACTGCTACAACTCAACAATAAAAGGCCAATCTCATTAAAAATGAGCAAAATAAGCACTTTAGAGAAGAAGATATACAAGTATCTATTAGGCCAATAAAAAGCATTCCCCATCCTCAGTCATCAGAAGTAAACTACAAAAAACATTTACAGTCAGGAGAATGGCTAAAACTTTAAAAAATATGAAATATAAGGAAAAATATCTCTCAAAACATTGCTGAAAACATTTTGGCAGTTTATCATAATACTGCCCAATGGCTAGTAGCCGGTAGTTTATTTCTAGGTAGTTATTAAGAAAAATGAATATATATGATCCCCACAAAGTTTCTGTATGTAATGTTCAGGACAACTTCATTTATAATAAAAATCTGGAAATATCCCAAGTGTCCAGGAACGGGAGGTGAATACAGAAAAGGTAATGTTTTCACGTAATGAAATATTACTTAGCAATAAAAAGAATTTCACTAATACATAAAAATCCTGAATAAAATATCAAAAACATACCGAGAAATTAATAGATGTTGTACACCTCCACATTAAACTCTAGAACAGGTAAATCAAATCCATGATAGAAAAAATTGGGAATAGTGATTGTTTCTGGTGGATGTTAACAGGCTTTCAGTGGGAGGGGATATAAGGAAACTTTCGAAGATCATAACCGTTTTATACTTGACAGAGGTTTATGTTACGTTTCTAAAACCTCAGTGAAAACTCACTAAAGGTTTATGAATTACTTTGCTTGTGAAACTTTTATGGAAGGAGAAAGTGTGGCAGATGAAGTGAGTTTTGGATGACAACATGTGGGCTGGGTCTTGTAGATGAGGGGGCTGATGACTGGTTTGCTTTGCAGGCATGGAATGCACAAACATGGGTGGGAGAAGTGCATGAAATACTTGCTAAGTAAGCAGAGTGTGGCATATTAGCTAAGACTCTTTTCCCTTTGTTTTGTTTCCAAATTGTTGTGGTAATATGCTGGAGGAGAAGATGAAAGGAGAAAAAATTGAAGTTAGGCTCTTCCCTCGTCTTTTTACTTCTTTCCTGCTGCCCTAGAATACGATCTAAAGACAGCCTATTAATTAACAGAGAGGGCTGGGGACTTAGCTCAGTGGTTCTGCCGCCTGCCTTGCAGGCTCAAGGACCGGAGTTGGATCCCCAGTACCCCCCAAAAAAAAGGTTTCAGAGTCAAAGATAAATTTTTAGATCAGGCCCTATCGTCACATCTATGCTCCCAGGTACGTGGGCAGCTGAAGCAAAAGTGTAATTTGAGCCCAGGAGACTGAGAACACCCTGGGCGACACGGAGAGATCCTTCACAAATAGCAAAAAGAGATAATCAGGCAAGGCACTAACCTGATCTAACCCTGGGCGACGGAGAGATCCTTCACAAATAGCAAAAAGAGATAATCAGGCAAGGCACTAACCTGATCTCAGCGGTCACCACCAAATGAGTCCTCCCACCCGTTTGTCCCTACTAGTCCTCTTGATGTCCCCCAAGCTCATCCTACGTGTTTCTGCCATGAGCTTGACGTCACTCGTTCTCTGCAGCTGGACCACACTTCCTCCAGACATCGATAATGGAAGAGGTTCTTCTCCCTTCTCAAACCTTCCTCAGATTTAACAGACCAGAGGGCTTTCTCACCCTCTTTATCGAAAACCACCCGTTTGTCCCTACTAGTCCTCTTGATGTCCCCCAAGCTCATCCTACGTGTTTCTGCCATGAGCTTGACGTCACTCGTTCTCTGCAGCTGGACCACACTTCCTCCAGACATCGATAATGGAAGAGGTTCTTCTCCCTTCTCAAACCTTCCTCAGATTTAACAGACCAGAGGGCTTTCTCACCCTCTTTATCGAAAATGCCTGCCACAGAGCTACACTGCTTCTGTGGTCCGTTTATTACTCAGTCGTGTGGGCCGTCGCTGTCTCCCATATTATGCTAAGAACAGTGTTGCATTAAGATGAGGCCTTCAAAATGCAAATATGTGGAATGATTTTTGATCCCTGGAAGCATGAGAATAGGTACATTTCCAGAACTTCTTCCCCTACATTTAGATTCTTTTGCTTTGTTTTGCTTTACATTTATTAACATTCTATTTGACTCAATTAATTTTTTTTTAAAAAAACCCACGAGTAGAAAACCCTTTCAGATCCTAAACAACAATTTCCATTCTTCTGTCTGAACCTAGAGATATTTTTATGGGGTCATTAGGACACATCTGTGCTCCAAAAGATGTAGGGATCAAATCATGAACCTACCTTCCTTATAATTATGACCAGACTCCTGTGTGATTTGAGTCCTTTACACGAAAAGGAGTTAAAAGAGCATCTATGGCACAGAGACATTTTTCTTTGTTTTTATTTGTTTCTTTGTTATCTTGTGATAAATTCACATGTGATTATCCACGTGAAGTACTTATCTCCATGTCTGGCTCTCAGTAAATGTTTAATGATTGACTGATTTTTACTTTTGTTCACTGGTCTCAAGGCTCCCAGGAAAAAGTACTTCTGAAGTCTAAATGGTGCTTTGAAATGACCCACTAAATTATGTATCTTATTAAAGGATAATTATGCTTGGGATCTTCCAAAATATAAGCAGAGATGAGTTTTTCATAAAGATAAAATCATTTGCAAGCTTCCTCCTTTCCTAGTTTCTCCTGCTTGCTCCTGCCCCTCAGTGACTACCAAGTATATCTCATCACCAAGCCCACGTATGTGACAGTGATAAAAAGGCTGGTGTTGGGAACAATAGAGTGGATAATAAATCAAGGCTGGGAGGGGAGAGTGCCACATAGAATGGGAGGAGGTGTGCTGGCATTGTGAATAATCAATGCAACAGACTCTGTAAGAACCCAGCAAAACATCTTACTTAACATGCTTAATAAAGCCAGAGAGGCAAAAGCAGTGGTGATATGGAAGCCAGCTGTGCCATTTCTGGAGAATCCTCTGTCAGGAGCCAGGACGAGCTCTGGGAAGAGGAGAGAGAGAGATTGCACCAGGGCTGACCCCAGCTCTGACCTCCCACTTCCAAGTGAGCTCTGTATCTGGGATAGTATGATATATATTATTCCCCTTCTTTATCTACTATAGCAATTTCAGGAATGAAGAGAAAAAAACTCTTTGAAAAATTCTTAACTGTGGTTACAAGCAAGAACGCCAAGTAATACCTCTACAGAGCAACTCTCTATGCCCAACTTTTAGCACCAAGAAAGTGGAGGATCCAAAAGCTGGTAAATGATTAACCTGATACCTAGGGTATGATAGTGCAAGAAAGGATTTCTGGAGTGTTCTGCTGCAACCATTTTGCTTTTACAAGGAAGAGAACAGAAGCTCGGGGAGGACAAGATCATATAGTGTCAAGGTGCAGACTAGGGAGGAAGCATCCAGTTTAAAACATTAAGTTGTAGAAAATGCTCTGCAATCAGGAGATACTTTATGAGCAGTGGATCACTTTCTCTCTCCCCAGTCCTGACCTTTTTTGCTTTGCTTTTGCATTGAGAGTTTAACTAGAGAAGCAAAATCTGAACTAGAGTCTAAACTCATTGATTAGAAACTGGCTCTTTTACCGACTAGTATAATTTTGGGTAAATCACTGAACTTGGCTCTTAGTTTCTGTAGTTTCTAAATGGAGTAATTAGTTTTTATGATTTGAAGTTCGTTCATAGGTTTAATATCCTTAATTTGAAACAATCTCATTTCATATTGAATATGACCTGTCTGCAACTTAAGAAACGGAGAAACACAAAGAAAAAAAAGGACGCTGATGATATTATAATAGCATCCTGTCACTTGGCAGCTTTGGAATAAGTGTGTTATTGTTAAATTTGGTAGTACTGCCTCAGAGAGGCAAACACAAATGTAATGTTTGCTAATTGAACTATAAAAATAATAATTACCTTTGATGTAGAGGAATGCAGAGTGAGCCCTGGCTGTATAAATGGAAGCAGTTATTGTTAGAGCCCAAATCATATTCAAAGGGACCATTCCTATTGCATCTGGTGGTGCTGAAATACACCAGGCTTGCAGTGCCTGGATACCAAGGTACAAGGATACCATTTTCAGTTGCTGCAGGAGAATGAGGATCACACAAATACTGACAGATTTAAGTACCTGTGCTTATACAGGAGGCTGGAATTCCCAGACTGTGGAAGGGTAGAAGTAAAAATAGGGTGAGATGTTGTCCTGGAGTTACTGTTTCTTTATATGAGACGGGATGTTGCTATACTGCCTAAGCTGGTCTCAACTTTCTGGATTCAAGTGATCCTCCTGCCTCAGCCTCCCTTACGCCACCTTGTCCAGTAGGGAGATGCTTTTACCCCGTTCTCAAGAGCCTTCTATTCTCTTTGACTCAGTGGTCCACTAAGTTGACTTAGTAGTCAACTAAAACTTTGCATCTCACGCCGCCGACAGGAACATGAGTGCACCTTCACAGATTCAGGTTGCTGAGGATGGAGCACACACAGTTCCTTAACTCAGAAAGCTCTAGACGGGCAACTGAATAATGAAGAGCAAATCCCCTCCATGCATTCACAACAATCTCATGTCTGCAAAGTTACTGCAGAGACAGGCACTGCCTCAGGGCCCGCGGTGCCAGCAGAACATGTAAAACACAAGGGATCGGAGCTTCTCCCCATCTGCTGCAGTCTGAACAGCCATGTTCCCCTAAATGTATGTGATGAGACATATTAAGCAATGTGATGAGTTTTGGAGAAGAGGTCCTTGGGAGGTGAATAGGAAATTAGTGCCCTTATAAAAGGAGCCCTTTCAGGCCAGCTTGCCCTTTTTGCCTTGTGTGGCCTTGCTGAGAAGGCTTTGTGAACCAGGAAGCAGGGTCTTGTCAGACTCTGTGTCTCCCAACACTTTGATCTCCAGCATGTGGGAAATAAATTTAAGACACAGCTTATGATGATTTCTTATGGAAGTCTTAATAGACTAAGATTCCTACACTGAGCAGGGGAAGAGACTCCCAAAAAGAGCCAAAGGCCACAGTGGATTTTCTATAGTGCAATAGGCTGGCTGGGTCCAGAGCAACCCTAGGACTCACCTACCTTGACCCCTCTGGCTCACTCCTGAATGTTCACACTTCTTGTTGTGCCCCTGTGCAGCTGACTCTGCCTGGACACCCTCTCAGCTCCCCCTGGACATCATCTGAGCTATTATTGTTTATTTGCTTATTTGTTTGTGTGTTTTTTTTCTTTTTTATCTCCCATCTCCTCCTCAAGGTTAACAGTGATCAGGGCAAAAATTGGTGCTCAGGAGATGATTGCTGATTGAGGGATTAGGCTGAAGGATTTGATTGCTTGGTTGATTTGAAATAATTTGTCTAAATCCAGTGTTGCACAAATCCACAGAGAAACTTAGGAGAGAAACCATTTTATCATCTAGTCTAAGATATGTGAGATGTTTTTTTTTAGCGCCTCTTGTCAGAATATTTTCAATGAGTATTTTATTATACAACAAATTTTCTTTGGAGAACCCTTTTCTCCTGCTTACAGCTCTTGGTTGGCTTCTAATTTTAACTTGAGCTGTGCTCCACTATATCTGCACAATTTTACTTCCCATCTCTCTGTAGCCCCTTCCTCAACTAAATCATACCCATATTTTTTTTCCAGAATGCAAAATATAGAAGCAAGCATCTGTTTGGACAAAATCAGTTTTCACTTGTGAAAAGTAGATGCTTTCTAAAATCACAAGAAGAAAGAAAAATGTCAAAGAATGGAACCAACTGTTTGCAGGATAAGAAAATCATCACGCCATAGTTGGATGAGCGAAGGAAGACGCTCGCTAGAGATGAAGTAGCCGCCAGGACAAGTTTTGACTTCAGATGGGCACTCTGAGTTTCAACACCTCTTGTTTGGCTTCAAACTTAAAACCCACAGAGAAAAGAAAATTATGCTTTTTGTGCTTAGAGGAAATATGAAGAATAAATCATATGAAGTAGGGATGTTTATTTCCTTGTTTTCACAAACTAGTATTTTAAAGGACATTTCCTCATTAATTGAAAGAAAAGTGAGGCCAAGGATTTAGCTCAATGTCACCATGCCTACCTCTCAAGTACAAGGTCCTTAGTTCAACCCCTGGTACAGACACACATACACACACACACACACACACAAGAAAGAAAGAAAAAAGAAAAGATAGAAAGAAAAGAAAAGAAAAATGCACACCTTCACTTCCAAATAGTACTGCTTTGAGAAGTTCAATGCAATTTGAATGAAATTATGTCTGTAATATATAGAAAGCTTATTGTTTGAGTACCTTGGTCTTTAGTTCCTGGCTCTTTCCATCTTTTTAACTGCATGGATCTGTTGAACAACTTGTCTTTGAAGACTTAAGAATTCATTTTGGCATGAAGTTTGAATTTTCTTTTCTGTCATTAGAAAGGATTTGAGGTAAGATGCCTGGCACAGAACAAATTGTGCTCAACAAATGTTTTTGGTTGCCATGTTTTATACACCAGGAATAGGCAAGGATGCTAACCTCATTGAGCAGGTACAGTCCAAAAGAAAAGGCAGGAAATTTCACAGACAGAAATATGCATTTTTTTAAAAAAGTGATGTACAGGGGACATTTGGAACAGGAGCAGAGACTGCACAGGTTTCCAAGACTTCCAAAATACTTTGTTCACATCTTTACACTTCCCGTGGCATCTATCCCAGCATCCTCAAAGGGTAGAATCTCAACACATGTTGAACAAATAAACCAATTTCCAAAAGCCTAGGCACTGTATGCCAAGGCTGATAATTATTCCACAAACTTTGAATTCACAAAAGTAGACTCTAATTATTGAGAATGATTTTAAAATGCCTACAAATACTTCAGATTTCTTTATAAAAATAATCTTTAAAAAGTGCATTGTAGTCTATCACACACTCCACTTTCTCCATCAGTCCTAAAACATAAATTAAATGATAAAATTATATATATATATATATATACAGTGATTTTAAGGGTATTATTTTCTAGAGTTACTATTAATATTCCAGTAGATTTATAGTGTCAAAATAATATCATTTTCTACTGTTTTTGTTGCTGTTGTTGTTGTTGTTTGTTTGTTTCAACCAAGTCAGCATAATTTCCCTAACCAGGAATTTTGGTCCATACTTTGGAAAAATAGGGCTATAACTATGTTATTTGACCCGAAGGAGTGTGAATATAAAGAGTATTTGAAATGTACAAAGTTATATGGTATATACAGACATAGTAGGCATAGCTAATCAAACATGTAAATGGAAGATTATGAGATTTATGTATAATTACTGCATAAGCCAAAGAAGCATCAATGAGAGAAGTGGAGTTTAGATTGAGCTCTAAAACTTGGGTAACAAATGATATGGAAAAGAGAAATTGTGAATAGCATTAAAAAAATCAAAGACAAGAATGCAAAGAGCACAGTGCTATATGATCAGAAAAGCAGTATTAAATTTAAATATTTTTTTGAAGTGTCTTCCTTAACTCTCTGTGAGAAAGACAAAACTTCCTACCAAAAACTCCAGTACCTTGAGAATGTAAGTCTATCTTCCCTGTCCCATTTTATTTCTGCATGTTTTCCAATGATAAATCAGTGCCCCTTAAGTCATTATTGGACTTTCCAATCATTACACATTTTTGTTACTTTTTCCCATTCTTTGGAATGACAGAGTAAATCTCTGTTTCCCATTTAATTCTTATAAAACCAATAATAACTCATCTGTGATAGTACTTGCAGGCAAGATTTGTTTTTCTCTGAGCTCAGTTATCATTTATTGCCTGTATATTAATTTACCTTTTACATATATTACACTGAAATTTTAATTAGTTTTCAAACACCACTCCAAATTAAAATTATAAACATATCCTGAGGGGAGTAATAGTCTTTTAATACTCTCCAATATTTAGACATATATTTCTATACATGCTAAGTACTCAGTAGTCATGCTAATAAATGTGCAAGCAAATAAGATATATTATGGACAGATATCTTTTCCAGCTTCCATATATTTGTCATACACTTTCTTACCATGTATTTCTCTTCTGATATTGTTTCTGGTCCCACAATGGTCTCTTTCTTATGCTACTTCTATCATTGTTTCACTGTGAGGCCTCTACCAAATGCAAGTTATCAAGTCTTTGGAGTCTTTATTTGCAAATAATGGAAAGCATATAATTAAATTAACAAAAGGAATAGTCCTTTAAAAATCTGTAGTAAAGAGAAAAGGAAGAAATGTAAACAAAGTCTTTGTAAATAGGGATGGGTAGAGAGGGTGAAGGGAGGCCAGGGGTATGGGTAAAAAATAAGAACCAAGATGCAACATGTAAAGGGATAAGATCCCAATGATGAATGTAACTGTACTGTATACCTAAAAAGTACCACTAATCTTAAAGAGAAAAAAAAATCAGTAGCAAATTCTAACCCATCAGTTAGATTTTTTTCCTCCAAATTACCAAAGCCAGTAGTGTGGGCAAAAGAGTACGGATTCTTTTGATGCAAATGCAAACAGACAAGAGAGCTGAGAAAATGGACCAGAACAAGGGAGGAAAGCAGTGACATATGAAACATTAAGTGGCTGCAACATTGTTTCTTTTCTCTTCTGGATCTTGCTGTGTTTGAGTAATGCTGAAGGCTACTTTACTTAAAATAGTTCATCCTCCAGAAGAGACAATTTTCAGTTTCTTGCACACTGAATTTAAACATGGCTCATCCTCTAGAATTCTAGTCTCTTCTCATAATTACAAGGCTCTTGTGATCATATTCTTTAGAGACCCAGAATGTGAATTCCTGCAACTAAAGTAGTGGATAATAGGCTGGGCACAAGAGATAACTGAGTTCAAGTGAGGAAATGAAGTTTGCAGCCCACAACTTGGAGTCAAAACTTTTTTCCTATGCCTGTGGTTGACTGTGGACACCAGTGTCCCATGCCAAGACAGCATTTAAATACCAAGAGATGAGATACATCACTGCACAGGCGTGATGCCTGGCACCCACACTATCTCCAGATGGCTTAATGTGCAGAAATAGCCTTTGGGATCAAACTCAATGTGGCGAAGTCCAAACTCGTGATCTGTCCCTCAGGGTTTCTCTGTAGAATAACTTTCCTCTGCTGCCTAGAGGAACAGCTCAAGCCCACAGTCTGTTAGGTTGCTGTTAAGTACCAAAAATTGTTCTCCTCACCAACAACACAAACACAGGCCTCCTCCTTTGTATAGGGCATTGCACCAAGCTTTTAGAATATAGAGGAGTATGGTGTAATCCCTTCCTCCAGTGCTTTCAGTGGAGTAGCAGATAAATGATACATGCGAGAAAACTTAAACATCTCTATGAGTTGTATAGGAATGCCATGTAATTTATGTACAGAGAAGGGATATAGAATTTGGAAGCAAGAGGCTAAATCTTGAATTCTTCAGTGAAATACACAAGAGACAAACATCACACATATTAACAACAGAAGTTTCTTTTAGAGCTGGGTGGTGTCCAAGAGGACTTTGTGTGATGATAAAATGTTTCCAAAATGCCTGATATGGTAGCCGTTAGCCACAATTGCTATGTGCACTTGAAATGTGGCCAATGAAACCATGAGACTGAATTTTTAATTTCATTTAGTATTAATTTAATTTAAATAGCTACATGAGGCTAGTGGTTTCATATTGCAGAGTGCAGTTCTTAAGTATTTAACCCACATTTAGTACACAAAAACATGCACACAGAGACATGAAGTTGGCTAAATTTAAGGGGTAACTTACTTAAAAATGATTCTCTTTCCTAATCCAGGGAAGATCTTGACCTGGAACTAACTGTAAATCAAATGTAAAGCATCATTCTTACGACATTGCAAAGGTGTAGTCCACCTCAATGAACTTTATAGTGTCTTTTTTTTTTTATTTTCAGTACCGGGGATCAAACTCTGGTCCTTGCACTTGCGAGGTAGGCAGGGGAACCACTGAGCTAAATCCCCAACCCTATATTGTCTTAATAAAAAAAAATTACAACAAATATCAGAGTTACTATGTGGCAAGCTTCTGGAAAACCCCCAACTATATTGTCTTAATAAAAAAAAAATTACAACAAATATCAGAGTTACTATGTGGCAAGCTTCTGGAGGACAGGAGTTTCCTCTGCACCTCATCATGTGCCCCACACTTCACATAGGAAGCGAAGAATGAATTGATAGATAGATGAATGGGCAAAAGTCTCTGTGCATCACTATAAATATGCTTACAGAGTAAAATGAGCTGGCATTTGCAGTGACACTTCTAGAGCACAGTTCACTGCATGGTGGGCATGAGTCATGCTGATGTTTGCATAGGGCCAACCCATTTCAAGCATTCTATCATATTTATTGAACATGCATGTTTAATTCATTCCTGTCCTTGCTTCTCCCTGTTAACTACTTGTAACAAAAATTTTGGCCATTTATTTATTTTTTTCTTATTTCATAGAATGCCTTCAATATTTATTGGTTGGATTACATAGGAAGGAAGAAAGACGTTTTTGAGGCATCCTTACTCTTTCCAGAGAGTAAGTCAGAAAAGGCTAGGGAGTATTTATTTTTCACTTCTAGCCTCTATATAGGGTATTTTCAGTCATAGCTTTGCAATATATGTTGAATATCCCTTAAAAGAAATGTTTGGAACCAAAAGTGTTTTGGATAATTTTAAATATTTGAGTTATTTTAGGCTTGAACCAAGTCTAAACATGAAATTCATTTATTTCATATGCACTTGGTATACCTGGCTTGAAGGCAATTTTAGACAATATTTTTGGCCTGCCTATATTTTGATTATGATCTGTCACATGAGGTTGTACATGGAATTTTCCACTTGTAGTGTCATATCACTTGCAAAAATTTTTGGACCATTTCAAATTTCAGCTTTTTATACTAGGGATGCCCAATCCATAAAAGGAACAGAAAATATCTACCTCACCTTGTAAAGATTTGGGAAATAAGCAATATGGAGTTCATATTCCTATTTCTGCAAATTCAGAATTACTATGTCTTTCTCACCTATCCTCCTGCCTTTCTCCCACTTCTCTGTTAATGTAACAACATCTCACATACATCTCTTATACAGATAAGTCAAAATGTGCTCCTGTGAAAACACATAAAAAGAAAAGAAAAACATTCTGTGTTCCTATGAGTGCAGTAGGAACACACATTGACATGCTTGATCTTTCCCAGTGGAATGGGTGCAAGAATTAACCCACACACTGGCACATGAACTTCTTATTTCTGCCAAACATGTCAGCTGAGATGGGGTTGCTAATTTATTTATGCGGACATATGTCAGTGTCACTCAGAGAAAATAGTTTTAGCACACGCATACACATGCACACACTCACACACTCACTCATACTCAACACAAAATCCTGACTGCTCTGAGGGCAGACCTTATGTATAGGTGGAGTAGCCAGATGCTCCCCAGCTTTCTGGGAGATTAGAGGATCGAGGGAGCCATGTCTTCCCTGAGCTATTGCTCTAAGATTCTATCCTTAGAGAACTTCAAATGGATGATTATTATGCAAAGTTAGTTTCCCTATGAAGGACATATATCCTTTTCTACACTCATAGTCATTTTTCACTAAGTGAATCTGGGTATAAATTTTGGTAGGGGTTGGAAGCAGTTGTGAGAGTAAGAAGGTAGGTTATGGTAGAAAAATGAGGGATACAATAACGAGACCAGATGACATAAAACTCCACTGTCGCTAGAGATTTCTGTAGACATAATAATGCAGTCTTTTCAGAATGAAAGGTGCATGCATTTGTAGCTAAACCCCAAATTTCAGATGCACCAGGCAGTATAAAAGTTAGTCCCTTTGTAGAACTGCCCCTACAGCAAAACTGTTTCCACACCTCTGCTCTACACTCCAGAAGGGGCACAGTTTTCCGGCATATATGAGAGATTGTTCTAACTTTAACACCTAGGATCCAGAGCTGCTCACACTCAGCAGTCCACCAAAGAGGGAAGATCTTAAGATTTTTTCCTTTTCTTCATATCTCCCTTCAATAGAACCATTGTCCCTGGATAGGTGACCACTGACTCTCTAAACCGACACTTTTGATATTTACCTGCCTTGCTGACTTCCCTGGAAAGTGACCTCTGACCTGTCTACTTTAGGTATTTGCCAGCTCACATTCCAGTGATCAAGGCCCTCTCCAGTCTCCTCCTGCTTTGTCTGTTTCTTGTCTTTGTTGCCATCCACTTCTTAGCATGGTACCCAAGGTCTGGCCTCGAACAACAAAGTGACATGCAAGCTTTGCTATGGGGTTGAAACAACCCTTAGGATTTTTATCTTTGTTGACAGTCTGGTGACAGTGCTCCTTGTCAGCTAGGAGGTGGAAAGTAAGCTGATATGAGAAACAATGGCAGAGTGGTAGAATCCAGTCTCTGCTAGTGTTAGCTGCATGACCTTGGGTGATAGAGTTAAAGTCTTGAGCTTCAGTTTCCCTATCTATAATTGGGAGATACTAATATCCACCTTGATGGCTCTTGGGAGAATTAAATGTTTGAAAGTGCCCACGACACATCTTGGCACATAGTAGGTAATCAATATTCAAGGAATTTTTTTCTTCTTTCCTTAAAATAACTAAGTCTGAACCAAGGTGAAGGCTGAAATTAGTTGGTATCTATTTACCCTCTTGTGGCATCATCCTCATTTTATGTACCTTATTTATACAGGCATTGTCCTTTATATCAGTGTACCAATCATTTCTCTGCCATCAATTTATTTTGAGATTTATCTTCCTTGAAAGTTATTTTCTCATTGAGAAAAACAGAAATGATCCCATTTACTTCTTTTCTTCATAAGGATTTCTATCAGCTTCTATAGACAAATATTTAATTGCTTCCACATATAAGGTAACTAGACAAACTTAATATCATCCAGTTTTATCCACAATCTGGTAGCAATGGACCCTTCCTCTACACATGGAGAACCTGAGATTTAAATCTGTTGAGTCATTAGCCCTATTACAAACCACTAGTAAGTAGAAAAAGGACTCCAGTGCAGACATCCTGAATCAAGACCAGCTTTATTATATCACACAAGTATAATTTAGAAAGCTTATAATGAAATGTTTTATATGAAAATAATATGCTCAAGCTTTCTATCTCAATCATTTTAATGTTTCATTTCTTTTCTAGAACAGGAGATACACAAATTCTGCTCACTGAAAAGTATTTAGTGTCTTTTGATTTTCTTTTCTTCATCTCTTTCGTCTCCACCAGTATTGTCACCATCAAACTCAGATGCCGACTGTTTTCTGAAAAACAAGGACTAAATAAAAAGACCACAAGTCAGTCCCAGTAAAGCCATCCTTAATACCACAAAAAAAGACAAAGTATACAAACAACGTAATCCACCATGTATAAGTGAAACTTAAAGAACATCTTTGGCATTATATTTTGTGACTTTATGTGTATGAGCCCATACAATCTATGTAAGATCTTGATGTGAGAAAACTAAAGATAAAAAGAGTTGTTTAATTTCTCCAGGTTCATGAAGCTAAGTCTTTTAATTCACTTTTCCTTCCATTCTTGCCATATGACTCGTTTCTAGGTGGTAGAAATCTTTAACAGTCAATTTAAAACTCTTGTAGTAACACTATAAGTTACTGCATACTCAGCCTGAGTGTTAAGATTGATCTTTTGAAATTATTCTCCAATAACAGGCTAAATCATTTTCAGTCATATTTACACAAACCTTCCATTCCATGTCAGATGGTCTCCTTATTCTCAAAGAAAGGTGCACATTATGCTTAAAGCTCTCCTATGTAGATCAGCCTTTTTGAAAAACTTCTAGGATTGCTCACTAAATCTAGAAGTCTAAATGGATGCTGACGCAGAGGCAACATAGTATATGGTTTAATTAAGCATTGCCTATATGTCTGCATTGGTCCAAGTCCTTTGAAAGAAGAACAACACATTTGGTCAATGATTTCTGATCATTTTATATCTACACGAGGAAGCTGCATAATGCATAAGTTCCACAGTAGTTAGACTCTGCTGTTGGCACAGAAGCTGAAGAAGGAGCCCTAGAAAAGTTCAGCAAATGCAAAATTACTATGAGCTGAAAGACACAAGTGGATTTTGAAACAATTATTGACTCAAATTCTTATATTCATTCACTAATGTCACTTAAATTGTTAAAATTATTTATAAGGAAAGACATTACTGTTAAACCACCAATATCTGCCATGTTCCTCAATCTTTCCCTTCTATCATTTCTGGACTTTCTATATTTTTTCCATTATTTCTTCCTCCTATTATATTTCTTCCTGTTTCTGTTTATCCACTGATTTTTCTTCATTGTTTTTCTCTCCTCTTTTAACATTTTATATTCCCCCACATCTTGTCTTTCCCATGATCTTTTTTTCTTCTACTTCTGTCTCTCTTCTTTTTTATACTGCATTATCAATTGTGAACTTGTGAATGCTCATCAGTAGGAACTCTTGAATTTAAATGGAAAATCCTGGGCACCTGATGTTTGGGTTGTCAAGCATTAGAGAACTTTGAAGAATTTCAGCCCAAGTTGATACTGCCTGAAACCCAATTTGGAGTTGACATTCAAACCTCCTAGTATATTGTTTTGCAAATAACCATTTTGAAATTTGGGAGTGTTGTGAATTCCTCTAATTCCTGAAAAACTAGTTAGTTCTAGTTTTGATCTTCCCCAGTCTGTGTTTCTCTGCCCCCAAACTGAGAAAAGGCAGTGTGGAGCCCCAAGCTTGACTCAAGAATTACTTCTACTTGCTTGTCCAGTCTCCTGGACCTCTGATTTTATGCCTTTTTTTAACCTTTAACTGCATATTCATATGCTGTTTTCATGTCTTCCCAGACTCTGAAATATATTTTCTTTACTGCATTTTATATATCTGAGATCAGAAAATCATGCCAATTACTGTCAATCAAATAGTTATCATACTGAAATCACCTCTGAGTGAAGATACCCCTCATAACTTGCAGAGTGAGTTACAGCAGCTTCAAAGGAAATTCTAGAGGCAATATACAGCAACCTTTTAAGGAATGCTGACTCATCAGCCCCCTCCCCCCAAGATACTCTTTGGAAATACAGCAGCATTCATACTGAAAAGTAATTTAGGAAAATCAGAGGCAGAATGTAAAGACCACTTAGGATTTCCAAAACAAGAGTATGTCATTTGTTCTTTCCTTTCTACATATAAACTACAGAAATTTTCACAAATACCTCAGTATATACAAATATAAAAGAACTTTCAATCAAAATGAAAATATTGTATCTGAGAATCATTACCAAGAATTTCTAGTTTTCATTCTTAAAATAATTATTCCCCTGGCATCTTACAGTGGATATTTCCAGGATCATATTATTCATAGTATCGTTAACTGGCAAGCCAATCTGACTTCCTTTCCAACTCTTTTAACTCAATCTGCCTACAAATATGAGGGCTGTGCCCTCCACAATTTAAGGCTAAACAGCCACTTTCTAATGCTTTTCTTTTTCACACAGATCCCTAGTTGGTCAAGTCAGCTCTTTGTTCCAGGGTGGGATAATTAGAATAAATTATATGCAAAACTGCCTTTCTACTGTTTCTTTAAGTAAGTTAGATTCAGTGTCATTGTTGGTGTAAATATTATTTTAGAATTGCATACCTTGTAGTTTTCATGAATGATCTTAAAAGTACGTCTTGAATTTGGGATTATATAGAATAGTGCATCTGAGTAACTTTTGTAAATACGAAGACACTTGGAATTTACTGCTTAGTTATTATCCCATTTTATTGTGTCTGACAATATTTTTGCCGAAGTTCTTTTTTTTTCTCATTGAGTTTATTGGTACATTTTAGGTATACAGTGAAGTTCTAACAATAAAGTGAAACTAGTAAACTTTAGAATTAGTTCAATCAATTAAAAACTTGATGAAGAGCAGATAGCCAAGGTGCCTTTGGTAAACTGGAAAGTTATGAAGAAAGTGTAATGAGATTATAGGAGGAATACAGTCGCTCACTCCAGCCTCCCATGGCTTTCATGTTCAAGTGACCTCAATCTCATATAGATGTATACCAACTCCATTTGAACTTGCAAGGACTAAGGAGAAAGGCAACTCCAACTATCAGTCATAGGCTGCCAAGGTTTTGAAATATTATTAGATCTTGGATCATAAATCTGAAGGCAAAAATGAATCAATCAACTCAATCTTTATGTGCAAATCACTATATTAAAACCAACAAAAAATATTTTGATTTTTATACAACAAGACAAAAGATTGAGACTTAAGAATAATTGGAAGTAAGCATAATAAAAGCAATAGCATTTATTTATGTAGCATTTTATGATTTACAAAGGAATTTCACAGTTATTTTTATATTCTCACAACAGTCTGTGGAGGAGCTATTACTCTCTTGATAAAGAGAGATTGATAGATTTAAATAGTAGAAGGTAAGGACCATGGATTATCTCTAGTGCATCCTCAACACCTCCCTAACAGTGTGGTACTACATTTTGTGTAGCAAAGGAAGATTTCACAGAGCATGTGGTATAGCTAACCAAATGAGCAAAAGAACTTTCCAGATTAGATGTGTGAGGAGGCTTCATGGAAGCCATGAGGCTTACTCAGTGACAGAGAAAAATTCAAGCATTTCAAACAATTGTGGTTTTCTTTTTTTGGTACCAGGCATCAAGCTCAGGACCTTGCACTTGTGAGGAAGGTGGTGGGACCACTGAGCTAAATCCCTGGCCCCAAGCATTTCAAACAATTGACCTATATTCCAGGAAAGAAACTGAGGAAAGCAGGGCATACAAGCAGGAAATTGTAGCATATTCAAGGATTCCAGTGGTGGCTTTATGACTTGACTTCCGGTGATCACATTCATGCATGCTCTTTGACTGTTATACTGTTTAGAAGAACTACATGTCTTGACCAAGGAGCAAGTAGTTCAATCTTAGTTACATGGGAGCAAGATGAATTGGTGACATTGCCAGTAGGGACATAATTTTGGATATCTGTGGTGCAGATGAGGTACCTCATGAGTAGAAGTGAATTTAATTAGCATAATGTAGAAACTAGTTAGTATGTGAAAAAGAAACAGTGAAGCTGGGGACCCTGAAGATGCCAAACTAGTGCAGAGCTGCAGGGCTTGGCACCTGCTTGCCCTGTTGTACACATACAGCCATCAGCATCCACAGCTAATAAGCAGGCAGAGGGAATGACAGGCCTTACCTAATGAAAATGGCAGCTATCAGTCTGTGACTCAAAAGGTCTGGTTCCAATTCCTCTTAGAGTTGATAATTTGATCCTTGTCGAATTAGTGGAGTTGTAACAAGGAGGCTGTACGTAAAAGCTGCCAAGTGTTCTTTTTATATCCTCTCCAACTTTTTATTTTTATGCTATTCCATAAAATATTGTGGCTACTTGGAAGAATGTGTGTATTTTACTTTTCCTCCCAGGAGAAGAGTGTCATTACTTACTGAATATCTATCAGCAAGTGTGGTAACAAATTAGAATTAGAAGAACCTCCCAGACCATCTACTCAGGTCAAAATTTAACTCAAGGATGTTGTGAAGTTGGCCAGTCATCACATTCACCTTTAATTTTCTTTTCATTATCCACATGTAGTATAATAATCATTCATGCTCTCATTCATGGTCTCAACACACTTCTTATGGCTTCTAGTTTTAACATGATCATACCCAGATTTTACATCAGATTTTTGCTTTTCATAAGAGATTCTCTGCCACAGCATTGCTTGAAGGAAAGGATAAAAGAGTCACATAGCTAATCAGACTTACACAGGATCATACATGGTATATGTGCTGAAATTCAGCTACACTTGCCAGACCTCTAAATTTCTCTCCTTTGTGTCAGAATCTCCCCAGTTTTTTTATCTCTAGTTCTCACAATTAGAAAATTTTAACAAATATATACCTATCTTCTCATTTATTTTTTTCATCTTGTTATTCACTCACTCACACATTTAATGGACCAGAATAATATTGAACTATCATTTTATATAAATATATATGTGTATAATTATTAATATTTAAAATATTTACTGACAAAGTGATATTTTCATCTATGTATATAACTTGTTTTGATCATAGCTGTCCCCTTTTTACTCCCACTTATTCAACATTCTGTCTTAGCCTCTTTTCCTTCTTCTTGCTTAGTAATATTAGTTGATGCTTGTGGTTTAGTGGATGAGTTCAATAGAGGTAGATAGATCCAAAATTTTCTTCTTATATCAGAGCCAAGAAAATTAAGATGCAGCAAGAAAAAGGAATTTGATAAGATGTTTAGGGACCCTGTCCTTAGTCTAGACCCCACTTCCTGACACTAAGGTTAGCCTTGTGGGCGCTACTCATTCTCCGCGTGATTCTCTTTTACGATAACACGCCTCACAACCCGGTCAAACAAGGCTGGTAAAGAAAGGCTCATCAGAGATCACAGATAAAAACAACCGAGGTTAGAGAAATTTTGCAAGTTTTCCCAAGCCACACAGGAACTAATGAAGGAGATCAGAATTATGAAGCACAATGAATGGGGCTTTACTCCTCATTGTAATATTTTTTGTCTTTGTCCAAAACAGGCAACAAAACAGGATAGCCTTTAAATCACCTTCCCTGCAGACTTTTGAGAGTAACCCAGCCGTGTCCTGGAATTGTACAATGAGCAGTAGAATGGTCATCTGCTCTGGATTCCTCCGCTACAGCTTCCGCTTCAAACAATCAGCATCAACATGGAGTGTTTGCAAAGAAATCAAACCAAATCAAATCAAAGCAGCATTTGACTCCTTAAGAAATGTCCCCAAGACAGCAGTCAGCATAGCTGTCATGTAGGGATGTGTAGCGTGTAGGCAGCCATCCATTCAGGCCACTGGCTACCAACAGCTGAATCTAGGAGTACTATTTGAATCTACCCTGAGGGGGGCCAGAGCCCACAGACAGCTGGGCCATCTGTTCCGATAATACCACATTACTCCCTACACTCAGTAATGAAGGCTCCTGAGTAATCTTTCATCAGAATGACTTCACAGCATTAAAAATGTATTTCAATACATAGCTTGTTTAAATATTTAACCCTCTTCAGCTTTGAGAGATTGATTCCGAGCTGCAGTGTTTATATGAGCAGGAAACATTGATTTTCATATGCATGCATACATTAATTCAGGAAGACTTGGGCACACACCAAAGGTTTTGATAAATGGATCTTTAAATCTCGGACTTTAATGGAGAATATTGCTTTGCAGTCCAGATCTCGTCTCTCGGCCAGTATTTAAATACTTTCAATTCTCATTTCTTGATGGTGAGAGGGGGGAAAGTCAGTAGAGGAACAGATTTTGAAGAACTATTTCGGGTAAAGTTTGTTTATGCGATACACACAAACACTAACTTGCACACACAATTACATAGATATTATTCATTTTGCTGGCCTGCAGTGGGAGCTATTTGTGCATAGGGCTGTCCAGTTTTTATTAGATCTGTCTACAGCTCACCTTTTCAATAATTTCTAAAGACTGCAGTGTATATTCAGCACATACAGGGTCCAGAGGCAGAAAATCCTCTTGTGAATCTTGACATCATTTAAACTCATTTCGATATCAACATTTACCTTACTTATCCTTAACCCCTCACTTTACTGAAAATTTTATGCTGGAATTTGGGTTAACTATGACCACCATCTTTGCAAACTTACACATTCTTATGGGTTTGGAAGACCAGTTCTGCTATGTAGAGACTCATAGTCAAATGTCTTTAGCACTCAGCTAACAGGTGCTGAATAAATAAGCACTAATATTGTCCAGACAGTCTCTTCAACTTTGTAGAACACTACTCAGTATTACCATCTTCGTCTTAACTAATACAGTGTGATATTATTACTACTGAATATATGAGGAAATTAGTCTCAGAGAAGATTAACAACTTTCTATGAGCATACAGCTGATGAGTGGAAAAACTGTAACTAAGATAATACTTCTGGTATTTTAAATTTTCCACTACATGCTAGTATAGGCAAGTTCTTTCTTCTAAGATACATATCCATAAGCTAATTAGCACAGTCAAGTCAATATTTATTGACTATATATTAAATATTAGACAACGTGTTGGTATTGATGATACAGTGATACATAAAATAAAGACCCGCTTTCAAGGAAACCAGAGAAGAGACGTGTTGGTATTGATGATACAGTGATACATAAAATAAAGACCCGCTTTCAAGGAAACCAGAGAAAGAGAAGGGCTTATAGGCAGATAATTGGAAATGAGTGTGAGTCAAGTGACAGAGATTCTATGAATATTGTGGGATGAGATATTCTGCAGAGATGATAAAAAATAATTAAAGCATTAACACTTTAGGAGTAGAGACATTCTCTACCTGCTCAGCAAGAAAATCAAGTCTAATGACCTAAATCATCCACTAAATATAATGAATTCACTTTCCATGCATTTAAAATTGTCCTAAATGGTTAAATTATGTACCATTTTTGGAAGAATCAAGAAGATGTTTGCTTCACATTTTCTGTGTTTTGTGGTTGGCTCCAGGGCATAATGGGTGAATTGGATGATGGAATGTTTTCCACAGGAGAGAAAGATGGCAGGGGGACTATGAGTCTCTCGTGTTTATCTACATGATGCATACACATAGTTTAAAATTCAGTACTATGTACAACACCCCTGTGCCAAAACATAATCCCTCTGCAACCACTCCACTGTTTCTTCTGTTAATTAGCTCTGTGTTCCTAAATATATTCAGATATTGTGATATCTTATACTGACTTTACACAATATTCTCATGTACGATCTGCATCTACTCTTCCACTTACAAAATATCTGATATAGTGACTCTAGTATTTGAAATAATGACCAATGTTGACACTGGAATGATTACATAAATATTGCTCACCATTGAGGCAAATAATGCACTACATTGCTATTGCATTCCCTTATTGTGCTGAATCTTGCTTTTCCATAAATCTTCTATTTGCCCTTCCTTTTATCTCTTGCTTTATCCAGGAAACACCAATCCTATACATTTGTATCTTCTTCCTATTGTCTGCACTAGAAGATCTCTCTTTCACTCTCTCTCACTCTCTCACTCTCTCTCTCTCTCTCTCTCATAGTGTGCATTCATTATACTACAAGAAATATTCTTAAATATTCTCATGCTGTAATTACATTATTCCCTACGTATGATATATGTCACTTCTAGTTAAGTAACTGCATATTTCTAGAGCACACCACTGTGATATTTCTCAAAGAAAGATGGCTAGCATATCGATTTTCTGAGCCATGGTTGAGCTTACTGTGTCCTTACATTCAGTTGATAGTTTGGCTGGCTACTGAATTCTAGGTTGAAAATAATATTTACTCAGAGTTTTGAAGGCATTGATTTTTAGAATTCATTCTTGCTGTTTTGAAAATAGAAGCCTTAAGAATCATTACTTTGACTGTGACTTATAATTCTATCATATTTTCTTGTTGTGAAACCAAATAATGATTTGTCTTAGAATGTATGCATTATTTTGTATTATACTTGGCACTGGAATATTCTTTCAATGTGGGGTTATATTCCTTTCAGTTAAATTAAGGAGAAAAAAAAGCTCTGCTATTATTTTTCACATGACTATTTTCTGTGTTCTCTGTGTGCTCTGTGTCATCTCTTTAGCTTCTGGATCAGTTTTCTAAGACTTTTTGTCTTTTATATTTTTGCTATTGTGTTATATTTTATGGAAAATTTGAATTTGTCGTCCATATTTGATTGTGGAAAACTAATATTTCATCTTTTCATGGAATTATAAATGTGTTTTAAATATTATCATAATAACATCTGTTTTGTCTCATCTAAGGATTTTGATTATGAGCATATCCAAGGATAATATTAGTTTTTTAATTTTCATTTGCTCCTGTTTTATCTATCTCTGTCAGGAAACTTTCTTTTTCCTTTGAGTTCATGTATCTAATTAACCACTCTCATTTAAGTGTCAAGCTTGCTAAAAGTAGCAATTAGAAATTAATGTCTTCCCACAGAAATGATAGCAAAATTTTATTTTCCAAAAAATTCCCTCTGCCACAAACATGTTGAATAATTAATGAAATATAAAAAGATGGTTGAATTGAAATAACTAAATATCTCTCAGAATCAGAGGTTGGCAGCTAAACCCTACAATAAGTGGAGCTAAAAGTCTGAACTCTGAGGGTGCAGAACTAGGAGTGTTTCTGGGTCAAGGGGAAGGAACAGTTTCTGTGTGAGAAGGGGTATGAGAGCCCACAGACAATACTGTGAGGGAGACTCCCTTAATCATGAGAAAGGGAAGCTAGAAGGAGTTTCACCAAGTATTTTAAAGTTTCTAGCTTAAAGTAAGTATCTGCTCTAATAGATATAGCTCGGCATGGCCAAGAGCAATTCTGTTGGCTGTGTCTGCGTGGGTGTGTTTAGAGGCAGCTATGGAAACTCTGCACTGTTGAGGATTACTAAAGTGGGAGGGGAAGAGGGAGAATGAACAGACAGGGAAAGAGAAACTGGGGTCATACAATCAATGCAAAAAATGCATAAATGTAAAGTGAGCATAATGCTCAATCCACTAAATACAAAACCTCAGACAAGATAATTTTAAAAGTAAAACACTATGACAAGCCCTATAAGTGCATATGATTATGATGCTCAATGAGGAAATGGAAGAAATTTCATTCGCTAAAACTCATACACAAAGTACTATGAAACAAATGAAGCAAAAATGGGAAAGAAGTATTGTTATGTATCTTATTAAAATATTTAGAAAGCTTGGAAGTAAAAATGAGGAAATCAAAAAATTTAAAAACCACATTTGAGGCAAATAGTAGACTGAATAAAGTCAAAGAAAAAAATCAATGAATAAGAAGATAGTACTGAAGAAATCACACAGAAAGAATTGAGACAGGTATAAATATAACTCAACAGATTTGTTTTAGATTTTGCTTGCAAGTCCAGAGCATGAAAGAAGTGGGAAAGTAACTATATTAGAAGAGATAGTGTCAAACATTTTTCCTGAATTAAAAAATCAGTAATTCTTGAGTTTTTGCTCTGTTTATTGACAATTTTTCCACTACAGTAGAGATTTAAATCACCCAGACTGAATAGAAAATCTTAAAAGACACTAGAGAGAAAGACAGGATGGCTAAAGAGCAATGTAAGGGCATTTGGAAGAGGACACTTTAGCAGTAACAGGAACATTAAAAAAAGTAAAAGTAAATAGCTTTTCAAAGTCTTTAGTGAGTAACTCATTGTAAACATACAAATGGTGTAAAATAGATCATACATTGAAATAAACATTCTCAAACAAATAAATGTAGGTTATTTGCAATGTGAAAATAAATATTAAAATATATTTTAGAGGATTTTTGGTAGGTAGAAAAAAATTTAACGCAAAGACAGCAAAAACTTTACTCTATCTTGACTTGTATCTAGATGTTCCCTCAAAGCCTCATGTGCTCATAGTTGGGGCTTTTCGAAGGTGACTGGATTCAGGATGTGTGAATGTGGATTAAGGGGTGTGGTACTGGGATTAAGGGAATGTGGTACTGGATTTGCTCACTAATTGGTTTATTGTGCTTCTGGGGTGTGGGAAATGGGAAGCCCCACCCTGGGTACCCCAAAGGGCTTGAGCCTCAATGGTATAAAAAGAAAAAGGAGTCTTGCTGTGGCTTCTTCTGCTGCTGCTCATTGTCTTCTGCTCACCACATCATAGGCTGCTTCTCTTCTGCTCTACCCCTCTGCCATGACACCCCTTGGAGCCAGTCAACTATTTAATGAAACCCCTGCAAACTGAGCCAAAATAAAATTTTCCTGCTTTAACCTCTGGGTGTTGAGTATTTTGTCTCAGCAGTGAGAAAAGTCACTAAGATAAGGACAAAATACCAAAATGATGATGATGATGATGATGATGATGATGATGATGATGATGATGATGATGATGAAGATGGTGATGACGATGATGATGTGTGTTGGTAGCGTTAGTCATTGATTGTGAAATTGTAGCTGATTAGTCAGTATTAATAAAGGCTGCACATAGGTTGGGTGGCTTCAGAAGGGCTTCATTTTAGAATGATTAGTGCAGAACTAGTTTTGGCTCAGGTGATGGTCAAACACAAGGTCTAGTTTTTAAGAGGCTCTTTTCTTGATGTACAAAGACACCAATATAAAGCTTAAAGGGCTCCAAACAAATGCACTCTAGCTTCACTAAACACATAAATAGTCCCATAAGTTAAGTTTTGTGAGTTTGGCTTGCAGTGATGTTTGAAACTGAATGCTAAAGTAGCTTAAATAACAGAGCATAATCTAAGCCATCATATAATTCAGGCCAAAATTTTCTTCAAAAGCTTCTTTTATCACTCTCTGTATGGACTTATCCAATTTGCTGTTATGTTTATCTCTTTAAGGAGATTTTAAGTTGTGCAATGTTTTGTCCTCACTCCCATTACCCATGCCTGTTTGCTGACACCTATCCAATAGGAAGGTCCAAATGAACTCATGGAGTAATCTTAATTTCATAAAACGGCAATCTTGCCTGATACTGCTATACCAGTGGCGTTAATTTCATAAAATGAATTCAGGTAGCATTTCCCAAAGTGAGACATACAATAAGTTGATATTTAATCAAAGAAAAGAAAAAAGGTGGGGAGATTTTATGCTACTCCTATGAGTATAGAAAACATTAGGATAGTATATATCCATATATACACACACACACACACACATATATACACATACACACATATATATATGTATGTATGTATGTATATATCCCAAAGTTACATATATATATATATATATATATATTCTAAAGACAT
>NW_022900942.1:45544123-45592954 GCF_012274545.1 Fukomys damarensis
TATATATATATATATATATTTGTACATATGAAAATGCAAAATCCTGCACTTAAAAAGTTGTATGATTTTAATTAATCCTACTGTTAACAATATAATGGGAAATAAAACTCCATTTTAGATACACAGTACATTGTTATATATCTGCAGGCCCATTTGTACTTAAAAAGTAAATGTACTTATATAAATTTATTTTTGAAAAAATGAGATAAAGCTTTGGTATAACAAAGCATACATAGTGTAATTAGTTACAAAATTCAGATCATGGATGATAAAACTATGACTTTAATTTTAGTTCTGCCACAAAATAACTGCTACTTTTTATTTTACAAAATAGGATAATAGTTATTTCTTGAATTTCTAGATCAAGATTAATTTTTATGAATAAAACATGTCATTTCCATGATTTATGACGAGCTGGAATGAGTGATGCTTTTGTGGAGAATAAAAAAGTCCCTTCCTCAGTTTCCACATGGAACACAAGTAGGAAGCACAGTCTCCTGGCTTCTAAGTAGGTTGGATTTTGTGCACTGAGGCAAGTATCCAGACTGACACTTCAGAAGAGAGCCATAAAGCAGGCAATTGTGTTTGTTAAGAACATGCAAGGAAAGAAAAAAGGAAGGGATGCAAGGGAGGAAAGAGGAATATAAAATAAGTCCTACACTGACGGGTGAAATACAAGACAGTTGGTCTTACAAAAGTGACTGGGTCAGTATGAAAACGAAAACACCAGAATATACCTATGTTCTTTTTCCCCAAAGAGAGGTCTCCTGAATCTTCAGAACTCCTTAAGAGAATCATTGGGAGTTAATAACAGAGGTGATAGTGCTCAGACTTAGGACTTGGCATTTAAATGAATAAAGTTTAGGTTCTATATTATGGATTGAAGCTAAGCAACTTAATCATTACAAACAGGGCAAGGCCATGACAGGGCACATGCTAAATGGCTGGAGAGGGCAGATCAATTGAAGTGATTCAACAGAGAAAGCCGAGAACAGTGTCCTAGAACAATAGGCCCAGGTCATGATTGTAAAATTGGGCACACTTGAGATTAAAACAAAGGATTTCACTCTGAGTGGTAGAGCCCAGAACAGGTATATGCTTCCATCTCACAAGAAGAGTTGTCAAGGACTACTCACTGGATTATAGGATCAGCGTCTAAATGTTGGCTAATAGAAGAGCTCCACTAGTCAATATTAGGACTTATATTTCCAGGTGAGAGTAGCAGAAATGGTGTTAGATATTGAAGCAGAAGTACCAGGTACTGAAATAGCAAAGGGAAAACACACAGCCAGGGTCTAATGAACACACTAAGGTCTAAGCTTATTGAAGGCAGTGAAATGTCATTTGAAGATCCAGGCATGTATCTTCATTCATGATCTGCTCGTTATGCATTTGATTTTATGCTGTAGAATATGGAGATTATTCTCCTTGATAGACAAAATGGGAGTAGAGTAGGAGAAAAATTAATCATCCTGGCTTTGCTTTCATTTGTAACGGTTCCTTAGCTACTGTAAACGATTTTCTTCTTCCAGGTCTCTAGAGGGTAAAATCACTGTTTTTCTAAATCAAAAATTTTTTTATCGCTTTTTTTTTTATCTGCTTCTGATTTTCAACTTTCCCAGTGAAATTCTTCAGGACATGAGGGGCTGTTTTATTTATCTATTTCCTTGCATGTCCCTCTCTCTGTCTTTGGTACATGTTCTTTAGACTATGAATTCACCAGAGAATTCTCAGTGTAGGCACTTTAGTCCAGGAAGGGAGTGATGACAACACAGAGTGGAAGTAACAGTGTATGCAAGAGGCTAGGATTTTCTCCTTTCCAGGAGATAAATTCACATATCAAGAGTCAGAAAATCCTGTGCACAATTTGGCCTATATGATACATGCTCTAGTGAATAAGGTTCAATATGGAGCCGTGGAACATAAAAAAAAAAAAAATTTGTTATTCTTGCTGCCTCTAGTACTAACAACAAATGGCAAATATGAAGAAAGAAGCAGGACTGCAAATACTTCTGAAAGCAGGCAGCCTGTATGGTAAGCCATAAAGTCCTTAGTACATGCCTATTAAGGCCTTCACTGATAGATTGTGAAGACTACTTCAACCATTGAAGGTCTCTGGTGTGTTTCTCAAAGGTATCAACTCCATGAGGACATGTACCTTTCTCAATCCTTATCACTGTGCTTCCACTTAATAAGACTTCTTTTTATAAAAGTTCACTGTTCATTCTTATAAAAGATGAGTCGAGTCCAAACAATGCCATATCATCTCCATTTTGCACTTGTGACCTCTAACACTTTCATCTATGCATTTATTTTTTTTCATTTAAATATTCATCAAGGGGAGTGTGTGTATGTGTGTGTGTGTGTGTGTGTGTGTGTGTGTGTGTGTGTGTGTGTGTGTGTGTGTGTGTGTGTGTGAAATAAATTTCTTCAGTGTGGTAGGGTGAAAATATACCTGCCCTCATGTAATTTATAACCTAAGAAGGAGAACATACACTAGAAAATTCCTGTGCAATTAATTGTTATTTTCATAAATGTTTGAGATGAAGTTAAAGCTTTGGTACATTTCATAGGAGGATAAATTAAACCTTGCTTGTAAGATATTTCAGTTGATCCAGCTGGAGGATGAATCACATTTTCTGGAACAAAGATAGGAAAAAAATATCACAATAGAAAAAGAATAACCATGAAGAGGTCTAGAATCAGAAGGGAGCATAGAATATTCTGGGACTATGCGATGCTCAAAAGCTGTAATTGAAGTTGAGATGCTGTGTTTCAAAGCTTTCTATTTGCTTGCCAAAATACCTGATATAACACACTCTTAAGGCAGAAAGGATTATTAAGTTTCACAGTTTCAGAGGTTTCAATCCTTGGTTGGTCAGTCAGGTGGTTTCATTGGCCTTGGGCCAGCGTTGAAGCAGAAATCATACCTGGGAGCAGGTGCTGGAGTATAACACCTCCCATGCTGACCAAGAAGTAGACATGCAGAGAAAGGAAAGGACAGGGATTTCTTCAAGGATGTGGATCAGTGACTTCACTTCTTTTCACTAGTCTCCACCTGCTAAAGCTTCTTCCACCTCTAGAAGTATCATAGAATGGTAACCCATCTTTTTAACATAAGAACTTGTGGTAAACATTTCCAAACCATAGCAGTTGAAGAATAAGACCTGAGATGGAATTCAAATCAAAACCAAAAAGGTGTCACATCAGGCAAGTCTTTTTCAGTATGAAGCCAGCTGGAGGGTTTTTTGGGGGGAGCATGGTTATTTCTTTACTAATGCACATGATGTATAGAAATACTGGGGCGAGGCAACTGGCTAAGGTCCTCTTCTGTCCATTCATGTGCCTTATCTTCCTTTAATTAGGAAAAAAGAAAAAGTAAGAAAAGAAGAAAGAAAGAGGAAGGACTCAAGGAGGGGGGAGAACGAGAATCAGTTGGAGTTTAATAGCAGTGAGAAGTTATTTAAGGATCTTAAACAACAGAGTGATTGAATGTATTTATGTAAAAAATATTACACACATTTACTGTACAAAGAGAGATGTGAGAGAGAACAACAGAAACAGAGGCTAGAGAACAAATGAGAATAATATGCAGACAGGAGTGCAGCAATGCAGACCATTTAAATTTGGGCTGGAAAGTTGAAGAGATGATAGAAAAAAGTAGGTATTATTGGCATGTAAATAAGCAATAAAACTGAGACAATATCAGATATCTTTAATTTAATTTCCATTCAGTAAACTCAAGAGCTACTGGTAGAAGAAGAAAGAATGAAATTAGAAGTATGTTATTGGACAGAGTATATTTAATATGAATAAAAAGGAAGTTGAACAAACTTAAAACAAGGAATAAAATAGATTTTTGAGGTTATGTTATGAGGTAACTGACACAATCACAAATAATTCTCTCACCTTTATTTCTCACCCTCTTATCATTCCTCTCCCCCACCTCTTTGTGTCCTGGCCATGCAGCACATGCAGGATAAGCAAGACAAAATCTAATAAAAGATTTTGTTTTATTGTTAAGGTTTGGAGAAGTTTTAGTGAACGTTGAATTTTCTCACATAAAAACCTATGCTGAGATTGGACCATTCAGACAGTTCAGTTCTATTCAGATTATATATAGGACTGAGTGATTGATTTGATATAATTTTCTAGAGAAAAGATTGTTCAATATAATATTCAGGTCTTTACACCAAAGCTTGCTAAGACTGTGTTATATTTTGCTAAGAAAACTGTGCAAATATTTGAAAAAACTTCTGCCTGCCTCTCACTGCCTATATGTTAACATACTTGCATATCATTTGTGCTACATTTAGAAAAACTATAACCATATTTTTCCTGGTGATTTTCTGTGTGGTATCATCTCATAGTGATATCACTGTGTTTTAGTTTTATATTTAATCACCAAAGTGCTTTTTACTTCACTACCTCAGATAAATTTGATGATTTCTGCTCAGGAATATAAAAGTTTCTTTGATTATAGTGCTATTTCCACAGGTCTTTTACTTAAACCTTTTTTTAAATAACATAACCTTCATTTGTCATTTTCTAATCATCCTCCTGGCTTCACTAAATTTCAGTGACACTTTCATCCCTGCATTTACATTCTTGTGTAGAATTTCAAACTCATTCTTTGAGTAAAGTGAGCACTCAGTGTCTTTTGTTCATTTCTCCTTTCATTTATTTCTGCTTTTTTTTTTTTAACAAAATCTACTGAGTGTCTGGTATGTACTAGACATTGTCTAATCACAAAGATTACAGAAGTGAACAAAGGTTGTTTTATAAATCAGAATTCTTATTAGAAGGGAAAGATACAAAATGAATACGAGAAGAGCAAGCACAGATATGTACTTTCAGATTATTAATAGGCTCTATCATGGTGACTAGGAAGCTACTTCTGACACTGAAGGTCAAGGGCCTAAAGACCGCAGAAAACTCTGTGAAAGTCACAATGAGAGAACATGTGAACAAAGGTTGTTTTATAAATCAGAATTCTTATTAGAAGGGAAAGATACAAAATGAATACGAGAAGAGCAAGCACAGATATGTACTTTCAGATTATTAATAGGCTCTATCATGGTGACTAGGAAGCTACTTCTGACACTGAAGGTCAAGGGCCTAAAGACCGCAGAAAACTCTGTGAAAGTCACAATGAGAGAACATGTGTGATTGACCTTTCAGGAATTTCAGAATTTCAGGAAGACATAAGGAAAGCATGAACACATAGTAGGCAAAGAAGCTAAAGAAGAGTCCTAAAGATATAAAGAAGAGTGGGGACAGACGAGGCTTTGTGGGCTACAGTTAAAGATTTGAATACCTGTCTGGTTGGAAGGGCATCAATTATTAATCAGTTTTACTCTTTTAAGAAGCCCATCTTTAGGTCTTTGGTATGATAACTTGAACTGGGACAGCTAGAAGTCAATTCATCTTTAGGTTGAGAGCATAGATTATACATTATTTTCCTTGAATTATTGTGATAGTAGTGATTTGAAGGATTGATCTAATATGAGAAATGTTTTAGGAAAACATCAAACATGGCTTATTTAGCAAGGGGGTGTGTGCATTGAATGAAAGGGAGGAAACAAAGATACCCCTAACTATATTCTTAATTTGTACATTGAGTAGAAGGTAATATTTTTCAAAGATGAAGGAGACTGAAATGGAGATTTTTTTTCATGAAAAATCATGTTACCTTTTTCTTTATCTTAACCAGGTAAACATTGAAATAGCTACTAAACATTCACATATAAATGTTAAACATCGGTTTAATATTTTAGGCTAGAGTTTAGGTGAGTTCGGGAGAGTGCCAAAGTTTATGGACTGTCATACGGGTGCCAATTTAAACTAAGGAAATAAAGCCTCCCAGGTCATACCAAGAGAGTGAGGGGACCTGAAAAGGAGGCCAAAAATGACCCAGGAGCACAGCAATTTCCAGATGTAAAGGAGAGGGTCAGGTGTTGTGGCACACACCTAAGATAAAGAAGCCAGGAGGAGATAAAGTTAAAGAGATAAGAGAAAAAACTACATAAGTAGAGACTGAGCTCTCATTATGAAATTGGAAGGAAAGGAAAAGTGCTCCAAAGATGAGGGAATCTTTCCATACTTATTGCTGCTATTAGATCAAATAATATAAGAACAGAAAGTTCAATATAAGTGAATGAACCTTGAGAAATAAATAATGAAATTGATCACCATATATTTTATGAGATAATTATTTATCATTTCTTCCTCTGTGCAATCTACTCTTTCCATGACTCAAACCCTTTTCCATTGGAAGTTTAATTAATGATTTTTTTCTGTCTTCATCAAAATTTGCCATGAAACAGTGATCAAGATAATGATCCTGCTTGGTATAGTGACTCCACTACCTAAGAAGTTCTTTCCCTTTATGTCACTGCATGGAACTCCTCATTCCTTGTCAGATCCCATTTACTTGAGTGACAATTGGAGAAAAAAAAGAAAACAACACTACTTCCCAAGTCCTGCTTCCTCCTCAGTACTTGGGGTTTTCTAGGGGTCCTTACCATTCTCTTCCATTTCTCTGATTTGTTTTTGTATCTGAACAATAGAAAAGAAGGGAAGTTGGTCAAAATGAAAAGTCAGTATGGATTAAAGCCATCTGCTTTGTTTCGTGGAGATAACAATAGGATTCAGTTTTACGAGTTTTGGAATCAGAAAAAAAAAAGAGGTCAGAGCCTCATTTCTAATACTTGTTTTGAGTGCTAAGGTCAAATTACATACCTTTCGAAAATAGGATCCTCAAATGTGAAATAGATCCAATGAAATCCTCCTCACAGCACAAATATGATGTTAAAATGAGATAATAAATACTTAGGGCTTAGCACAGTGCCTGGCACATGATAAGTGCTTTCATAAATGTTAACTACTACCAATAAAAATGACAACTGCAATTTCTAAACTGGCCCATGAAAGGCAGGGAGGAATATGACTCAGATCTGAAAACCATAAAGGTCCTGTGGAACGGGGAATGATACAGGCAAGTATAGGTAGGCACCCTGGAAGACAGGGATCCATTTTGACTAGACCAGAGGTAAGTGGAACAAAAAACTTTATGACTCCTATTTAATCGTCTCTAATTTCTTAGTAACACCAAAGATGAGGCTTGATCTTGACTCAGTGAGCTCAGGATAAGACTCCTGTTAAAACCCAGTCCTAGTAGGAATAAAGAACAATGCCCTCCCCAGGAGCTCATGCTGTATTTACAGGTCAGCTGCAGCTCTCAGAATTCTCTCCCAACGTGATCCATATGCAGTTTTAATTTAGCTCACTTTCCTTTCTCCTCTTTTCCCTCTCGACGTTGTCTAAGTGCTAATAATAATAATTCAATTTAATAACATCCATCCTCACAGAGTACTCAAGCCCATCCGGTCCTCAAGGACACCTAACCCTTCGCGGGCTCACCTCTCAGCTTCTTTATCACACTTGAAGCACATCATAAACTACATCTTCTCCAGACCTTGTCATAAAGGGTGAGGCCGACATTGCAGGAATGAAGTCAGGAAAATACAACCTTGAACTATTTTATCTCCTCTCCTTCCTGCCCTTCTCCTCCCCCTCGCCTTTCCCTCTTCTTTTTGACCAGCACTAGAGTGCAGCTAGATAGAGAGAAAATTTTAAACTTTTGTTCATAGCAAGGCATCCAGGGGAATGGTTCACTTTCTTTTCAGCAACTAAAGCCCAATCTAATGTGAACCATAGTCAGCATCTACAGCAGCTTCAACAGTCATTAATTTGCTAATAGAAATTGCTTTTTGATGATGCAGGTCAGGTTGATGGCCTCTGGTTTGAGGATAAAGAAATTGAAACATGAAATGTTAAATGTGTTTTACTCAGTGACAGTGCTGAGAATTTAGTCAGGGTAAGGAATCATTTAGCTTGTATTTAGCTCTTTGAAAACTTTGGCATCTTGAAAACTAGAAGAGTAAGTAAGGGGTGAAAATAATATTTATGAACTGCCAAAATAATTGCAATAAAATGTCCTTGGAAACACTCATGCATTTGATTCACATAATTGTGTGAATTTCTTTATTTATAACATCCTGGTATATTTCATCTCCTCTTACATTAAAAAAGAAACTTTAAGTCTAAAAACAGCATTAAATACTTGCAAACTATTAAGTAAAGATTATAAACATTGTCATAAAATATTTATTTTAATTGTTTGAATTCTAATTTTGACACGTTATATTGGATAAAATAAAACATAGGATGAGGTAGGTCATACAGTGTATTAAAAGCAAAATGCTTTGTTAACACCCTTACCCTATTAGTCTGAAAACACAAAAATAATATACATTGCACTGAATTGCTGTGTATCATGAATGAATGTATAATAAAGAGTTATGGATGGATAAAATAGAAAAGCTTTTAGTTTTGCAGAAAGTCTTAAGAAGGGAGGCACAGCTTAAACTGAAGTTAGTGAAGATCTTAGTGAACATTAATGAGCAGATATTGAGAGAGAGGGAGCAGGCTGGGCAAGAGAACTCGGCTCCTACAAACAGTGTTACTAACACCACCTGCTCCCTGGGTCTTGTCCCCAAGACTACAGGTTTTCATTCCTTCCTTGATTGCCTGGGTTCAGTCTGTCACAGTAGATTGTGTGAAGCCCAGAGTCACTGTCTGTTTTCTGTTTTTTCTGCAATGCTGCACAGTGTTCTCTGCCCACACACAGATGTACAGGACTACCAGTGGGTACCCACAGGTGATCCACGCAGGAACTTGGAGGAGGTCAGACCTGCCTGCTATCAAACTGGAAAGCAGTCAATGAAATCTTCAGCTGTTTCACATTTTATTCTCTCAATCCCCCTAATCTCTGTCTGGGGATTTTCTATCCCTAGGAACAGACTGTCATTTTGTCTTCTCCCATATATCTTACATGTATTTGACAACTTCATCTGACAAATTGTCTCCATTGAAAAGGAACTGATTACAAGTCACATTAAAGAGTTGAGAACAACTATGTGCATGCATCTTGGAGAAGATGTAGTGGTACTGTGATGTAAGATTCTGAATTACAATCACCTTTAAGGAATAAATACCCTTTCTCCCAAATTTTGGGGAAGAAGGCAGCTGACAAGTGAGTTCAAGTCAATTCCACCATAAGAATTTCAGGGGCTTGAAGGAAGCAACCTTCATCAAAGTCACACTTCTTTCAAAGGGCATGTGTTGTCCATGTTGGTATATAAAACCCTGCCTTTCTTGACTCAATGAATGAGAATCTTAAAAGCCAGCCCACACAAAGAATGCTCATTGAAGTGTCCTAATTACTTTGTTTTGCCTGCATAAAAGTTAATTTCATCCTCTACTCAATTTGGTTTCTTTTATTCTTCTCATTAGAATGATTCCCGAAACACTGGAATTGAAATATATTCAGATGTGTGTTTGCTTCACTTCTCTGGTAGACTTAATTCAACATTTATATCTAAGGATTTACAGAATCTATAATACAGCAACATGGGATTGCATCCTGCGTAATACTGCACTGGGCCATGAGATCCTCTTCATCACAACGCAGGTGTGGCAACAAACATATCATGGTGGATGGGATCTTCCGGTACTAATATATCCCATGATTCCCAGATGATGCCTGATGGGTAGAACAAGGGTAAACCTGTTGAGTTTGCAACTGTAGCATTAGCCTGGCAGTGAAACCGTGAGGAAAAGGTACACTCTTCTGTAGCCACATCCAAAATTCCAAAAGTTTGAATCTTGGATATAAGACCTAAAGGGTAGAAACAGGAGAGATTCTACTTCTTAACAGTTTCAACAATTCACTTCGGAAATTGTATTTCTTATCATGCTTTGGGCTGTATAAAAGTAGAGGCCCTCATTCCCAAAAGAGGAGGATTCCAATGGGAAAAATTATGGATCCCACTAAATGCTAAGCCATCACTCCCACCTCATCACTCCAGCTGCATTGTACCAACAGATCAGCAGGCAAGGAGACAGAGGTAATCCCCTGTCTTTATCAGGAAGCAGTTGGGTTACTATAACTCAATGCAGGCAGAGAATTCATTTGGTATTAAAATCATTCATTTGGATAATTCTTGGTATCAAAAGCTCAATTTTGAGGAGTATCAGTTTCAGGCCCCAAACCAGCAGTAATGCGAACTCTAGTTAATCCCACTAAACTTTGTATTTTTACTGGAAGAAAAGAATCATCAGAACTCCAGTGTAGCTTCCTTTATAAAATGCATTCAAGTGTAACAAGAACTTAATTGGGTTTAGTTGTAGTGGATTTTGCTTCTCAGATTCCTACTCTTTAAGAAAAGGGAAATCATTTCTCTAGATTCTGCAAACATTGGCTGTTGACAACCATCACCTTAGTAGATCTGAAATTTATTTCTGTTGATGATGGTAGGGTACCTTCCCTTCTAGGAGATAGCACATATCTAATTAATGATTGTGCATATTTTCCATAACTGTGACTCAGGAGAGAACTCCCCAATAAATCTGTTGTATGGAAATCTCTATGTTAGAGTTGTGTTTCCAGGGATCGATCTCAACTTCAACATACTTATACATCTTTACCTCAGGTGGTTGGTACAGGGAGATGCACATTTAAAACAAAACAAACAAATACAACATTTCTGCTCTTTAAGGAGAAGTTCTGAACTATCACTTCCTTCTCAGAGAGAGAAATATTTTAGGAAGAGGATAATTTCAGCAGGGCATCCAATCATACTTAAGCCATGCTATTCTAAATGTGATCCAAGAGACAACAGTACTGGCTTACCTGGGAGTTTGTTAGAAATGCAAATTTTCTAACCCCAACTCAAACCACCAAATCTCAACATATCCTTTACAAAATCCCCACATGGGTTGTATGTACACTAAAGTTTTATAAGATGTGCTCTTAGCAGTGTTTTTAAATATTTTTAGATGAACATTTCCACCATTAAATATATCAAGCTTTTGCTCATAGTATTTATATTATTTAGTATAATATATAATTGTTACTTTATTAGATATTAGATACTATATATATTTATTGTTTATCAAAATATTGTATAAAACTTCTGAGATCCATTAACATTTAAAAGGTCAAATATAGAGTATAAAAAGTAAGACGAGAGAGAAGCAAATTTTCATAATCTCCTCACCCTTGCACAGTGAAGTGCTGTGCAGCTCCACCTTAGATGCTCAAATTCCACATTCGAGATCATTTTCCTACAGACAAGTGAACACTAATCTTGTTCATTAGTCAGGGTCATGGGAGAAGGATAGATGAGAATCTCAAGAGCAGAGCAAGTTAGCAATTACTTTCCTTGAGGACTGGGAAAGGAAAGAAAATTAGAGTAGGTTGAATTGGCATGGAGTAAACTAGATTGTAACTAAAAGTGCCATCATTTCAAATAGCCTTACAAATTCAAGGGATAGAGGAAACTTCCCTTTGATTCTTCATTCTGTGTAATTCTTGCCCAAGATGTTCACCAAACTTTTCTGTGTTTCACCTGGGATGCCTGCTATTTATGGGAATCTGATTGAATTTTCAGTAGTTGTTTAGCAGGTCATTTCATTTGTCAGGTAGATGAAGATAATGAGAATTTATCAGCCCCTACTTCAGATTCACAGCTGATCTGTCACCATGCATTTCAGTAAATATTGGTCTTATTTACTCACTCAGGATGCATTTCAAAATAGCAGAAGACTAATATATATCACATTCATTACATACCCAACATATCTATTTCTAATTCAGGGTTTGTAGCTCCATGCTGCCTTTCTCTGGCATTCCACGATGAACCATTGCAGTGATACTGGAGTGTATGAATTGACATCTTCAGTGATAATTGCATTAAAACTGCGGCTCAGGGGGTTGGTACAGAATTTGTTTAGGACCCCTGGTGTGGGAGCTGATCTCCATTGTTTCACAATGAAGAAAGCACTGTATAATTTCGCTGAAAGCAGAAGGGCAGCACAATGATATTGTTTAGAAACTGCTCAGAGTAATAGCCACTGTGTCATCTGCCTTGTCAGCCATTCTGTCAGCAATGGAATGTTGTAGGGAATGAAAAAGTCTCCAAAATTGTAAGACAATTAAAATATTTGAGTGAGACAGTAACAGGGGGTCTCAAGAAGGAAAGCAAGGGGCTTTGTTTTCTATGAAAGGAAGTGACACAGGCAACATTCAAACCAATTCAATATACTGCAGTGGCCAGAGGCCAGAGAACGTGGCTCACGAATGTCTGCACTGCTTGCCAGCCACAGGGAGCAATCACTGTGTTTCATTTCAAACCCTACTAGGGATGTGTACTGGGAAGAAGTGTTTCCACTGATTATGGCTCATCACCTTTACTCTTTGTCAGTCTTACTCAGCTCCATATACAAGCAGTGCCATGAGCCCACAGTAATAAATAATACAAGAGAATTAAATGAAAGCTATTAGCAAAATGTCTCTGTAGGTCTTGGGATTCTGATGACAGAAATAAACAATGGTGCCTTGGAGCTGAGCTCCGATGATGTAAAAGGGAACAGAAGTGTTGCTCTCAAAATTGGTCATGCAAGAATGTGCCCATTCTTAATGCTAGAAGAAATTCCTATGTTCATGTTACTTTCTTATAATAGATATTAGTCTATAAATACCTAAGTTTTGTCATGAAATTATTCTTTTACTGGAAACTACAGAACTAAGAAGATGAGAGAAGGAAAAAACACCTCATGATGCAGAACTGAATTAAGGTGACTGTTGATTCAGAGTAAAACGACAATATAAACCTTTCAGGGTTAAATCACTATAGTATGTGTAAAATACCTAATGTAGTGTTAGGATCCTATAATGTCAATAAATGGAAGATCTATAAACATTTTTTCAGGGAATGATCTTTAGCACATACACAAATCTTAAATCAAACCTTGAGTCAAAATAAGCATACAAATCCAAATTCCAAAAACCAGTTAATATTTTCAGT
The DNA here is from genome assembly GCF_012274545.1 of Fukomys damarensis. Classification (NCBI taxonomy): domain Eukaryota; kingdom Metazoa; phylum Chordata; class Mammalia; order Rodentia; family Bathyergidae; genus Fukomys; species Fukomys damarensis. The sequence continues at coordinate 45,557,056 of NW_022900942.1, forward strand.
GTTAAGAATACAAATGCAGTTAACATTAGATGTTCCAAAATAAATACAAACATCTTCTGCATTCCAGTTAAATTCATTATATATTTTGACAAATATTTCAATTCAGCAATTTATTTTAGTCTGTTTTTAGTATTCTGAAGATGTTCAAAGTGTAAAGAAAACATTATCTTCATATATTCAAATGAAAACAGACAGAAGGAAAATAAAAAGGACAAGAAAAAGAACCAATTCATAAATATGGAAATTAATATTTAGGCAATTAAAAATAAAATTGATGTGATAGACTAGACATAATAAAAGACAAAGCTACTGATTTGGAAAATAATACTGAGCACAACATTATTTGGAAAACAATACTGGATACAACATCTAGGAGTTAAGAAATGTACAGCATATAGAGAAATATAGATTGATAATTCAATCATATGTATGAGTCTTAACAGTAAAAAAGAATACAGTGAATGGTGAAGAAGTACTATTTATAGGAGATGATCATTTTTAAAGTTATCATGTGGAAAATTAATATATGAAAGCAATCTAAAAAACAATAAGAAACATACAGTCATAATATGATTAAAGTATAAATTATTAAAACCAAAGTTAATCATTGAATGTTATCAGAAATAAGACACAGACTAGTCACAAAGATGGCAGTGGTCTCTCTTCCTTATTTAGTATAAGGATTACAAAACAGTTTCATGTTTTAAAAGTGTAAGAGAATGCAATACAATCTAATTTTTCACATGAAATTAAACTATCAGTACAGAACGACACCAAAATTGAGGGCCAGGATTTAGCTCAGTGGTTCTGCTGCCTGCCTTGCAATTGCAAATTCCCAAATTTGAGCCCCGGTATAAAAAAAAAAATTGAATGTAAGAGAATTTATAGGAACATGCCTCAGCCAATACAGATTATTGAAGAATATACTCAGACAAAAACAAAGCAGGAGTAAGTACAGGAAATTATACAGCAAGGTAAGAAATTTGATGTTCTATAAAAATTGACCAATTTTTATATTTAACAACATATTATAAAAATAAAACTAGAGATATATTCAGTAAATACCTTTATCATAAGAAAAATAATTATAACATTAAATATTTCAAATTTTACTTGAAAGTGGTATAGAATTTTAAATGTGCATTTACTAAAATAATTGAAATGCAAACTAATGTATGTAAAAAGAAAAAAAGTGATTGTAAAAATGTATTATCCCAACAGAAAGCAAGAACAGGGAAAAGAAAAAGAGGGGGGAAAAGATATCACTCAAATTTGGGAATTCTGAAGAAAAATTTTTAAAGGAGACTTAAAAATAAAAATTAGACCCAAAAATTTAGTACCTTAAGAAAAACTTATTTAACAAGAGCTTAATAATCTAAGAGCTGGGTATGTTCTCATATTCCTGTTTTCACGTTCACATTCCCAAGGTGGATACACAACGACCAGATCCCAGGAGATTGAGACCAGCCTGGGAAGCAGAGCAAGACTTTGTAAAGTTAGATAGATAGATAGATAGATAGATAGATAGATAGATAGATAGATAGAGATATATCTATCTCTATCTATCTCCAATGTCATTGTTCATCACATAGCTTCACAAACTAGCATACCATTCCCCACCCCACCTTTTTGTTCTACCATCAACAAAGTCCTCAGTGATTTGCAATTACATCTGGCAGATACAGAAGGAGATGATGGAGAAGCCATCTACTTTTCAAATATTTTGGCAAGAAAGTGACACACACCTCTTCTGCTCATAATTTATTGCAGATATTTATTCATACGACCACATTAAATATAAAATTAACTGAAGGAAAGCATGAATGAATAATCGGTGGAAAAGCAGTCATCTCTGTCAAAAGTAGCACATATGGGACAGGGAGTTACCTCATTTGCACTGCACCTGCCTCTCAGGTGCAAGGCCCTGAGTTCGATCCCCAGTGCAAAAAAAAAAAAAAGTACATATAAGGACCCCCAAATCACCATACTTTTTGATCACTCAATGTACAAATTTCCAACTTCAAAAAGATAATATGTTATAATTTCATCCAAGCACTTCATTAAGCTCAAAGTAGGAATTTTTTGTTGATATTTATGTAATGATATTTATATAATGCAAGTTGATCTCGGTATAGCCACTGAAATAGAAGACACAGTTCTCTGCCCTCACCCTCTCTACAAACATCCAATATCAATATGAACAGAATAGACAGGAAAGTTTCCATTGATCTAGCAAAGAGAAAATTAGAAGAGAGCAATCACTGGACTTTAAAAATTCTGAATTTCTGCTGGGTACCAATTGTGACATCTTCCTAGCATGGCAGAGGTAAAGGGAAACCCTAGTTCTTCTAAGATGAAACAGTTTACCCTTGGGTCTGAATGACCTGTGACTGTTTTCCTTGAAAGAGTCTTTCTTATCTAAATCCTCCTGAGCCACATCTACTGGAGATGTCAGAGAAGAGTTATATGTCCTATCTTGCTCTTCTAACCTGGCATGTTTAGGTGACATGGTTCAAATAAAGAGATATCAATAAAGAGGCAGTTTTCATAGGCAAGAACAAGGATATTGAAACAAAAGATGATAAACCACTCAGTGACTAGCAACAGAATGAAGTGCATCATCCAGGGATGAAGAGATATTGGGAAGCATAAAGTTACTAGAGCCCAATTAAAACACGAATCATTTGATGGGTAGATTTAGTGATAGTCAAAAGTACTTCTGTTAAAAGAAAGAAAGAATGGGGAGGGAATATCCAACTCTTCAAAGTCCTGTTAGATGCACAAAATCCTAACCAGAAACCATGCCCGGGGCAATCAATGCAGGAGAATCAAGGATTTAGCTCAGTGGATTAATTCCCAGAAACACAATGAAGAATGCAAAGGTGTGTTGATTGGGAGCAGGTGTCAAGCGGAGAATAGGTCATCTAAATAATTATTAGGAAGTCATTTAACATGACTAATGGCAGGGTCATAACCTTGATCTGAGCTATGTACTGGGCTAATCCTTAATGGGCCTTGCTGGGTTGTTCAAATCCCTCTCTCTTACAGCTTTTGGAGTATAGAATGGGTCAACTTTTTTCAACCCTGGAAGTATCAAATTCTAGGGGTCTTTCTCTCTCTCTCTCTTTCTCTCTCCATTTTCATTTCTGTCTTTATTTTGTTTTGAAAAATTCTAAGTCCTTTCTGTATCTCTTTTTTTTCCTTCTAAAACTTTATTTAACAAACATATGAAGGAACAACCAACATGTACTACCAAATTATGCTGTCTCAGAATTACAGCTATTGGCAAATAGCTTACCTTACTTGAGGGGCTTGTTTAGAAAGTGCAACCACTGCATGACATGAATTTTGAACTTTCCTGATTTTGACTTTCAGTTGCCTTGCCACACCAGTCATATGACAACTATGACAATACAATATATTTTAGTATAATAGCTCTGTGCTTCAAAGCAATGTTTTTGAAATATTTAAAATAATATGAATTACTATAACAATCATGTCCCAAATTTTACTGATGATGCAGTAGAATTTTGTTATTTACTTCCATGGGAATCCAATGTGTAAATGGGGTAAGTGGCTCCCCTTATGGTGATTCAAATGCCTAGTTGGTATCTTTGTGCTCCACTATGGCTCCAAATAATTCAGCTGCCAGACAACCAGAGGTCAAATTAAAGACTAAGAGAGGATGCCTAATTCTTAACTAATATTGCTCAAATTAATACTTACCATTTCTGCTCATATGTGATTGGAGAGTATTAGCCAGTTGGACCTAAATAATGCAATGAGGATTAGGGAAGACTGATCTTGTGCTGACACAAAACTTCTAACTCTGAAAGAACATATTATGAGGCTATACCCTCCAGTATCAGTTCTATTTTTTTGACAAATATCAGAAATGGAAATTTCAAGCAGATAATATACTAATAAATTCAAAGGTAAATTGTTCAATGAAAATAAACATATTTATGTTTCAGGTCTAAAATGGAATAAACACATGCTATCCTATCTTTTCCATGAATGGAACTATGAAACCTAGATAAAATGCAGGACACAACCAGAGGAAAAACAGAATAGTAAAAAATACAAACAATTTACACACACAGATTTTAAACTTCATAAAATGCAGTATGCCTTAGATACCATACACTGCCCAAAATTACTCAAAAGAAAATAGAAAACTTTCATGGTCTTATAATTATTAAACTGATCAAGTCCAGAGGGAAGAAAGTAAGCTTTGAGTCTTCATTGTTTCATTGATGAACTCTACGAAATATTTAAAGAAGTATTACTAATTCTGCATAATAATTTCTAGAAAAAAATAAGAAAAGGGAGAATATTTTATGATTCATTTATGAGGCCAGCATTATCCTGATTAAAAAAAAACATAAAAAGACAGTAAGAAAGGAAACTACAGATCAATAAGATTCATAACAGAAACATAAAATTCCTCAAGAGAAATTTTCCAAATCAAATCTAGAAGTACATTAAAAAAATGAAATTGAACTTGGGAATACAATGTTGCCTCAATATTCAAAAAACAAATCATGTAAGGCAACACATCATAATTCTGAAGATGAAAAACCACATAATTTATACATTATTTGGAGAAAAAATACTTTTTTGACAAAATACAAAATCTAGCAGGATTATAACTTCTCAGCAAACTAGAAATAAAGGCTAACTTACTCCACCCAATTAACCATCTAGAAAAACCTACAGCAAACATCTTACTTAGTGGAAAAATATACATAATATTATGATCTAAGATAAGAAAAAGAAGGGCTAGGGACCTCTCTCAGTGGTGCTGCCACCTGGCTCACAAGTGCAAGGTCCTGAGTATGATTTCTGGTACAAAAAAAAAAAAAAACCTACTTAAATGCAATATACTGGCTGATTGTATTACAACTTTGGGCCAGGGATTTAGCTCAGTGGTTCTGCCACCTGCCTCAGAGGTTCGATCCTCAATATAAAAAAAAAAGTAAATTATGAAGTATAAAATGAAGTATTACTTACTATATTTTCAAGTGACTTGACTGTTTACATATAAAGTCCCAAAATTACCAAAAAAGAAGAATCAAGAAATGTAACTAATAAATGAGGCTACTGATATTGCAGTAGACAAAGGCAAATTATATTTTTACATACTAATAGGGAACTATTGGAAACTTGAACTTAGAAACAAACATAAATTTACAACAGCACTAAAACGTGAAATGCATAGGTGTATATCTAGCAAAACCTATGTAAAAGACTTAAAAAATTAATTAAATTTATAGATGTATTTTTACGCATTGAAACATTGAATATACTACATGTTAATTCTTTAAAAATTAGTTTATTGGTTTATCACAATTCCGAAGAAAATTGTAGTAGGATTTTTTCAATTGAATATAAATACAATAGTTTCAAATTTTATATGGAAAGGCAATGAAGTAGATAGACCAAAGTAATATGTAAAAAGAAAAGCAAGATTAGAAGATTCCTACTATTTGATTTAAAGAGTTGCTATAAAGCCAAAGTTAGGAAGAAGGTGTCATAGCAGTGAAAGGATAACAGTATAGATCAATAAAAATGCATACTCAAAAAATAGGTCAATACCAATGCATTCAATTGATTTTTGACTAATTTTTAAAGGCAACTCTTTTGAAGATATTGTCAACAAATTGCATTGGACATTCTGGAAAATAGAAAAAAGATACCTCTAACTAATTTCCAAACTTTATATGAAGCTTAATTCAAAATGGACCATATAACTAAATATAAAACTCACAATGATTCACTTTTAGAAGAAAATAGAGGAGAAAATCTGTATGACCTGGGGATAAGTAAAAGTTCTTACATACGCTAACAAAATATATTCCATAGAAATATAGGTAAAACGCATTTCATAAAATTTTGCAACTTTTTCTTTGAGAAAAGCTGATAAGAGCCTGATAAAATAAATTAAAGACTGAGGAAAATATTTTCAAATTCCATATGTGAAAATGATTTATTTGCATCTAGTTTACATAAAGAACTTTGAAAAGTTGACAGTAAGAAAACAAGCAATTCACAAGAAACTCAGCAAACTCTTGAACAGATCCATCACCAAAAAGTGTATACAAACAGCAAGTAACCAAATAAAAGGTGTGAACATCATTGATACTAAAGAAATATTAAATGATACCAAACTGAGATATCATGGTATACCTATTAGGATGGCTTAAATGAAAACCTTTGATAATAACAAGTGCTGGGAAAGATATAAAGAAAATGGTATTTCTCATACATTGTTGATGAGAATGAAAAATTGCCTATCTCTCTTGAAAACCATTTGGCAGTTTCTTTAAACTTACATATATATTTAATCTATGATCCAACTCTATAGTCCAGAGTACATAACCAAGAAAAATGAAAAATATACATGAATGTTTCTGTCAGCATGATTTCTTTGTCATTAAACAACTTAAACATCCCTTACTAAGTGACTGGATTAACAAACTGATGTCATCACTGAGACAGAATAAACAAGTGATCTTTATAATGGTTTAGGATATTTTAAAGCACCATGCTGATTGGAGTAAGTCAGTCTCAGAAGGTTACATTGTGCATGACTTCATTCATGTGACATTCTAAAACAGAGAAAAAATATAGTTACAGAGAATGGAGCAATGTTTACCAAGTGTTACAAATTTGGGCAAAATATGATGATAAAGAAATCACAGTAGGAAGATTTGTGGAGTAATATAACTGTTATTTGAACTAATTGAGATGGCGATTACATGAATCTATATATTGTGAAAATCATACATTTAAACACAACAACAAAGTCAAATTTATAGTATTCTAATTTTATTTTTTAAAATTAATTTTATTGACATATTTGATATATATATAAATATAATGATTGCATTCATCATAAAGAATTTGTACCTGTAAATGATATAATGAACTAATTGATGGCGATTACATGAATCTATATATTGTGAAAATCATACATTTAAACACAACAACAAAGTCAAATTTATAGTATTCTAATTTTATTTTTTAAAATTAATTTTATTGACATATTTGATATATATATAAATATAATGATTGCATTCATCATAAAGAATTTGTACCTGTAAATGATATATCTTGATTCTTCTTTTATCCCCAATCCCCTCCCCTCCCTTCAGTCCTATCTCCTCTCCTTATTTTCAAAAGCTTTTATTTATTTTTTTCTTCTATTTGTTCTTTCTTCTTTGCCCTTCCTTCCTTTCCTTCTCCCCTTTCTCTTATTCCCCTTTCAATTTGAATATTTTTTTCCTATTTCCCAATACCTGTTATATATTTTGGTCCTTATTCACTCTTTTGGTTTCTCACCAGAGGAGAGAAACACATGAATCTGATTTATTTCACTTAAAAGTATGGTGCTAATTGCAAAGAATACTTTGAAAAATCAATAAGATTAAAATTATAGATATATGAGTTTTGGCAAATAACAAAGTATATACATAGAAAGTTGAAACTATCAACTATGTAGTCAACCACAAAATAAGACTTGAAATATTTAAATGAATCAATAACATAACAAGTTGAACAGAGGCATATGATGCTCTGGTGAGCCTGCCCCTTTAGTGTGGAGCAGCAGAGAAGCCCAGAGGCTCGGGCACCAACACAGCATATTTCCCGCCCACCTCAAGCCTGTAAACAAGAGAAAGAGGGCCTCTCTGAAGTTCCTAGATAAAAATTGAAGCCCACTGGAAAAATGAAGAAAATCTCTGCAATAAAGGTGCACCACACCATCATGGTTGTTAAGTTGGGGGGCCAGCTCCTCACACTGGAACCTGATCTAACTTCAGGGGAAGAACAGGTGGAACTTGCAATAGAACCTTGCAGAGTTTAACGCAGCAGGAGGTCAGAGATCTCAATTTGGGCCTTGTAGCCAGAAATCAGCCTGAACCTCAGGGAAAGCTACTGGCTTGCTGAGACTAATTAACTTAGATTTGTGCACTCCTGCCCATGCTGACTACTGTGTCAACAGAGGCATACCCTGAAGGAGGCTCTCTATTTGTATTTTTTTAATTTTCAAAGTAGTATTTTTCTCTTATCTTTAATAATTTAAGAATATTTTATCTCTTTTCTTTTCTCTTTTTTTCCTTTTTGTCTTTTTCTTCTTTTTCTTCTCTGCTTCTCTCTCTCTCTCTCTCTCTCTCTCTCTCTCTCTCTCTCTCTCTCTCTCCCACCTTATTCTTCATTTAGCTCCCGTTTTGTTCCTGTTCCTATCCTAATTCAAATTTCATACTGTCTTTCTTTTTCTTTTCTTCTCTGTTTCCTTCTCTCAGTTGCAATTAGTTTTAAAAGAAAGTGATTACAGTCTCTAGCCTCCCTATTGCTGTTGGTTTGTTCTGTTCTTCTGTATATTTTTTCTGTCTTCCCCTCTTCTCTTCAACAGCTTCCTAGAGTTTGTGTGATCTTTCTGTGTCCTCTGGACTCACTTTTAACCTTTCCCTACCCTATCTATCCCTACCTCCCCAACTCCTTCCAAGTCGCCATCCCAAAATGTAAAGTATTGTATTGAAGAGTTTAATCACTATAAACATATTTTTGGCTGGTCCCCTATTTCAATTTAATTCAAATGGTTAAAAGTGATAGATTAATAACTACCACAAATTCTCATTTTCTAAACTATGCTTGATACTATTGTTGATATTGATTGCATTGCTTAGGCCAAGGTGTTATGATTGATCTAATCAATTGTCCCTCCTGGTAATGCAAAAATGAGAATGCCTCAGAGTAATTAGACACCCAAAACCTAAAGACCAGCTATATCTGAAAGACTGAAGTATTAACCCAGGAATTAAACCAAGGAGAATAGCAACAACAAAAATAGAAATGAGAAGATGCTTAAACAAGGCACAAAAACAGACTTGCAGCTCACCAAAGGTAAACTCTGTGGAAATGAGGTTAAAGAGTCTGACAGTCAGCCATCTAGACACCCTGAACGATAGCACAGGAAGTAACAAAACAGATAAATGAGGCTCTAGAAAAATTCAGAACAGAAATAAATTCCCAGATAACTACAGAAATGATAATGAAACACATGACTAGAAATACTAGAACAGCAACATAAAAAAAATTGATGAGCTCAGGACCTTGATGGTAATGATGAATGCCCAGAGTAGGAGAGAAATAGAAACGATGAATGGCCAACATAGGAAAGAAATGAAATCCATGAAACAGATTAGATATCCAGAAGATTAAAATATCTATTGTAAGTATTTGCAGCACAATGATCAAATGTGAAGATCGAATATCAGATACAGAAAGTAGAATTGTGGTCAGTGACCATGAAAAGAGAGATCTCCTAGAATCAATAAGGGATTGTGAGAAATTGATCCAACAGCTCCTACATGATGCAAAGAAGAATAATACAAGACTGATAAGAATCCATGAAATAGTAGGAGAAAGTACAAATGACCTTAAAAAAAAAAACTGTTCACAGAATTAATGACAGAAAATTTCCCAGACGGGAAGAATTTGACATACAGATAAGTGATGCATATAGGACTCCAAATAGCCATGATCAAAATAAAAATCTACACCTAAACATATAATAATCAAGATCTAGTAAACCCAGCAGAAGAACAAACTACCACAAGCAGAGAAAAGAAACAAATCATATGCAAAGGAAAGCCCATAGACTTGAATGAACCATTATTTTGTCATTATTTTTTTTCTGTACAATACTAGGATTCTACTATTTACTAGTGAAAATGTAACATATAAGACTTTTAAAAAATCCAGAAGTGGACCATATTTAATTTAATTTCTTATCTCTCAGAGCTTCAAGTAAGCAGGACATTGGTGCCATGGAAGAGAAATTACCAAAAGAGATAAGAAACAACCTACAATGTGGGAAAATAGAATATATAAAGAACTCAAAAAAAAATCAGACCCCCAAATGTAAAGATCCAAGTCAAACATGAGCATCTGAAATAAACAGACATTTCTCAGACAAAGAAGTAAAAGCAGCAAATAAACATATAAAAAAAAATCTTCAACATCACTGGTCATTCGAGAGATGCAGATGAAAACAACACTGAGATTCCACCTTACTCCAGAAAGAATGGTTGCTACGAAGAAATCAAACAATAACAAGTGCTGGTGAGGCTGTGGGGAGAAAGGAACACTTCTCCATTGTTGATGGTAGTGCAGACTGGAGCAACCATTGTAGAAATCAATATAGAGATACCTTAAACAACTAGGATTAGAATTCCCATTTGACCCAGCTATACCTCTGCTGGGTATCTTTCCAAATGAATTAAAAGAATCTTACCACAATAATATATGTGCACCCATGTTTATAGCAGCATAGTTTGTAATAGGTAAAACTTGTAAAAACCTCAAAGGCCCATCAACTGGACTGGATAAAGAAGATGAGTTTTTCTATAAAATGGACTACTATTCGGCCATAAAAAATGAGAAACTAGAGACATTTATAGCTAAATGGATGCACATTGAGGCTGTACTCTTAAGTGAAATAAATAGGACACACTTAAGTAAACACCAAATAGTTTCTCTGGTGTGAAAAACTAAAAGTGTAAATAAGTTTCAAATGGTATAATTGATAGCATGAAATAGGAAGAAAATGGCTAAAGGAGAAGTGGGAAGGGGAGGGAAAGAAAATAAGGGAAAATAAAAAATATGAAGAAAGGAAAAAATTGGAAACAATGTCTTTGCAAACAGGGAAGGGTGAAGGAGGTGAAGAGATGGCAGAAGAATGGGGAAAAATAAAAAACAAAATATATCATGTAAAGGTACAAGATCCCAATGACAAATATAACTATATTTTTTGCCTTAAATGTACAAATAAACTTAATTGAAAAAATAGCATAACAAGTTAAATCCACAGCCCAAAAGAACAAGAGGTGAGGGAAACCACAAATGAACTGGAAAAAAGAAAGTATTAAATAAGAATTAAAATAATAGGACATGTTCAGAAATTCCAAAGCACTGAATTTGAGGGAGGGAGTTAATAAGACTAACCAAGTGTGAAAAAAAAAAGAAAATGAAAAGTAGAAATAAGGAATACTGAGGAATCATTGGCACATAACTACATTAAAATATAAAAATTTAAAATATTAAAAAGATATTATAAAAATATTATACAACCAAATTTAAAAATTTAGATGTAAGGGCCAGGGATGTAGCTCAGCGGTTCGGTGGCCTGCCTTGCAAGTACAAGGATCTGAGTTCAATCCCTGGTACCAAAAAAAAAAAAGAAGAAAAGAAAAGATAATTCAGATGTAATAATGTTTGAAAACATGTAAAGAGCCAAAACTGATCATAAAACAAAATAGACAGACAAATAAAAAGTTCTGGTAAATTAGTAAGAGATTTTTAAATTAAATATTGCCATAAGTTTTCCCCCTGAAAGTTAATAGTATCAGACATTTGACAGGGAAAAGAAATAAGGCAAGATAATATAATTTGATATATTTCATATTTATGATTTTATTCTCTGTGGTTTTATTTTTGAAATATTTAAAAAATTAAACAAACAAATGAGGAAAGAGCACAGAAAGGAAAGGAGAAATAAATATTCAAGACCTGGCTCTGTCGCTGACTTTGAGTGATATAAGACATTTAACTTGTCTGAAGCCTAGTTTTCTCTTTTATTCTGAGATAAGAGTAAAGTAATGCATACAACTGTACTTAGGACATGCATGATACTCATTGAATATTTCCAAATTAGATTCAACCCCAAGACTCAAGAGACTTAGGAGTTAGTAATCAATACCATTTAAGACACAGCAAAGACAACCAGCATTTTAAGGTTACATTATAGGATGTTTATATATGAGTCTGGAGGAAAGTCAATTGAGAGCTAAGTATAGACTATGAATGAAGCAAGATGTGAAATAGTTCACTGTTCCTAGAACATGAGCAAGTAATACATTTTGGAACTATAAAATTTAGTTTAAAAACTCTTGCTTAGGCTCCAATTAATAGAAATGGAATTTTTTAGAAGGGATATTAGTATCCATGCTGAAGTCAACACACCTGGATGTGTGGAGTTTGCTTCCTATTGTCATGCACTAAAAAACAAACTGAAGCATGTTTCGCATTAAGAGACCAAGATGTCCAATGAACTAACCAGCATCTATAGTGAAGAGACAAAGATCAAGCAATGTATGAACTACAGAAAAGAAGTCCCAGGAAAGACATGAAAGGATAACTTTGTACATGTGCAGACAAGGAAGGCAATAGGCCAAAAGCTACATCGTGGTATTGTAAGGAAATAACACTGATATCCCTGCAAGCATTTAACAGAATTTTCCAAAAAAAGAAAAAGAAACTAGGTACCACATAGTGCAGTGCATGTGCCCACTCTGAAGTATTTATGCACATGCCTGATAATTTTCTGAGGAAAGCTGTCTTGGGTTTAAGACCAAAAGAGTCTTAATATCCCACCCAAGCTTGACAAGCTGCCATTCTGATTTGGTCATCTATCCTTGTGATCTACTCCCTTTGTTCGTTGAGACCCTCTACAACATAGGGCAGAACGTTTTTTCCCAAGTTATTACATCTCATAACACAAATTGTTCCCTGAAGCTTCCTGGGACACTCTGTCATCCTGTAATCACAACTCTTGATCAAATAAATAGAAGCTTATGAATATGGTCACACCTCTCATTACCTAAAAGAATTTGATGTTTGCATTCTTCTGATGAGTGCCTCTGTACTTAGTCCTTTGTGAATATAAGTGCACAAAGATGTCTGAACGTCTCAGCAATACAAACTTTTATAAAGTAATATAAGGCCAAGGATTTATGATTTGTGCAAATATACCCCCTAGGGCAGGTGTCATGTGATCGTTATCTTCAAGTCCTTTGCCATACTAGTGGCACAGACACAAACTTCATGAAAGCAACACTAGTGATACAACAATTACATCTACTACTACAATCAGTTTTATAGTTACCATCTGAAGGGTGTGGTGCTACTTTTATTTTAATACAGTATCTCAATCTGTAACACTTCTATAGGTCACATGAGAGATTTGTTGTTCCTGCTGTCTTACAATTTTCATTTGGAAGATGAGAACTTTTAGAAATACTTCAAGAGAAACTTATCTAAGATCGTCAACAGGTATAACAGTCCATTTTTCATGACTGTAACAGAATACTTGAGGCAAACTAATTTTAAAAATAAAAGAGGCTTGTTAAGCTTACAGTTTTGGAAACTGAATGTTCAAATTGTCAAAGGCAGACTCTTTTGAGGGTCCCAAAGCAAATAGCAGAGTGGATGAGAGAAGAAGAATCATGGTGAAACGGAGCCGGAAAAGACTAGAGTCCCCTAATAGCTTTACAAGATACCATTAACAGTGACCAAAGAACCAGTCATAAGGACTCACATCTTAAAATGCTCACTACCTCTCAGCATTAATACACTAAGGACCAAGTTCCCAACATATGAACCCTTGAGCAACTCATTCAAATCATAACTAAAGCAGAGCAGTGAGTATGTAGTGATGGGGCTGAAATTATCTAATCTCATTGCCACATCAATTTATCTTCAAGACACCAAAGCATTTAGTGGAAAAAATGTACTCATTTGACAACCAACTGCCATCTATTGCAGTCACATAGGCTTCAGTTTCTACTCAGAGGGATGAATTTATGCTTCTCTCACACAATTTTACACTCAACAGTGCAGAGAGAGTAACAGAGAATTGCAAACAAATATTTCATTGGCATAAATTATTTGTCTTCTTTTCTAGTCAGACTTATTATGCTACTTGTGCTTTATTCTGGGGTAATAATAACACTTTGTGTCATTATCAGTTGCATTGCAGATGTTGATTTAGCAACATTCTTTGAAAAACACAGATGCATATGAAGATTATATAATCTTCCAGGACTATATAAGTGAGAGCCAGTTATCTGAAGAGTTATACTGTGTGTATCCTTGTGGGAAGTGTGTCTGAAAAACACAAAGGTCTGAACTCAGTGACCCCTAAGACTTTCTCTGATCCTGACTGCCTGATTTTAGTGACCCATCACCAAAGTTCTTCCTTCAGTGTGCATACCTGAGTATTATGAAACCCGCATTTTTATTTACCTCTGGAGAATCTGCTGATTTTTTCTCCTCTGGGGCGGGCACTGGTCTGACTAGAGTATATTAATCTGTACCACCCACCAAAGCATCTCTGGGGCCAAGCATGGAGCTCACTGGCACCACATCTGCCTGGAAAGTTGTATTCCTGGTACAAAAAGAAAAGAAAGAAGAGAACGGAGGAGAAGGGAAGGGAAAGGGAGGGGAGGGGAGAGGAGAGGAGAGGAGAGGAGAGGAGAGGAGAGGAGAGAAGAGAAGAGAGATCACATTAATTGTACCATAGGACAAATTAAACATCATTCTCACGTTTTTCAGAAGTTGTTACCATACACTGAGTGTTTGATAAATAATAGCTCTTGTTTTATAAATTTATGTTGAGCATCTAACTCATAGCCAAAATCTTAGTCTGTCACACAGACAAACATATTTTGAATTTATTCCCCATCCTTCTTACCTATAGCCAGAAAGTGTTCTGAACTAAAGTCCACTATATCAGAAAATGTTGGGGAAAGCCATCAGTCCCAGTTTCCAGGACTGGCTCACACTGGCCACCACATGCAATCCAATTCCAAGGACCTCTGAGGCACAAGTTTGCCCCCAACCACTTTTCTTCATGCACCCATTGTGCTATTTGATGTATAATGAAGAATCTATTCATTCTTAGTTCTCTTGATTATAGCCAGTTCTTTATAGTTTACCTAAATATTTAAAGTAATTTAATCCAAATAAACGTGGATTTCCAGCAATGTTCCAAAGGATCATTATTCTCTGATGCCTGGATTCTACTATGAGTTATATGTGCTCTGTGCTGTTAATTATACCACCTTTAGAAGCCTCTTTGAAATCAAAATATATTGGAAAAGGTGGCAAACATCTTAACCTCTTATGGTGGAGGAGTGTTTTTTAGGTAACTCATTTCCGAGCAACTTGAAGGCACAATTACTACTACTACCTTTAAAAAAAATTGCCCTGTTATACATATTTTGTTAAGCATTTACAATGTTGCTTTCATAACTATATCTGTTAAATACTTTAGTAAAATATTATTTCTATCTTTATGTCACTTTTTTGAGATATTTTGTAGCACACTACTGAGTTATTGCTCTGGTGTAATGTCCAATCATACATTGTTGTTTGAATGTTGAATGAATGACATCTTACTCCCTCCAATAGCACTAAAGTTCCTGGTCCAATATTTTATACATATTGTTAAAAGTGAAGCAAACATTTTAGGTCAATCCTAATTTTCACTCTTGTTTCTTAGATTTGCTTCATCCATACCTTAAGGCTGAACCCTATATCAAGTTGTCAGCACCAATTTCTGCCCAGAAAGTGCTTGCAATTTCATTGCCACCCACTGCTGCATACTTGGAACCTTCTTATCAGCTGCTTTTGCTGCTCTTCCCCCTTTAGAAATGTCTTAGTTCTGAGCTGCCAAATATTCTGAGCTTTCCCCTGTTGTTGGACTTAGCTTTGCACTTTCATTTTCTCTTCCTTGGGCCAGACCTCCGATGGTCTGAAGACCACTTTAGACTCCGAGGATTACCTCATGGTTCTAAGAAGACCCGTTGAAAGCAATTCAGCCACCAGCTACCTTATGATCCTGGTCACTGTGGTGCATGTGGTCACTGAGATAAATTTGCTTTAAGTTTTACATATTGGCTCCAGATCTAACTCGGGACACTTCTGTTACTACTCTGCTCTAGTGACCTTCTACTACCAGCTGTTGCCCGTGTCAGGCTCTCAATTCTTTGTTCTGCCCAGACATTTTTAGGAGCTAGTAGCTTTAGCACACCTCACTGCATTCTAACATTTGAATAATATAAAGAACATAAAGAACAATATAAGTCTCTTTTCCCCATACATTAATTATCAGGTTTTTTGGTGGCTAATATTCAGAATTTATAGCAGTTCTATTTTTGAAAATTAATCTTGATATTGAGCACTAGGTTCCTAGGGCATCCACAACAAATTATTACAAGTAGCTTTAAAAACATAAATTTATTCCGCACTATTCTGGAAGCGAAAAGTCTGAAATGAAAGTGCTGACAGGACCAATAACCTCTGGAAGTTTTAAGAAAATATCCTTGCTTGCCTCTTCTGGATTCTAGTGGCTCAGTGAAGTCCTTTGCTTTCTTGACTATATCACTCCAATCTTCTTTTCCATGATTACATTTTTCCCCCTTCTTCTTGTGCCTCTAGATATTCTCTTCCTATGTTATGAAAACATCTGAAACTAGATTTAGGGTCCATCTTGATAATACAAAATATTTGTATGTCAATTGACTCAATTAATTAACATATTTGCAAAACATCCCTCTCTGAAAACAGTTTTGTAGCTAGAGGTGGATTAGTGATAGACAGTTGCCTACCATGCATGAGATTCTGGATTCAATTCTTGGTAACACAGACACACACATTCAGAGTTTCTAGAATATAGCAAGGGAACATATCATTCTAGAGGTCATTGATCTACACCTCTACCCTAGGGAAAGGAGAAAAATTTGGAAAAACATGCATGTAGATCTTTCCCATTGTAGATTTGCACATTGCCTGAGGACATGGGTCAGATATAGTGCAGTAAGCAGGAAAATATTCATTCCTTTGGTAGAACTCTGTTAAAAAAGAAACCTGGCATTCTTCAGTACCATATAAACAGCTACCTCTCAGATTCAATAATTAAACAGCTAATTGTCTTTTTGTTGAATTTATTTCTCCAAGAATTCTTCACACAAGTGCTTGCTTTTCTATCTAAAGCCATCCATCCTTGTTTGTCTACCGTGTGATCACCTGAAATTACTTCTTTACTTATTCCTTACCTATTCTCAGTATTTATGTTCAGTTATCATATTCCCCACCCACTGTCACCATCGCTCCCAGCTGGGTGTATGAAGTTCTTTTAATAATCTTTCTCTGTAGGTCATATCCTCTAATCCTTTTATCATTTTTGGATCCACTCCAATTTATCAATGTCTCCTTCTAAAACAAGCAGCCAAAATGCTACAGAAAGTGCTGTGCACCTTGTTTTTAAGCAGAGAGATAAAGGATATTCACAAAGAAGTCAGGGGATTTTCAGAAACACATTCTGAAATTAAATCAATTGTATTAAACCAGCCTTTCCGGGGCTTTATGCCCACCTTCCCTGCTTCAGGACTGAGTTCATTTCCTCTAACCATCACAGAAAATGGAGAAATCAGAGAGCGTTGGGTGCATTAGATATGTCTAAAAATATTAGCAGCAGCCATTTACCCCATGCACACCCTGTACTAGCACATGAGTTTTGCATGCACTTGTTAACTCATTTCATTCTATACTCTTTCAGTTGCACAGAAACATGGGCTGGGAGAGAATAGAAACCTAGCTTAAGTATGTAAACATGTTATAACACAATGGCCAATATCACCTCCAGGTTTGGCTGCAGCAAGCATGGGCTGTGTTACTGTACCTCAGTAAAAAGTGGATTGGATTTTAAACACCTAGCAGAATGCTATGAATATTACTTCATTTACAGGATAATTCACCAAATACTCCACTCCCTAGATTCAGCTATTTTATTTTCCCCAAAATGATTTGCTTGTCTAGACTTGGCCTTTGAATCAAGCCTAACCTTTCTAAAGGGTTATTACCTTAAAAGGTCATTTAATCTATACCCATGCCCTGAGGGTGCCATTCAAGAAGGTAATTCCTCAGTGTCAATAAAACTTCTTTCTGCAACTTTTATTCTGTTTCTTTGTTTTCCACACATGTGCTGCAGCTCTATGGGTAATGAGCTTTAATCAAGCCAACACATGTAACTCATGTAACTGTCCTCTCTGATCCCAATCTAGGTTGTACAAGTTTTATAAGAGAAAAGAGAAGCTATATAATTCTGTTCAGTCATAAAGAAGGTAAATCCCGGCTCAGAAAAACATAGGAGGGAAAGATTAAAGATATTCCATGATCAAGAATTAAATGTTTTTGGCATAGGCAGAAATTTCATAAAACTACTTCATCAAAACTTCCTGGAAGATTTAAAAATTATATTTCATAGACCAACCCCAGAAAAACTGGATAAGATTCTCACAAGTTGTTGTCTGGAACTTGGTAGTTAAAAATAACCACCTCAAATTTCTGAGAATTATCATTATTAATCAGATTTTTGACCAAAAACTATGGGCAAAAATAGATTCAAAGCAAGGGAAACTAATGTTGCTAATAATAATAATAATAACTTACATCTATTTCATGTTTTCCAGTTTGAAAGTAAGCTCCACTAGTTTCTTTAATGCTGAACTCACCCAAAGTGCTATTCTAAGAACTAATTGTCACAGTCATATAGATGATAACACTGAAACTCAAAATCACCATTCAGTTCCCACCCTACTATCCTGTCACCTAGGGTTTAAGTGGCTGCTAGGTTGGAGACCAGACCTGTGAAATATTAGTTTAGTCTGGTGCTGGGGTACTTTTTAGAGATTTCAGTGATAACCAACAGCCCTCTGTGACAAGAGTGCCTTAGGTTCTCCACCACTGGTCTTGTCCTTGTCAGTTAGGCAGTTGTCATGGAGGAGAGGAAACTAAGAAGAAATAAATTGTAGTTGGGAGGAGAAAATAAACTTCATTAGTCACCAGTCCTACTTTTTACTTGCTATATGAAATTTAACAAATCACTCATTTCTGCAGTCCCCACAGTGTTATGAACATGGGATACAGAATCACATCACCCTAGGTCCAACATCAGTTCTCATGCGGTGCCATGAAGAAGTCCCTTAACCTCTCTGCATCTCAGTGTCCATCTCTCTTAAATGTGTACCATGAAGAAGAAATGTGTGACTGCATCTAAAAGACTAGAATACTTTCTGAAAAATCCCAAATCCTCTGTTAAGTCGGAGCTTAAAGGAATTAATCAAAGAAGGATAAATAATTAATCATTGAATTTTTTAATATTAGCCCCTAAAAGAGAATTTTAGAAGATGGTAATCCTATATAACCTATTGTTTGCAAATCAGGAGAATTTCTGAAAGTAAACACCATTTCTTTACATTTAGGAAAAGTGGATTTATTGATATTTAACTTTTAGTGGTATAATGTGTGCCAGACCCTGTGCTAAATATCCAACATACAGTATTTCTTCTAATCCACAATTCAGCCTTGTGACCTATGAACACTTTTCCGTCCTCATTTGACAGATAAGGAAACTGAAACTTAGGGAAGCTAAGTAAATTGTCCAGAGTCACAGGATGGGTAAGCAGGGCGTCTAGAATTAGTTCTCAGGCCACATTTCCTGAGCACCTCTGCTCTAAACCAGTGTGGTTTTGATGCTTCTGTACGTGCAGTAACAGCAAAATTTCAAATAGATAAAGTTTAGGCTTCACACTTTCTACTTCTTTCTCTAATGCCCTCTTGTTATCTCCTATGCTTTTTATTTCCTCCTATATGCCTCCCTCTACCCCCAACCTCCAGCAGACTTTCAGATTGTCATTTGACTATATAAATTCTAACATATCAACCCCCTACTCAACAAGCCCTCACTACAATTGATCCATACACTAAAAACTCTTTCCTGCTTTACAATGAAACTGCCATTTTCTGTCTTCAGCCAAGTAATAGATGAGAGAAATCTGACTTATAATAAGGAATGTTTTCACAGGAAGAGAGATAATCTTTACATTTCTGGGGGAATTTATGTTTTAGAAAGGGTTGATTAACTGAGCTACGTCTTTACTTAGCAGAATGTTAGATTTTGAAAAGGTGAAACAGAGGATTTGGTCTGGACTTGGGAGATATTGCAAGGTAAAAGGTCCCTGCATAGTCCCTAACAGAACCTACAGGTACACGTTTAAAAGGGAAGCCACAGTCGTATTCCAAGAATTCACACTTTTGAAAGTGAAAAACCAATGTGCCCAAGGAAGACCAGTGTTTGGGAGGACAAAGGCTCTCTTTCATCATTTTATTACAGAAGCTACAATGTGATGGCAGGAGGGATATTGCGTGTCCTTTCTCTATAGCAGTGGGCCCAGCACCCTCCTCTTTTTATTAAATCCAAGAAAGAAGAATTGTCCTTCGGTTGACAGTAAACTGCCTGTGCCTCGCTGGCTTCTACTCTTCCTAAAGCCAGTGTTAAGGTGTTCTATAGCATGATATTTACAGACTAAAGAAGGATGACATTTTCAGGATAAAGACAGCCAGGCCTGTGGTAGGATCAGCTGTCTGGAAACTCAGTTCAGTTAGAAATGACTGTTTTTCCAGTTGTCCCGTCACATGCTTTTCTGCATAAAAGGTTTTTCCTTTGAAGAGAAATCTACGAATTCACTTTAAAGTGCTCTGCACCACACACACATCATGGGCCTGGTAGGGAGTCCGAAGGGAGGGAGGGAGACTGTTCTACTAAACACAGCATCCAGAACACCGGAGAAAAGGCAGAATTCCAGCCTCCCTACCTCTCTGCACACTCGTGGGATGTCTTATGAAGCCAGCCACTGTGGGAAAGTCAAAGGCTATGAATGACAGCAAGAAGCTGACGTCAGGAAGTGAATACAATGAAAAATACCTAACAATCCAAGAATCATGTAGCAAAATATTATAAACAGTAACAAAAGGCAGAATACATTATTGAATACAGATTGTGACAAGCAATAATAATGTGACCTTGATTTCTATGCTGTATAATGTGTGTATACATGAGTGTATATGTACATATATTTGTGAATGTGTACTACATATATGTTTATAAATATGTACACATGCAGATACATACATCTATATTTAATTGATGTCCTTAATAACATAAATTATTGCTATTAATACCTGAGGATATTAACATTACAAAGGCTTTTCTTAGGGAGTACTTTCCCACAGGCACTTAGCTAGTAAATAAGTTATGAGAAATTCCCAGACCTAGCTTTATCATACTTCATAACATGACTTTAATCTCTGCAATTATGACTTCTAATAGTAGATTAACTGCAAGAGGCATTCAAGAAAAAAAATAAATTTTGGAGGCTTTTATACTATGTACAAATCAAAAGTTCAGAATGGACAAGTGCTTGCAAAAATGGGTAGGGTTAAGACAGCAAGACAACAAGAGATCTGGCGTGAGGACAAATCAAAGAATGTGAACAAATGTGTCTAGATCTAGAAAGATTGTCATAGGGCTGAGTTTTTACCTGGAGAGCTACAAGCAATCCGCAATTATGCTTAAGAGATTATGTGAAATTTTTGTCCAGTTAGAAATAGTTTCCTGAATATTTCTTTTAAATATGATCATCTAAACCAGGCATATTGGTATCTATCTGTGATTCTAGCTACTCAGGATGATGAGGTAGGAGGATCTGTGGAGTTAATAAATTAAAGACCATGTGGGGCAACAGTCAGAATCTGTTTCCAAATATAGAGAAGAAAGGGGAAGAAAGAAGGGGGGCGAGGAAGGGAGGAAGAGAGAGAGAGGGAGGGAAGGAGAGAGAGAGAAATAGAGAAGGCAGGCAGGAAGGGAGGGAGGGAGGGAACAAAGAAAGAAGAGGAAAGAAAGAAAGAGAAAGAAAGAAAGAAAGGAAGGAAGGAAGGAAGAAAGAAAGAAAGAAAGAAAGAAAGAAAGAAAGAAAGAAAGAAAGAAAGAAAGAAAGAGAGAAAGAAAGAAAGAAAAACAGAGAGAATGAGTCCTTATATCTTGAAGATGTTATTGAAAATTTTAAGGAGAATATATTACAATGTTTGGTGTTATAAACCCACTGTATGTGCTAGAAGTTAGGTAGCAATGGAAATAAACTTACCCACACAGTGACAAAAAGTGCTAAAAAGATAGATTCACGTTAACATTCTTTCTACTTTCACATGATTTTTAAATTTCCATAGTAACTTCAATAAAACACTATTAATTTACTGCTTTAAATGATAACTTTAAAGCAAAGCAGAAAATATTAAAGCTATCTCTGAAATTTATATACTTATAGTAAAATAAACATCAATCATTGTTTAAAAGAAATGAACATGATAGGATCAGTTCACAAGCTGCACTCTGTTATGTTATTAACATTACAGTAATTTGATAACATCTCATACACACATTGTCCAATTCTACAAACTGTTTCATATGCATTGTCTCATGTAATTTCCAGGACCATCCTTAGAGTATTTTGGCATCCAGCAGGAGGTTTGTCCTGTATGGCATCTAGTAAGAGATTCTGATCAATATTATAAATTTCTTGCTCTGGCTTCAGATTTCTTATAGCTGTTGAAACTGTAGCATGCATAAGTAATAATGAGAAAGAAATGCTAATTATCACTAATGTCATAAGAGACAAAGATCCCAAAGTAAGCCTCTCTGGACACTTGAGAGATAAATGATGATTTTCCATAACCATATTTCATTTTTTTTAGCCAGCTACAGAAGTTAAACATTCAGCTCCACCTAAAAATTTTACATATTATATTCTATATTCTGTGTTTATTAGTGGTAAATTATCATTTCTTCTTCATAAAATCAGAAAGATTGGGTTATTTTTTTAAGTGTCCTTGCTTTTCCATCCAAGTCTCTACGTGGAAGCTGTTAAGGAGTGGAGTAAGGAACAAGCTCAAGAAGCTTGGTAGGTCTAGAAAGAAAGTCCTTGAGAATTATAACTTTGAAAACCTTGCCTTTACCTTGCATATTTTCTGCCTGCTGGACACGCTTTCTCATTTCTGTTTTAGACTCCTATGCATACCCACAGATAACAAGAGGTTGCATAATATACTGAAAAGATCAATAACTTAAATTCATTAAATTTAATACTTGAGCAATTGTGTCCTTGGGAAAAATATCTCTGAACCAAAAACTGTCTTGCCCACTTCATATGAAATTTTAGTTGGAAAATTACTCTTGAATTGCATATGTCATCATCACAGAGGTTAGGATCTAAAATGTTGTTTTCAAAAATCTAACAAGGTTCAAATGATGCAACAGGAGCACCACGCCTGACATCCTGGGACAGGGTAACCTGTTATGGGCTCTTGCACTCCTGCTGCATTGTTTTGTTACCTGTTCTGCCCTGTCATAAGGCTGACAGACTAGAAAGGCATTGCTGGAATGGGAAGTCAAAATTAAAATGGAGCTCTGTTATTAAGCTACGCTATTGGCAAAACTGCCCATCTCTTTCCATGCATTGCCAATCATTATTCTGGTGTTTTAGAGGTTTGGCTATTAGGCCATTAAATGCTTTTGAACTCCATTTTCTGTCTCTATAAAAACAGTATGACACTGATGACTAGTGGGCTGTTATATTTATACCAGCACGAATAATGTAGTGAAAGTAATAACAATCATATAATGGTCATATTTTATATGGTAGTTACTTACCATGCTGTAATTAATGTATTCTATCTTCATTATTTAAGATGGGTCCCCTGTAGACAGCTGTTTATGGGGGTATCCAGAGCTGACAGTGCCATGTCTGCCACAGCTGAAGAAAGAAGAAAGAGCCATTCAGTTAATATATGCTTCGTACTTTCTCTTCTCCCTGCAGTAAGTTTCTAGAACTTGGTACTTTTTAACAGAGTTGGCCATAGATTCTGCAATAACTGATTCTGCCAACAATGAGTGACAGCCTAGAACAATGTGTGATATATCAGGCACATCCCCAGAGCACTCACGGAGTGTAGACTGAAATTGCTATTTTACAAGGAAACTTTTCAGGCTTGAGGAGTAACTTGCCCCAAGACTCAGAGCCATGAAATAACTGAGTAAGTTCTGTTTTAGATTTCACTCCAAGTGCCAGTGCTGGCCCTTTTCACTAACCTGTTTCTTTTAGTTATGAAAATGCTTTTGTAGGAGGCCAGGAGAGAGTGGTTTGCTACCTAAATCAGGCTAAGTAACATGGTTCAACATAACACTTGGTGCCTTGAATTCATTTGCAATTTGGACAAAATTTAAAGGCAGGCGATAGTATTTTTGCAAAGACATGGAAATATTGAGAAGATTGCTTAATATGGCAGTGTGACCAGAACTGCATCTCAGTGTTTATGTGAATTCTTAGTGTTCTCTGTCCCCACCTCTGCTTGGAGATCTACATGTGGAAAGCCAAATTGTCAAATCAGCTGAGGGACGCACCTCTCTTTTGAAAATGATGAGCTGCTGTGTGGATGGACTCCACCACACTAGATCACCCACTTGTTGCCTGGGTAGTGCTTGAGTAAATCGACCTGCCAATATCATGTGCCTACTGAGATTATGGTGTTTGCTTTATAACTTCCTTTATGTTTCCAGTTTTGATTAAGCTCTGGCATTGGGTATCAATAAGGATGTAGTTTCCTTGCCAGCAGAACTGTGCAGCAATTGCTAATGAGGCCCCCACAGTGAGTTTTCTTTCTAGGGAGATGTGTGGGAATGGGCAAATCCTGCACTCTTCAAGAGAAACTGTTTCCCCAATCTAGCTGCTTAGCTCTCCATCAGAGAGATCTGTAGAATAGTACTTTTGTACCAAGTCCTTTGCTGCTTAGCATTTTGTAGGAGGATCACAGCTGGAACAGAAAAAAAACTGGTTGATCCAGGGCTTTGAGGCAAGACCAACTGAAGTGTGGACAGCAGCAGTGAACAATTCAATTTCAAGGGGAATTGCTGAACACTAGTACTTATTTGACGTATGCCCAAACTCGGAGCATCTGCCCTCTGTATACCTCTGCATGTGCAGTACAGGGAGTAGAGTGAATGGCCATGTGGATAGTGGGCAGCAATAGAGACCAAGTGCACCTTTTGGGATGTCTGCTGTTTCAGCTAAATGGCAAATGATTCTTTGTGTAGATTACAGAATCCACAGGCTATGCACCCCATAAGGATGCCAAAAAATAAAAATAAAAAGCAACATAGAACTGGTTTTAGTAGAGAAAACGCAGCACTTATTCCAGGCACAGACACTGTAGCATCCAGCTATCTATGCTTGTGCTACATCCTTAGCCACCACTACCTAGAAACTGAATGCAGCTACTAGGACGATCTCTTAAAAGGACTCTACATGGAGGCTGCTTCTCTAAATTACTACTTTCCAATTCAAAATCCAGGCCTAACGTTTGACCTGGGTTACATGAGTTATGTGAGTATCTATATGTCTTACTAAGAATCAAAAGATAGAGTATGCATCACCTCAACATAAAAAGATGCTCAAAGTTGCTTGGATCCCTCAAAATTGACAAATACCTATGGTATTAGGAACTATTGTGAGGGAATTTCCCAACAGAGAATGGGATTAGAAAGAACTAGATGACAAATAAGCTCCGGGTGACTGAAATGGGCTGAGAGAGAACAAGAAAAGCATAAGAGTCTACAATTAAGTCAAAGGAGATACAATGATATCTCGCTTTGGGAATCATTGAGGCTTCTGGATCATGTTGAAGCAATGCTGGGAAGAGTTGCCTTGCTAAGGTTCCACTCTGCATATGAAATCCCCAGTCCAGATCATCCTTGATTTTTCTCTTGCTCTGGTATTGTACTTTGTTCTTGCTTTTCTAGGGGTCAACAGGAACTGACAGATTTTATAATCATTTATTAAATAAGCATAATTGTGAATAAACAAAATTCTAGACATATGTTCTATGTACCTGGTATACACAAAAGAATGAGTCTATCCTTACATTCAGCATCCTTTTTTTTTTTTAGAGGTATGCAAGTTTTTTTTTCAGCTTTAATTGAGTTTATTGGTACATTTTAGGGATACAGTACAGTTACATTCATTGTTGGGATCTTGTACCTCTGCATGACAAGTCTTGATTCTCATTTTTTCCCCTTACCTCTGCCCTCCCTTCACCCCCTCCCTCCCCTCCCCATCTACCAGTGAGTCTACAGAGAGGAGTTGCAGAATGGTGGGAAAGGTAGAAATGGGAAGGCCCTGTGAAACAACCGTTGTTATTCTTTTGTCTAATCTTTCTCTTATAGAGTTTATCTTAATTGCGCTTCAACGTTTATTTGACTGTTTATTTAAAGATCTCTTTCCTATTGGAACATAATGAAAATAAGGGTAGAGAGATGTTTATCGCTCTGCATTCTCCGCTAAAAAACAGATGCTCAATAAATATGTATTGAAAGAGTGAATGTTTCCAGGTAGAGATTAGAAAATGGAGAGATTGGAAAAACTCTAGAAAGCACGGCCTGTATTCCCAAGGGTATAAGAGCAAAAGATGGGTAGATTGTGGACAGTATCTGCAAATCACTTGGTACAACTGAAATTGAGAGGATGAGGTCAGTCAGTAGGAATGACTAAGTTGAATATCAGGAGAGTGCAGTGTGCATGTCACTGCATGAGTTTCCCAGGTCCCATATCAGTACAAATGTTCTCACTCGAAGACACATACATGTATTCTCTCTTGGCTTCCATGGGTCCACAACTCAAGCATGACTTTGTGGCACCTTGTTTTATGGTCTCACAGGCTACAACCATGTTGTCAGTTGTGGCTGATGTCCTATCCAAGTCTTGGTTCATTGCCCTCTGTAACACTTATGATGGCTTTTATCTTTAAGGTGAGCAGGAAGGTCTGCCTTATCATAAAATGCCCGGTGTTCTTTTATGAATTTTCACCTGATAAAGTTAGGTCCATTCAGTGCAATTTCCCATTAGCAAAAAGCATTCTTCATGTGAATGGCATTCATTATAGTCAGAGGAACATGACAGGGAGAGAACTGTGTAGGCTAACTATACTATGGTTTAGAAGTTTGGGGTCCATCTTTGAATTATGTCTCCCATGTCACAGAACATTTTGTAAAGGATCTTGTGATCTCTATTGAGTAAGGAGACATTGAAAAGTGATGAATAATGAAGGCACACTGCTTTCTCTGTGAATCAACCTGGATGGAGGTTGTAAGGATAGATTTTAAAGGACCAAGACTTCAGTTTTGTAGAAAAAACTATGTCAGAGCCCTAAATGAGAAAGGAGAGTAAAATAGTGAGAGTGAATAGGAAAGTTGACCATTGAGTACAAAATTCTGGGCTTCATCACTGATTCCTCTATTTGCTTCCTATTCCAATCCAATTAAGCAGCAAAATTATATGAACCCACAACTCCCTATCTCTTAGAGTTTATTAGCTTCTATCCACAACTGCCACCTAGCCCAAATCTCCATCAATTCTTTGGTTGATTCTTCACATGTTAAAAAGTAAAATTTAGATTTTAGTTATTTTTCCCCAAGACTACTCATTTGTTTCTCATTGCATTTAAAATTAATCAAAACTTATCACAACTTATTGAACTGTTTTCTCAGAATGTCAAGTTCTGAAACCACAGTCCTGTCATGCTCCAGCCAAGGTTCTAAACTCCTCCTTTCTATTTCTTGCTCCCAGACCTTTGCAACCACAGTGCTTTCTGCCTGGCCAGTTCTTTCTCTAAATATGTTTATATTAAACTCATTCACATTATGCAGATCTGTGTGGAGAGGACAAGAAAATCACTCACTATTACAATACCTTATTTTATCATCTTCATAAGGTATCTGTATATGCAATCATTTTGCTCATTGGTTTGTCACTACCTCCTTTCTCTACTAGAAGGAAGTTCCAAGAGAACATAACCTGTTTCCCTCTAGTATCTCTAATATACAGATCTGTGGTTGATATATATCAAATTATTTAATAGATATTTATTGAAGCACAGCATGCATCCGAGGAAAACGCAGAGGTGTTTAGACTTGCTAATTCACTGAATGTGATCCGCAATGGAAATGAAATTTGAAAGGTTTTTCTTAGCCTTGTTATTTAGGTTGCTGTAGCAAAAAGTGGAGGAAAAGAAGTGAGTTTTGGACAGAAGAAAGATGGAAAATTACAGAAATATAAGGCTGAAGACAGAGGCACATTTACAAGAAAACTGCAGAAAGTTTTATGAAGTTTTCAGAAGCAAACTGGTCTGCATAGCCATTGCAGTTAACATGGAAGGAACTGCTGTTTCTAGAGAAACCAATTTCTTTGTCACCTTTCCAGTTAAGCTGAAGGCTGGTCAAATTTCCAGTATCCCAAATAATGGTCATTTAATTAATCCATGCACATGGAGACTCTGAGAATCCTGAGTGTGTGGGGCAGTGTTAGCCACACATCTGTCTGAAGCACAAAAGCCTTAAAAGCATTCTCCCTGATGTAGCAGAGGAGGATTCTTGTTCTTGCTGAGGATGAGTAGATATTTCATCTGAAATCTTCATGCCCAGCATGTTTTGCTCCAAACGTTTTTGGTGCCTTTTTGAAAGGCCATGTTTATTTAAAGGAAAATTTAATCTGTCTGTGCCTGATGCTTTTCCATTTAGCTCAGCCAAATGTTTTTTTTTTTTTCCTAAGAATTACGTGCTGATCAAGTGATGTTGTTGCTTGTCAGAAGTGCAAGTCACATTTCCTTGTGAAAAATCTCCTGACCCCACTAAAACTCATGAATTAAGTTTCAGATGGCCCACCATAGCGAGACTGTCCTGAGTGTAAGTTTAGGAGAAGTTGAACAGCTTCTTTTAATCTTGAGGCCAATACTGAAAATGAGTTTATGCTGGATCAACACAGGCAATAGTCCCTATTCAACAGTGAGTAGTCCCTAAAAGGATGTGTGTCTCCACTTTTTGGCCCTGATGAGTACAACTGAACTGAACTTGGGGAACACGTATTGAGAGATGTAGCCATAACAAGGAAGGGAAAGTATTATTGGAGCGCATACATTTACTCACAAAACATTAAAGAGAATCATGAAATGAGGTTGGTGTGATTTCCTGGGTCTTACTTTAAGTAAGAAACCAAGAACGTTGGTGTGGATGAAGTCTTTGGGCCTATATTTGGCTTCATTTTTCATCCTGATTCTTCACTAAGTGCCATTTTATTTTTGGAAAAAGATTGACTAACCCTTTTGGTGCCCCCGACCCCAACTTTGGCACAGCCTGGAAAATGTTCATGTCAGATACACACTAGGCTCACTGATTCTTCATCCAGTGGATTCTCCCTGGGATATTCATCTGAACTCTTCACAGGAAGAATCCTCTTGTTATGTAGTACATCTCTACTGGTTGTGTGGTAATGCACTGTTTATGCAACACAGCCTTCTGCCCTAAACTTGTGTTCTCCCACACCCAATATGTGTATGAACTCACAGTGACAGGCCCAGTGTCTTGACATCTTATTACTTCCTCCACTGAAGAATGTCCACGTTAATTGATCTGACGTAATGGAGGGGTATGAGATAGATTACCAGTTCAGGAAGACATTTTACCGATCAATTTTCTCACGGTCATTATAAATGTTTCATATTTATTTATAGTTTATATACACCTATTTGACATGTAAATGAAAACGAATTAAAATGATCTTTTAAGAGCTTCATACTTTATTTAGATTCCTATATGTTTTGTTGGGTGGAAAGGGAAGGGTTCAGTTTTGCCCAGTGCTGGGAATGAGAACTATATGCAATGCATGAGCTTTCTGGGAGCATGCGGCACACACATAAACATCATCAGTACTAGCATCAGACAGAGAAAAGAACACTCCATGAACTAGCCAGGCCATTTTCTTAAAGACCTGTGTCTCCCAGTTTCCAGGGCCCACCTCTATTCACTATTCCACAGATGCTCAGTTAGCAACTACTACAGGTATGAGATCATGTTTGCTCCATATACATCGACAAGTGCCCAAAAAATTAAACCACGATTCTATGACAAGGTGTATTCTTTTCACTCCCTTCAGTTCTCTCACTCTTTACCATTAAATATATATTTGTCCTTTACACATATTGACTCTCTGAGTGCTCTCCCATGTCCTTAGAAGCAATACCCAACCTCTTTCTGCTCTTATGTGTCCATAATACTGCACCATGCAGTCTATATTGCACTGAGAACTAAGGAAACATTACATCCTTCATTTTGGAGGTACTTCTTTAATTCTCCTAGGCCTATATAAAATATGTCACTTCAAATACAATCATTATCAGACTTGTACGATCTAGGGTTAACTGGAGGAACAGAATCCATAGAAAATATAACCAAAATTATGCAAGGGGATTATTAAGTATGCTTACAGGGCAAGGAGTAGGATAGTTCACAGTAGCCACATGCATGCTGGAGAATGGTGAGATCCAACAGCTGCTCAGCCCAAGAACAGAGAATCTGCGGAACAAGAGGAATCAAGCTTGCAGTGCCAGTCCAAGGTCAATGGCCTGGAAGCTCACTAGAAACTGATGTTTAACAGTCACACCAATAAAAGATACTTTCTCTCAAGACTAGAGTCCTTAAAAAGGGATACATTTCCTTTTCCCACATTTTTACTCTATCTGGGCTGTGAGCTTATTGGGTGGTGCCAATGACAACTGTGATAGGTCTTTTCTTCTCCTCAGTTTTTAGCCTACATGTCAATAATTCACTGTTATACCCAGCACTATGCTTTATTGATCTTCTAGGCATGTCTTACTCCAATAAATTTCCAGAATTTATTGAGAACCTAAGACCTATCATATAGCGAAGTGGCAGCAACATAGCAACTATGTTGTAAGTTCTGACTTACTGAATGAATAAATAAGCCTGGTGCTTTTGCTTGGATAAGTGGGAGCATTGTTAAGAGGATTTTCTCAACAATCAATTAGTGACTTTGGATAGGTCCCCTAATTCACCAAACCCTGTATTGGTGAAGATGGATAATGATTCTGCTGCTATTGGTGACTTTGATGCTGCTGATTATAAAATAAACATGTATTGTTTAGATTTGTCATCAAACACTGAAAGTCCGTGAGATGGTGTTAGAATGTGAGGGCTCTGTACCATTACAAGTGAGATCTGGGATTAATCTTGAGTTTCTTGAGTTTTATTGGCCTGGTGAGTTGCAGTCAGCCTACAAACCCCGCCACAATGAGGTTAACCTCTACCACGCCTGCTTTCACGGTCTCTATGCACATTCTGATGAAAGTTCTTCTCTGAAAGTATTTTGCCTGAGGCTCTGATAACTTTTCCAGAACTTTTTGGTATCATTCACTTAGAAAGCATTTAGATTTAGAAACCAAAATTGAAATATTCAGTGCCTGAATCTTTTGACATGGGGCATGCCTAGTCTCCAGTGCTGTAAACACTTGCCTCCTAAAAAAAAAAATACCACTTTGTTTGACATTGGCTTCATGGGGGCTCCCACTGCTTCTGTCTTTTAGGAATAAAACTAGAAAATGCATCAGAGTTTTATCTCACAGATTAAATGAGGCAATGCACATAAAAGGTCCTCACACAGTAATTGTTGCACAGAAAGGACTCAACAAATGACAAATTTTATAATGATTAGCTGTCATCACTAACCTCTATGTTTCATTTATCTTCTTCCTTACTCTTCTTTTACTTTCCATTCACTGATATAAATTAGCTTCATCTACATGTATTGATTGGTAGATATAGTCCTCATTTTCCACAACTGCAGAGGAGAAAAGGGTTCTCAGCACTGTAGCTCTGGTGATATTGGGCATAAAATTCATGCCTACATTATCCTCTGGACTAATTTATCTTACCTTGTCTTATCTTTAATGTAAGACTCATTGAACCATAAGGGTTTCCCCTTGCTCCAGGAAATACTTGCCTATAAATTTAAATTTTTTCCTAGAATCTACCTGATATCAACATTTTAATATTTTATGTACTTCAACCATACCTTCAGGACAAGAGATTTGTTTACATAAGAAATGAGCTACTGGGAATTCCTTTCAGGAGAAGTTTTCACTCTTTGAATAATTCTAATGATGGTTGAGTTTCTGGGAATATCTTTTTGAGGATTTGTATTATTCATGGAAAAAAACCAGGCCTCCCAATTTATTGAATAACAAGTTATATTCCAAGTAAATTCAGAGTGAGAAGTCATGAGATGTAGGTGAAAAAAAATAAGGATATAATATGGTGTTTTGCAATCAAGCCAGCTCTTTTTATACTAATTATGTTTATCAAGAGCTTAATATTAGAAAGGCAGATATCTAGCAGATGAAGTAAAAGTATGAAAAACAAGATTCCTGGCTTGTTATGTCTTTTGAATAATAAATATATTTATGGCTTGTATTTTGCATATTTGTACCACAAGGGAAATGGAAAGCTGTACCCCTTTCCCTCATTTCCATTAAGCCCTCACCATTCTGCATTTTACACTTCCATAACAACACGTTTATGTCTATTTCGGTACCCTTCAGAGTACTCAACTCAGTGACAATTGCAGGACTTATATTGAAAGAGTTTAAAATAATGCATTAATAATCAATCAGCCAATCAATCAATTATAATTTAAGAGTCTGTTTAATTTTTGTTAAGGCTGAAAAAAAATAGAAGCAAATGAAAACAAGAAACTTGAAGTACATGGGAAGAAACAGGAAAAGAAACAAGGATATGAAAGGCCTGTACTTCCACGCAAAGGTTCTAGAAAGGTATGAATCCAGAAAAATAACCATTACTGTAATCATTATTGACAGCTTTTTTATTTGATAAATCTTTAAATATCTCCCTTGTCTGAGTAGTTGAGAATTGCTATCTCTAATTTTGACAGAGTTATTTAGTTCTTGGCAGTCTGAAAGCACAGAAAGGCAATACCACCAGCCCAGAAGGGGTGAGAGACCAGACACTGACCCCAAGATCATGACTTCATGGCCCAAACAGCTACACCTAGAAGTGTAATTTACTAAGCCCTTAGGCAACTGTCATATTAACTGCCATATCACACCCCTTGTTCAACTTTAACCTAAATTTGGGATCCTTTCTTCTATAATAATAAAATATCATCATTTGTGAAAAACAAATAAACAAACAAAATGAATGCTTTTCATTAAACTATACTTAAACTCCAAATAATACAATGTAGCTTAATAATTATACCTAATATAATACAACTGCCTTCCATACAGCTAAAACCATAATAATTCCAACCTCAAAGTCTCAACAATTCTAGCATTTATAACAAGTCCAAGTCAAAAATCTCTTCAGAGACGTGAGGTACAATCTTATCTGTAAATTTCTATAAAAATCAAAAACATTGCTTAAACCCAAAGGATAAGAGTGCACAGAAAATATTATTAATCCAGAAGGGAGAATGGTATATAGAAAAGAATTGAAATGGAGAACTACTCCACCTAAAAATGTATAAACTTGAATCATTTGTAGGAAAATGGATGCACCTTGAGACCACAATGTTAGGTGAAATAACTCAGACACACAAACTTAAATATAGCAAGAGTTCCTTCACATAAGAAACCCAATAATAATAAAGACAGGTTATATATTAAATAAAATTCGACATATATAGTGAGAATAAAAGACAGATGATATATTAAATAAAAGATATTACAGGGGGAAAAAAAGAAGGAAAAAAAGTACTGTAACCTAGTATGAATATGTATCTAAAACGATACCTTGATTTAGTAAATGGTTTTAAGTGTTTTAAACATTCTTTGGCTTATTAGTCTAGTTTTCAATCTGTAAATAAGATAATTAACTCTGTAACATTTTATAAGAAAAAAATTAAACTGATGCTGGGAAAATAAAAAGGGAGAGGGTCAGAGGAGAGAAAAGAAGGGAATTGAAATGTGTTATGTACATGTACTAAAACTATAAAGTGAATGTAATCATTATGTACTATAAACATATACAAATAAAAGTAAAAACAAACTAGGGAGAATTTGGGAGATATAATATTACGAATTAAAAAAAAAAGAATTGGCGCAAAGCAAGACCAAAACTCATCAGGGCAAACATTAAGCTCTGTACGTCCATGGCCAGTACCTTATTCACATCAGTTCCATATGGTTGGGCAGCCCTAAGCCTCTGGCTTTGTTTGTTGCATGGGGCTTGTTTTGCGAGCAGCCTATG
The DNA here is from genome assembly GCF_012274545.1 of Fukomys damarensis. Taxonomy (NCBI): domain Eukaryota; kingdom Metazoa; phylum Chordata; class Mammalia; order Rodentia; family Bathyergidae; genus Fukomys; species Fukomys damarensis. The sequence goes on from NW_022900942.1 coordinate 45,590,903, forward strand.
GCTTTCCTTGACCAATGTCTCACATTCTTGGTATCTCCAACTTCCTGCACCTTTGACTTCTTTCCCACAGCTTCGTGTGCTCCCTTCTTAGGAGCATCTTGGTTTCCTTTGAAATATTGGTGGGAGAGCTCGCAGTTCTCACATTCTGCATGCCTAAACGATTAACACAGAGGAAGCCACAGTCTGCTGTCAGTGGAAGGAGTAGTAACACATCTTTAGACCGTGGCTATGGTGATATCTGCATGCCCAGATGTAGAAGCAGAGTGAAACAAATCTGTGAAAACCATACCCTAGGAAGCATCTCTCGATCAGGACTCTTAGGAATTTTCTTCTCAAATGAAAGCTTGATACTTTTGTGACTTTGAGCTGTTGTATGTGGGCTCTTGATGATTTTGGAGATTCCTAAAAGTATCTTTCTCCTTTTGCTGTACAAAATACTTGGTCTCCCTCAGCAACCACACCTTCTTTGGATCTTATTATAAATGTGTTAATTTGTTTTTCAAAATGTTGTTTTGCTTTTTGTCCCAAATTCTCATTATGTATCTCATTAAATGAAGCCAGCAGTACCCATGTGACACCTTGAATTTCGAATTGCTTCAAAGTCTCTCCCACCAAATAGCTTAGTCCACAGCACTTAATCCTAGTCTCCTACAACATCTAAGGACATAGGACAGATGTAGACAAATTTGTTGCCAGAGTGTATAACACGTACAGCACCTGGTCCCATTGACAATAAAGTCTTTGCTTCTAACTGAAACTTTCTGAGCCTTGTCTTTACTGTCTTTGTTCCTACCAGAAATCTGATGTTCAGAGATCCGACTAGAGTCACCCAACAGGTTCTTCTTACAGCGTTCTAAGGATTCGGTAGCCTACATCTAAGAAACTTTTCCAAATTCCTCCAGCAAACCAATTCCATAGATTTCCAAACCACATGACGAGGTGCAGTCACACAACAGATTCACTCCCAGTACCAATTTTCCGTATTAGTAAGCTTTCCTGTCACTGAGAAGCAATAACTGACCCACACAACTTAAAGAAGAGGTTTAATTTGGCTCACAGCTTCAAAGGATTCATCCGTGGTTGGCTGTTCCATGGCAGAAGCATCATCCTGGAAGGATATGGCAGGATATGATACTTAGTTCATGTTGCTTAGAAAACAGTACAAGGGAGCAGCATCAGTGAGAAAGGGCAAGACACCACGTACTGTGTGAACGTATTCTAGAAGTTTATAGTCCAGAAACAGTGCTTAATAAACTTAAAGATTATGTTTTCCAACATACAGAAACTGAAAACAATTAATTGAACAAAATTAGGCAAGAAGAATGAACTTAAGATGAAGACAAGCAAGTGAACAACAGTTCTATGAAATGTGAAGGAACAAAAAATAACACTTCGGGTCCTCCAACGGGAGTCTGTTAGTGCCAGAATAAATAGCTGTTACTCCTTGAACAGATACTCTGAGGAGAGCTGCTTTAAAGCTCGAGTCAAAAACAGCTTTTATAACAATTACCCCAAAAATTGAAAGACTTTTCACTGATGAGCCTCATAACATGCTGAAAGAAAATGATTGCGTTATTCTTTTACTTAAAGTGTTACATTTAAATACTATACAGACCATTTTAGAAATATTCCAACAAAAATGTTCATCAACAGAAATAAAAGGCATTTGGCAGTTTTAAAACCTGTCTTACGTTGTGGAAGTTTTCCATCTTGCGCAGAATTCCCCTCAGTCCACCACCCCATCATAGAACCACCTAACACAATAAGGGGATGTCAGTTCTACAACAGTACTTGTGGGAACTTCTATCTTCATTATTTTTTATATCACTCTTCAGTGGATAAAGCAAGCCTGAACCTCTACGAGAGACGCTGATACTGAATTGACACTTTCATTTCCTTATGTGGCCCTGCTCTGACACAGGTGGGGGTACATGTCAACTCTCCCCTACCTTCTCCTTTCTGCTCCATTCTGTTGCCCTCATTTCAGAATAAGCACCAAGATCTTTTTCACCACCTCTGAATTTCATAAATTGTATGTATGTATGTATGTAT
>NW_022900942.1:45594084-45618795 GCF_012274545.1 Fukomys damarensis
TTTCCCTTTTCACCCTACCCCTACCCGTCCCACCTTTCCTACACCTTTAGCTCCTTTCTTCCCATTTCTCATCTTTATAAAGCTATTTGAGATGATGATATCTCATCTAATTTTGAATAAAGAGGCAAGAGAAAGAGGAGAATGTGTGGCAGTTGTAGAAATAGGCTAAGGTTTCATTGTGGTACAAAAATCTGGGATTCTTGAAATCCATAGATTTTTTTTTCTTTTTTTTCTTTTGAGACAGGGTCTCACTATGTAGTTGAGACTGACCTGGAATTCACTATGTAGCCCAGGCTGGTCTCAAACTTACAGCAATCCTCCTGCCTCATCCTCCAGAGTGTTCGGATTATACGTGTGTGCCACCATGCCTGGCATCCATAGATCTCTTAAAAGCAAGTATCAAATGGGGAAAATTGATTTAGGGAAGATGATTTATTCCCAGTGGTACACTGAATCTACTTCATTAGTTTTTATACACACAGGAAAAAACAAGGGAAAATTTTATGTTGGTTGGCTGATAAATTTGTAGGCATATGATTGTTCTCAATTTGAAACTCTTGTGTGTGTGTGTGTGTGTGTGTGTGTGTGTGTGCGCGTGTGGGCGCGTGTGTAGTACTGGGAGTCATACTCGGGTCCTTGCACTTGTGAGGTATGTGGGGGCAACCTGAGCTAAATCCCCGGCCCTTGAAACTCTATCCTGGAAAAGGTTTCATATTAATTGGCAGATAGCATTCTAAGGCACTTTGAAAATATGTAATTCTTTCTACAATTTACAAGTCAGAGAATGTGTCAGTGTAGGTATGACTAAAGACAAAATTTTGCATGCATTCCCTGAAGCCCAAGAATGTTTAGAGGCACAGTGCTAACAGGCAATTTTGTTACCTGGAAAATGTATATTTGTCCCATTAAAATTCCAATAAGTTACTTTGGGGACATTGATAACTCATTCTAAAGTTCGATATGTAAAAACAAAGAGGGCAGACAAACCAACATGATATTGAAAAAAACAACTAAGTAGGAAGCCTGACATTGTGCAACTTGTAGACTTGGTATAGAACTGCAATAACTAAGTATGATACTGCTGAAAAAAGAAATAAATAGATCAGTGAAAGTGAACACAGAGCCCAGAAACAGATCCACAGCAAAACAGTCAACTGATTTTTGACAAAGAACCAAAGGCATTTGGGTGGGAAAAGGATAGTGTTTAACAAACGAAACCAAAACATTTGCCTATTCACTTGTACAAAGAAAAAGAAAAGAGTCATCAAATAGACATTAAACCTTTCATTAACTCAGCCTGGATACTACCATCAACCTCCCTGTGAAATATAAATTTTCTAGAATAACAGAAGAAAACCTAAATGACTTTGGGTACAGTGATGACTTCATTGTATGTCGCTGAGGAGTCTTTATAATTTTGAGTTTAACATATTTTGTACTCTCAATTACAATTACTTCTTAGAGCTGTAAATTAATTAGGGTTGTGTTATTTAATTTTTAAAGAAAAGAGAGTTTTTTCAGGTGAGCTTTTTGTTTCTTATAATTCTAATTATTGTCAGTGTATATGATCTGTACAAGTATCATCTCTTAAAATGTCTTCAGAATTAGTCTGATTTCAGTACACTTTTTATAAAAACTTAAAAACAATATGCGCTCTGCTGTTTTTAGGTTCAGGGTTCTGTTGAATCAAGTTTATAATTCTTCTTTTTACCATTTTCCTTTTCCCTGCTTGTTATTTCAATTATTAAGAAAATTTTAAAGGTGCCATATATCTGTGAATATCTTTTAAAATATTGATCAAATTATTTTATATACTTACAGTTAAGTTTACTACATAAACTTTTTAAATTGTCACATCTTTCTGGTCAATTAAATTTTTATCTTTGTGACATACTCTTTTTTTCCTCACAGTAGTGCATATTTTTACTTTAGAATGTCTTTTTACAGAAATTAATGAGTTTAAGAAATTATATGTATTTTTCTGGTCATACCTCTGTGTGTACAGAGGATTGGTGTCAGAATTTCCTCACCAACAACAAGATATATAGATTCCCAAGTTTCATGTATAAAATGGTATAGTATTAGCATGTAACCCACATACTGTTCCTGTGCACTTCAATAATTTCTAGATTGTTTTGGATATCTAAGGCAGTTATGTAGTATGTGAAGAGTTGATATACTGTATTGTTTAGTGAATAACCACAAAAAAGTAGTCTGTATCAATCAGAACACATCAATTTTTTTCTTTAAATGTTTTTATTTGATTGTTTTTTAAATGCATGGGTATAACATATATGGATAGAAAAATATTACTAACAATTATGAAATATATAATTCATTATTATTAGCTGTAGTCACTGCTTTATATATATTACTATTTCTATATCATCCATTCACTGTCTAGATCCTGTATCCTTAAAATTTAATTTTTCTTATGATATTGCTATTTTTATTATTTAAGTCTACTTATTTTATCTTTTAATTGGCCTAGTCCATTTTCATTTAACATAGTTACTAATATAATGAATTTATATAATTATACTTTTCATTTACATATGTATATATATGTATATATAATCTTAATTTTCACTCTCTCTCCTTCAGTATTTCTTCATTGTATTAGGAAAATTATTACCCATTATGTACTTAAGATATCGTTTGCACCATAATGTCTCTACTTTACTATTTTTTAAATTTCTTTCTTTTTTTTTTTTTCTTTTTTTTTTTTTTTTTTTTTTAGTGTGTGTTTGGTTCTGGGGATCGAACTTGGGTCCTTTTGCTTGTGAGGCAGGCCACTGAACAGCTGAGCTAAATCCCTGGCCCCTAAATTTATTTCTTATCTTATTGAGTTTATTGGTACATTTTAAGTATACAGTACAGTGACATTCATCATTGGGATCTTGTACCTTTACATGACAGGTCTTGGTTCTCATTTTTTCCCCTTTCCCCTGCCCTCCCTTCACCCCCACCACCATCCCCTATTTACAAAGACTTTGTTTCCATTTCTTCCTTTTCTCATACTTTTTTCTTGTCCCTTATTCCCTTTCCCCTACCCTTCCTACTCCCCTGCACCTTTAGTGCTTTTCTTCCTATTTCACTTTATCAGTTATACAATTTGGACTTTATTTACACTTTTAGTTTTTCTTTCTTTTTCTTTTTTCTTTTCTTTTTTTTTTTTTTTTTTTTTTTTTTTTTTTTTTTTTTTTTTTTTTTTTTTTTTTTTTTTTTTTTTTTTTTTTTTTTTTTTTTTTTTGTCCCGGGGATTGCAAGGCAGGCCACTGTACAGCTGAGCTAAATCCCCGGCCCCACTTTTAGTTTTCCAATACCAGAGAAATTATTGGGTATTTACACATGTGTGTCTTATTTATTTCACTTAAGAGTATGGCCTCAATATGCATCCATTTTCCTATGAATAACTCTAGCTTCTCATTCTTTATGGCTGAGTAGTACTCTACTATATAGAAAAAACACATCTTCTTATCCAATTTCCATCTAATGGGCAATTGGGCTGTTTCCAAATTTTAGCTATTACAAACTGTGCCACTATAAACATGGGTGTGCATATATCACTGTGGTATGATTCTTTGAATTCTTTTGGGAGGATACCGAGCAGGGGAATAGCTGGTTCAAAAAAGACTTCTAATCCTAGTTGTGTGAGGTATCTCCATATTGACTTCCACATTGGTTGCACCAGTCTGCACTCCTACCAACAATGAAGAAGGGCTCCTTTCTCCCCTCACTCCTAGCAGCATGTTATTGGTTGATTTCTTGATAGCAGTCATTCTTTCTGAGGTGAGGTGGAATCTCAGTGCTGTTTTTATCTGCATCTCTTGAATGACCAGTGATGTTGGATATTTTTCGTATATTTATTTGCTGCTTTTACTTGTTTGTCTGACAAATGTCTGTTCATCTCAGATACCCATTTTTGAATTGGGTCTTTATATTTGGGGGCCCTGATTTTTAAAAATTCTTTATATATTCTAGATAATAGTCCTTTATTAGAGGAGCAGCTGGTAAAATTTTTCCCCACATCGTAGGTTGTCTTTTAGCTCTGTTGGTAGTTTCTCTTGCCCTGCAGAAGCTTTTCAAACAGATGAGATCCCAGTTGTTGATTCTTTGTGCAAGTTCAAATGCTGTTGATGATTTGTTCATAAAATCTTTTCCTATGCCAATGTCTTCGAGAGTTCTGCCTAATTTATTTTCCAGAAAGTTCAGAGTTTCTGTTTTAACATTTAGGTCTTTAATTCACTTCGATTTAAGTTTAGTGCATGGTGAAAGATAAGGGTCTAGTTGTAGTCTTAATCAGGTTGGAATCCAGTTTTTCCAACACAATTTATTAAATTGTCTTTCCTCCACTGAGGATGGTCTGCTCCTTTGTCAAAGATGAGGTATTTGAGTACATCTGAAGTTGTTTCTGTATCTTCTGATCTATTCCACTGATCCTTGAATCTTTTTCTTTGCCAGTACCATGCTATTTTAATCACAGTGGCTTTGTAGTACAATTTCAAGTTGGGGATTGTAATATTCCCTGTCATGTCTCTCTTGCCTAAAATGGCTTTTGCTATTCTTGGTATTTTCTGGTGCCAAATGAATTTTTGGATTATTTTCTCTAGTTCTGTGAGATGTACCATTGGAATTTCAATCGGGATTTCAATGCATCTGTATAGCAGTTTGGGTATCATGACCAATTTCACTTCCTACCTAGGAGTGAGGGATGTCTTTCCATTTTCTTATATCTCTTTATCTCTTTTTTCAGAGTTCTGTAATTGTCAGTGTAAAGGTCTTTTGCTTCCTTCATTAGATTGATTCCTAGATATTTCATTTTTTTTTGATGCTATTGTGAAAGGAATTGTTTCCCTAATTTCTTTCTCATTGAGACTGTATTTGTGTACGAAAAGGCTATTAATTTTTGAGTGCTTACCTTGTATCCTGCTACTCTATTGAGTCTGTCAATTAAGTCTAGAAGTCTTTCGGTAGAGTATTTTGGGTCTTCTATGTAGAGTATCATATTGTCAGCAAATGATGATTTAACTTTTTTCCTTTCCTACCTTTATTGCTTTAATTTCTTTCTCTTGTCTAATTGCTGTGGCTAATGTTTCCAGAATTATATTGAAAATGGAAAACACAGATGAAATGAACAGATTTCTCGATACTTATGAATTAGCAAAGTTGAACGAAAAAGATAAAAAATTCTAAATACCCCAATTATAATCAGTGAAATTGAATACATAATTAAAAGTTTACCAACAAAGAAAAGCCCCAATCCTGATGGCTTCAGTGCTGAATTCTACAAGACATTTAGAGAATAACTATTGCCAATACTCTTTAAACTTCTCAATGAAATTGAAAGGGAAACAATACTTCCAAATTCATTCCTGGAAGCAAGGGTTACTTTGATTCCCAAACCAGGAAAAGACCCAATTAAAAAGATAACTACAAGCCAATCTCCTTAATGAACATAGATGCAAAGGTTCTCAATAAAATACAGGCAAACAGAATACAGAGGGTTATCAAGGAGATCATACATGCTATCCAAGTTGGGTTTATCTCAGGGATGCAAGGGTGGTTCAACATATGTAAAATAATAAATGTAATATACTATATTTAAAAACCATATGATCATCTCAATAGATGTAGAAAAAGCCTTTGAAAAAATTCAGCACCCATTCATGATAAAAAGCCCTGAAGAAAATTGGAATAGATGGTCTTTATCTCAATTTGATAAAGCCTATTTATAAAAAACCAACAGCCAACATCATATTAAATGGCCAAAAACTGAAAACATTCACCCTATAATCAGGAACAAGACAAGGATTCCACTATCACCATTTTAAATTTATTTTTAATTGATAAATGCACTTATTTATGGTTTACAATGTTATGTTTTGATATATTTATGCACAGTAGAAAAATTAAATCTAACAACCATTATCTCATCTACTTACCTTTTTGTTGTGGATAAGGGTTAGTCTTTTTGACAATCTTGAAATATATAATACATTATTATTAGTCATTATGCAGTAAAATAGATCACTAAAACATTCCTTTGCTAACTAAAACTTTGTACCCTTTAATATTTCCCTATTTCTTACATTTATCCATCCTTTAAGAGCTTTCTTGGTAGATGAAATGACAAAAATATTCTAGACTAGACATCCTGGAATCAGGCACTTTTCCATTAAATTCTATTATTTTCATAGAAAATACTGTTTTGAGATCACAGCATAAGGTCCAGAAATGCTTATTACTCAGCTATAAAATAGCTCTGACTTGCAATGGCCTGAGTCCTATCCCTGGTACAAAAAAAAAATAAGTTTTTAAAATAATATTTCCCCTCAGTCTATATGTTTTCATAACAGTGCTATATTAATAATTAGGATTTTCTTAAGCTTAATATCTACTTTATTACTTAGGAAAATGTTAGAGTAATAGCATTCTGTGACTTTTTGTTTAGTGATAACAGTATATACAATATTTCTTAATATCTAAAACAGTTTTGAAGAACATAAAATATTTTATATTTATTTCTTTAATATAGTAAGGAAGTCACTACATTTTATTTGTTAGAAAAGTACCAAAAGAAATAACAATGTAAGTTTATTATTTGTTTTTATAAATTAATAAAACCCAAAATATCCATGTAATATAGTTTTGCATTGATGTCTCAAAGTATGTTTTGTTCTTTTTCATTAAAGATAAATACAGTAACTAGAATGTATCTTGGTGTTGATTCTTTTGAGTCAATACCACCAAGAACATGCTATTTTCATCCAAAATACATTTTCAGATATTTATTTCCAAATAAATATCAAACAATGTATTTTAATATTCTTTTTTTATTTGATTTTCTTTTCAAGGTCCTCCATTATATATTCTTAAATTTTATTTGCTTGTATTTAGCCACCCTTATTATGTGCAAAAGATTTTTTAAATTCATTGTAAAAATTAATTTAAAGGCATTATTTATTACTATTTTTTATTCTAAAGGTACTATTTGTTTTGTTATTTGTTTACAGTTGTATTTCCTCAAGTTTACTAAAGTTTCAAAGTGCCATCCATTTTTATTTTAAATTTCTGAGTTCTCTGAACTTCTTGAGTATTTTCTAATTCTGATTATGTCCTTTCATACATTAATTTTATCAATATCTTTCCATCTTATTTTAACATATTACAATAAAATTTTATTCTATTGAATATATCATTTTGGCATTTTTTTATTCATTGGAGAGATAACTATCCTATTCTTTAGTCATTTTTTTTCTTTATAGTAACTTTATGTGGGATTTGATTTATATAAGAGTTTTCCTTGGTATAATTATATGCAACATTAAATGTGCTGAACTTGCAGATTAATACTTGAATAGATAGCTTTTCTAACAGTAAACAACAAAAAGATGAATTCTCTATTGTTTTAGTCAATTGTTAGCAGTACTGTGTTTTGGCCCTGGAAACATCTGTACCTCCCTCTACCTTTCTCATTTTTTTCTTTTCAATATCTCTGTTATTCCTATCCAGCTTAATATTTGTTGTTTCTCCAGAAATATTCTGTTCAGAGCTATGACCTACCTAGAAAGGAGCTTTGGCAGATCATCCTCAAGAATTAGATTGCCCCTGGTTCTTCAGGCTTTATTTCAGGTCCCTTGACTTTAGCAACTACGAGAGGGGATTTCTCTCTTCATTTCCAAGATGTGTTTCTCACTGGCCTAACAAAGCTTTCCAGTGAATGTCTATTACCTTTCGGGATCATGTACCCTCTTTTTCCCCTTACTTCTTTCATCACAGTCTTGAATGTTTTCAGATTTTGTAGCTGTTTGTTATTTGCCCTTATCAACTTGTGATTTGGAGATGCAGAGTCTAGAAAAACCTATTGTGTAGCTTCCTTATAGAGTTTATTTGTGAGTTTATTTTTAAAATTAGTGTATATTAGTTATATCAAAAAGTGAGTTTTGTTTTGGCATATTTGCACACACATATATTATACTTTTATTATTTTTGTTTTCTAATTATCCTACTTTTCTCTCCGTTCCCCAACTCCTGAGCCCGTTCTGACCCTCTATACTTCCTTTTTACTTTCATGACATTTTTTATTTAAGATTTTTACATATGAGATAATGAATGTAATCACGTAGTGTCTGACTTTCTGTGTCTTTCCTGTGTTGTTTATTGTAATGATCTCCAGTCTCATCCATTTTCTTGCAAATGATGTGATTACCCTCTATTTTATAACTGAATAATATTTTATTGTGTATATATACCACATTTTTATCCATTTATCTGGTGATGACATGGGAGCTGTTACCATAGCTTAGTTGTTATGAAATGTGTGGCAATACCATGGCTATTCAAGTATCTTGAAGTTATGATGATGTTTCAGGGTTATAGCAAGGAGTGGCATAGCTGGATCCAATCAAGTTGAAACTAGAGTATATAAAGAACTCAAAGCTTAAAATCACTAATAACACATTCAACAAGTAGACAAAAGAGTTGAAAAGACACTTTTCAAAAGAAGAATTACAAATTGCAGATAATTGTATGAAATATGTTCAAAATCTTTAAGAAACTGAACATCATCCATAATTTTGGCTTTTATTATTTCTCTGCCCTGTTTAAGCAAAAGTTCAGTACTTCTCCTGTTAACACTAACCTTCCAGGTTTCTCTGATCAGCTATTTTTTTGTATGAACTCTTCATTTTCTTGAAAAAAAATTTGTGAAAATGTTTTGAAACCTAGAATAAATGCCCATTACTCATGGTATATTTATAAATCATTAAAATTATTTCATGGGGTTTGGATTCCAGTCCAAATGGTGTAAACACATTTCATAGTATTTCTTTTTCTCATTACAATTATAATTCTGGAAAAAAAATATAAAGTAACTGTTAAAACATTGAAAGATTTAGAAATAAGGCAATATGTTTAGGGAATTAAAGACTTTAGAAAATTAAATGGTGAGTTTCATTCTTTGTTTGCCTTTCTTCTCTTTTCTTTACTTTTTTTTTTTTTTTTTTTTTTTTTGGTATTTTTTAAGTATACAGTACAAGTGGAGATCCTAACTCTTATGAAGCAGGTGGCAGAACCACTGAACTAAATCTCCAGCCTAATATTTTTTTTCTTTGTCTTTTCTTTTTAACACAATTCAGCACATGTTTCTCATTAAAGAAAGCGTCATATTTATGACTGTGTTTCAATAAAAATTTATTCACAAAATGAGGTAGAAAGTCAGATTTTGCTTACAGGTTGAGAACTGCAATATATCCCAATCAGCATAATATAGCAATCTATATCTCAGATTTGGTAATAGGAATGGAAAAAATGGTTTGAGTAAAGCCTGTTTTAGCCAGCTAAAGAACTGGAAAGAGCTGGGAGTGGTGACGCACACCTGTAATCCCAGCACTCGGGAGGCTGAGGCAGGAGGAACACTGTGAGTTTGAGACCAGCCTGGGCTACATAGTGAGTTCCAGGTCAGTCTCAACTACATAGTGAGACCTTGTCTCAAAAAAACAAAACAAAACAAAAAGAGCTGGAAAGAGAGATGGCTCACTGACATCCTAAATAGCATACTCTGGGTGTGTTAGTCACATTTTCCACCACTGAGAAGACAATATAGTCTACTGTAACTTACCAGAGAAGAGGTATAATTTGGCTCATTGTTTCAGTGAATTCAGTCCATGGTCAGCTGGGTGTAAGGTAGAAATGTGTGGCATAAGTCAGAGTAGAGGTAAGATGATTAGTTAATTGTAGCTAGAAACCAGAGAAGGGGAGCAGAACGAGAACAAAAGGGGCAAGAAAACAAATTTAACAGCCAAAATCACACCTCCATGACCTCGCAGGACACACTTGGAAATGTGCCCCACAAATCTGGTAGGCATTAATTCAGAACATGTCAAACATCTTCATATACTAAAGCCAAGAGATATAATACACCTTAACTTTTCCAAACACAGACGTATTACCATATTGTACAACATTTTAAGAAATGAACCAGTGACTAAAAAATAAGGGGCCCTCTACCTGCTCTCAGTGACATAGCATATGGAGTGAAAAAAGTTTTTAGAAGATAACTATAGCATGAAATAATGTTCAGGCTTCAGATTATCCTTTAGATATGACACAAACAGGATAGAACAGAATAGCACTGCAGGAATTTGAAAGCTAAATTGTCAGTTTACCCAGAGTCCCCCAAATTGGGGCACAATCTATATTCTGGATGAATGTTTCCTAACACTTAGTATTGAAATCAAAATTAGAGCTTTATAAATAGTACTAAAATTATGCAGAATAAATTCCAAATTTACTCTCCAAATCCAGAAACAGGAAAATACCATAGTAAATGTAGGAAACAATCAACACAGAGATGAAGCAGAGATTGGAATTATCTATAATAATATCAAAGCAGTTGTTGAAATGTTCTGATGTGCAATTCAAAATATACTTGGAATAAAGAAAAATATATAACATTTTAGCCACGAAACAGAGGTATAAAAAGGAACAAAATGGAATTTTAGAATAAAAATATAGTAACTGAAATAAAATTCTCATTCAGTGAGACTGATGGAAGAGCAGAAATGAGAGTGGAAAGGATATGTACACATGAAGATAGAATAGTCCAAGATGATTCGATGGGTATAGCAAAAATGAATTTGGAAAATAATTTTTAAAATTTAAAAAAACACATCTGACACATGACAGCAGGTATAACAATTCCCAATTATATTACAAATTATATTGCAAAGCCACTGTGATAAAAACAGCATGGTACTGGCAAAGAAACAGACCTGAGGATCAGTGAAACAGACTGGCAGACACAGAAGCAACTCCAGATGTACTCAGCTACCTCATCTTTGACAAAGGAGCTGATAGTCCCCACTGGAGGGAAGATAGCCTCTTTAATAAATGGTGTTGGAAAAAGTGGATCTCAACCTGCCAAAGATTAAAACTAGACACTTATCTCTCACCATGCACTAAAGTAAAATCCAAGTGGATTAAAGATCTAAATATTAAAACAGAAACACTAAACTTGCTGGAAGATAAGTTACGTAGAACTTTGAAAGACATTGGCATAGGAAAAGACTTTACGAACAAATCCTCAGTAGCATGGGAACTAGCACAAAGATTCAACAATTGGAATCCCACGTTATTAAAAAGCTTCTGCACTGCAAAAGAAACCATCAAAAGAACTACGAGACAACCTACAATGTGGGAAAAAAATTTTACCAGCTGCTCCTCAGACAAAGGACTATTATCTAGAATATATAAAGAACTCAAAACAATCAGCCCCCACAAACATAAAGACCCAATTCAAAAATGGGCATCTGAAATGAACAGATATTTCTCAGACAAAGAAGTAAAAAGCAGCAAGTAAATATATGAAAAAATGTTCCACATCATTAGTCATTTGAGAGATGCAGATGAGAACAACACTGAGATTCCACCTCACCCCACAAAGAATGGCTGCTATCAAGAAATCACACAATAACAAATGTTGGCGGGGTTGCTGGGAGAAAGGAACCCTTCTACATTGTTGGTGGGACTGCAGACTGTTGCAACTACTGTGGAAATCAATATGGAGATATCTCAAAGGGCTTGGACTAGAGGTTCCATTAGACCCAGCCATAGCTCTGGTAGGTCTCTTTCCAAAAGAATTAAAAGAATCATATCACAGTGACATATGCACACCTATGTTTATAGCAGCACAGTTTGTAATAGCTACAACTTGGAAATAGCCCATTTGGCCATCAGTTTGAAACTGGATAAAGATGTGGTTTTTCTATAAAATGGAATACTACTCAGCCATAAAGAATGAGAAATTAGAGTCATTCATAGGAAAATGGATACATCTTGAGTATATACTCCTAAGTGAAATAAATAAGTCACACATGTGTAAATACCAATAGTTTTCTGGTGTGAAAAACTATAATGGTACTCAAGATCCTAATGGGACAATTAACAATGTGAAATAGGAAGAAAAGGGCTAAAGGTGTAGGGAAAGTGGAAGGGTAGAGGGAGGGGAATAAGGGAAAAAAATGCAAGAAAATGAAAGAATTGAATTAAAGTGTTTGTAAGTGTTGAGGGGAGGAAGGAATGAAGGGAGGGTAGGGGCAAGGGGAAAAAATGAGAACCAAGACCTTTCATGTAAAGGTACAAGATTCCATTAATGAGTGTAACTGTACTGTCTACCTAGAATGTACCAATAAACTCAATAAAATACATCTGAAAATCTGTGCATTAACCAAAGTTCTAACATTATAGCATCAAAAGAAAAAGTGTTAGGACTGATAAAGTATTTGAAGAAATGCTAGTACAAAAACTTATTTCATGAAACATTTTCAAAACGTATTAGAAAATAATAGTAAATCTATACTAAATGGAAAATAGAAAACTTTATGAAAGTGATAAAAATAATACTTTCAAGAAAGTCAGAAAGAAACAATATATTAAAAATAGGAAGAGTGAATGATAGAAATAACTGCAGATCTATAGACTCAATGTGTACATCTTCAAATCCTAGCATTTTTAGAACAAATTAACAATTTGATATTAAAACATATATGTAGAAATACAAAGAACTAAAAATAACCAAAATTCATGATAAATAAGTAGAAAGACCCTCCTGATTTGGAGTTACTCTAAAGCATTATTGAATCATGTGATCGCTGACATATGTGCATACACTTAGAAAAATGGAACAAAGTTGAGAGTATCTGTATAAAACCTTACATATGAAAAAATTTTAAAATAAAAATGATGAAGCAATTCATAAGGGGGAGAGATCTTTTTTTACTTTCTTTGTACCTTGTACCAGAACAACTGAGTATGCTCTTCAGGATTGCTTGAATCTAAGGGGTGGGAATAGGGATTATCTGCAGTGTAGTATGAAAGTTCTCTTTGCTAGAATGAAAATGTTCTAAAGTTGAATTACACTGATGGCTGCACAGCTCCTAAATTCACTGAAGAACATCGAATTTTAAATGAGTGAACTTTATAATTTATAAATTATGTCAATAAAAAATTAAAAGTATATGTAGAAAGTGAAGAAACTTTTTAAATGATGATACTTAACTATTGGAGCTTTAGAAAGAGAAAACAGACAATAATGGATTGGGAAAATATCCCAAATAAACAATTTTAAGTAACTTCCTTCAACTAAGTGATAAAGTTTATTAATACATGACAACCAAAACTAAACAAAATAGAAATAGTGTCAAGCTTTTCTATTTTCATTTTTATTAGCACACGTTTGCAGTACGTAATGATCACATTCATCAGGGAGAGCTGGTGTATATGCATAATGCAGCTTAATTCATTTTTTTACACTTTTCTCTTCTCTCTTTCCCCCTCCCTCCCTCTCTTGGTCTCCCCTCCCTTTTGCAAAAGTTCTATCTCCCTCTTCTCTATTATCTATTTTTTATGCTGTACTTTAACTTATTTGATATATTTAGACTTTGTCTTTTTCATATAAGAGAAACCAAGCTTAATGATGAGATACTGAATTATCTTCTTGTAAGATAAGGAAGGAAGCACGCATTCATTACTGTTTTTATCACTCCTATTCAACACCCTACTGGAAGTTCTAGCCAGTATAATAAAGAAAGAAAAGCAGTAATTGTTATAGAGAGAGTAAAAGTATATAAATAAATAAAATATATCTATTCAGATAACTAGAAAAAATTTTAAAGTACAATAAATCTAATAGAACTTACAAAGGAATGCATTTCTCTCAAGGTTACAAAGTTCATACACAAATCGATTTTTGTATTGTAGTGATGAATGACTGAAAATTAAAATGAATTCAACAATAAAATTCACTAAATCCTCAAAAATCATAAGCTATGTCAATATTTGGTATACAGCTTATGAAATCCATGAAATACATTATGCTAAAAAATATAAAACAATGATAAGAAAAAAAATCACTTGTAAAGAGGACAAATAATTGTGTGTGTGTTTGTGTGTGTGTGAGAGTGTGTGAGTCAGCTTTCTGTTACTATTAAAATTCCTGGGGTAGTCACCTTTACATAAAGAATAGGTTTATTTTGACTCATGTTTTGTGAGGTTCCAGTTTATAACTGATTAATATCTTTGCAAAGAAGCACATCATATGAGGACCCAAGGGCAAAGAAAACACCTCATCTCTTGCCCAAGATCAAAAGGGAATGAGAAAAGATTTCAAGTCACATTATCCACTTTGAGGGCATATTCCCAGTGACCTACAACTCTACCACTGGGCCCAACCTCCTACAGACTCCCAATAGCCACACCCTGGGTACCAGGCCAGAACAGTAACACGCAGGCCTTTTGGAAACATTTATAATCCAAACTCTAGCAAGATGTATCACATTTACTAATTAGAAGGGCCAGTATTATTAATGTATCCTTTTTTGTGTGTAACTAAGGATCCAAAAGTATAATAGATAATGTGGAATTGGAATAAAAGGTCCAAAGGGGAAGTGGAAGGGGTAGGGGAAAGGAAAGAAGGAAAAAGAATACATATGAGAAAAGAAAAAAATGGAAACAAAATCTTTGTAAATAGGAAAGGGGAGTGGGGTTGAAGGGAGGACAGGGAATGGGGAAAAAATAAGAACCAAGGTATACCATGTAAACGTAATGAATGACAAAATAGTGTATGCCTAAAATGTACCAATAAAATTAATGAATGAAAAAAGAAAAAAAAATATATATATATTAAATGTAATCCATATCTAAAGTTCCAGGAGGGTTTTTGTAGCCCATCAGATGATTCTAAAATATAGATGGAAAGAAAGCAAAATACTTCCATAAAATGACTCAGTCAAAAGAAGAAATAATAGCTTGGCAACAAAAGAAATAAAGAGGACATTGCTAAGGTAAGGGGACAGGTGTTCCAAGAAGAGAACTGTGAATCTTGCCCATGAAACAGTCATCTCAGAGAGCAGTGGCTGAATGCAGGCTTCTGAAGGGAAGCTCCTCTCCCTCAGGAAGATTGGCAGATTTATTTTGTGTCAAATTATTCTTCATAAAAGTGAAGTTAGTGATGTTGTATATTTTTAGAAGAGTGTTTAGAGAGAAATTAATGATAATAAATAGAAAGACAAGAAAATTAAGAGGAAAAAGAATTATTTATTCAAGGATGGAAGTATGACACAAAAGAAATGCAATCAATCATACAATGCATAAGTTCTTGCATGTTTGTGTGTATGTACTAGTGATTGTGACCTTACAAGTACTAAAATTTTGTTATGAAGTAGATAGTTAGGACAAAGGAACTTCAAAAATTATAACTATAAATTTGCTTTATAGAAATTGCATTAATAACATTAATAAAAACAGCAGTAATAGAAAATCTAAAGAAATAACTAAATAAAAGTAAAATGAGAGATAAACCTGGAGTAGAAAACTACTGCTTATAGCAACATGTACACTGTAAAATGTGTATCATTTAAATATTTACCATTTACTTGTAGTATTAAGTGTTTACTACAGAACTGCGTGCATATAGATGAATATGCCCATGACTGCTATACAGCTTAATGACCTTTACAAAGTTTAACTGGCTTTGCAAATCAGAAGGCTTTGTTTCAGTCCGACAGCCTCCATTAATCCTCTTAACTCTTGTGCCCTTAATATTCTTCTTCACATCAGCCATCCTCCTAATTAATAGCATCATTCATGCTGCTGCTCATGTTAAGCCCACATATTGACTTGTACAAACCTTCAACCACTACATGCATGTGCATAATTCTAGTATAAATTATAAGTCCTCTGAGGACACAGGTTCTGGAGAAAGCCAGTTACTGAGAAGAATAAGCCAGCTGCATGGATCACTTACATAGTGTACTCAATCATATGTCAGAGCTACACTGCCAGTTAGTTCAGTTTCTACACCCTGGGGTGTGTGTGTGTGTGCATGTGTGTGTGTAGAAAATAAATTGTTTCTACTACTTTTCAGTCAAGAAGCACAGGATCACTGGCACTGCAAAAAATAAATGCATCTTAAATAAATACATATTTATTTTAAATTTAATTTTTTAAGAAGTTGTTTCTATAACCTCAAATTTCTTCTGAAAGTCTTGAGTCCTAACTACTAATTGGTTCTGTGTTTGCTGGTACAAAGAAAATCTATCCTAGATATAACATCTTTCACATTCCTAAATATACTTCATATATATGGTTATATAAGATTGAAGAAATAAGTGTTAAGCCAGTTATTCCTAATGCATAGTAGAGAAATTAGTGTAATAATCTTGGAGAGGTTGTACCCCTGAACATTTCTGGAAAGAAGAATACAAGAGATCTAGCTGCCTCGTGAGCAAGAAACATAACATATCTAATTTTCTTCAGTGAAACGTAGTCTAAATTTCTTCACCTAGCAAATTCTCTAATTTTCTTTGAAGAGTGGAACTTAACTTTGAGGACCACAGATAAAACAATAACAGAAGAGTAAGAGAACTTCAACCCACTGGAAAAGGGTATACATTCTTCTAATTAGTGAAAACTCAGTTTGATTCTTCATCACAACAAGGAACTCTCTCAGCTTTGGAACTAGAAGTATTGTTTCTGGGAAACCTTCTGTCCTGGGAAAAATGAGACTCACGGTTACTTCGGAACTGCAGAGCATCTGACTCCACATTAGCACTACAGATTAACTAAAGAGATGGACAGAGAAATGCAGGAAATCTTTTCTGCTTCCAGTTTGAGGTCATCTCAGGTTGAGGAAGGAAAGGGATCACTTGAAACTCTCTCTCTCTCTCTCTCTCTCTCTCTCTCTCTCTCTTCTTTTTAAGCTCTGTAAAACCTCAACAGTGGACTAAAGGCAAAAAACTTTCTGTCACACTTGCTGTTTTATCCTGCTTGTCTGGCTGTTCTCTGAATCCTGTCTTAAAAACAGCATCCCTGTATTCTTGAGAAAGCCTAAATTTCAGTGACAAGACATAAATAGCTCAAGAGAGAAATCTAGTTTAATATAGGCCAGAGAAAAATCCAAACCCTCACAAATCCCCATCCTCAAGTCCTCAAGGATGGAGGAGTTAAGAACATTATATCACCAGTTACCGCTCTCATTGGCTGATGGTATCTCAAGGACCAGAGCAGTGGCTCCTTCGACTAACTCGTTCCTTTCCTTGTAAAGCATCAGAAATCTGGGCATCATAAACTAGAACAAAGGAACTAGGCAATGACAGCCTTTCAGAGGGGCAGATCTTGCTAGGTCACTACACTACTACAACAGGCATGCGAGTGCAAGCATGTCTTGGCGCATGATGTGATGAACCAGGCAAGTTCTCTCCTTCATAGGAAGCTGAAGACGCTGGTTTGTCAGGGAGTTGAAAGAGATCTCTAGTGAACAAAATGCATTTTCTTTCTTCTCCCACTGGTACTATTGGAAAAGATTCTCATTCTAATAAGTTTTGACAAGTACTGGCAAAGGGAAGCAGGTGCCAATGACTCCAACTAGTCAGCGGCATTAGAGACATCGTGGGAACCAGAGGATAGAGGTGTTGCCATGGGAACCAAGTGAGAGGTGTTTGGTGGTGGCTGGTTAGGAGGCTTGTTTTCTTGTTTAAGACAGAGCTGAACAGCTGCAAGTCATGGTCTGTGTTTTCTACTTCAGCATCAGTGGGTAAATCCCATTCTCTCCTCCGCCCATCCCCAGCCTTAAATAGGATTTCAGGAATTTAATTTCTCTGCTAGCATGAATAATACTTAAATATGAGGTGCACTAAAATCCTTTGGAAAAGGTATTTCCAGCAAATCAGGAACGTTCTCATCACAAAACTCTTTATGTTGGAGAGAAAACTGTTGATCCAGGGGCAGAATGATGTGTTACTTTGAGAGAAATTTGAAGACATCATTTGAGTTTCAGAGCTCACAACCTCACTTGTGTAAACATCTTTCTAGCGTGTCTTATTTGGCATTTATATTTTTATTGTTTAGAACTCCTAGAACTTGGAAATGACCCTGAAACTCAGAAATATTGAAAGAAGAAGGTAGGGGTCTCTCATTTTCCTAAGGTCTTTTAAAAATCTTTTAAAGACATAATAAAAAGGTAAAGGGAAACAATAAGATTGAAGATGGTAGTTGTTTAGCACCAAGTGTAATCAAAACTACCATACATCTACTCCTGATGTAAAAACTGTGGAAGACACAAAAAGAGGGTTAAAACTGCGAGTTAGGTGACCTGAAAGACTGAGGAAGCAGTGCAGTCCCTAAGACAAGACAAAGGTGCAGTGAGAGGACACAAGAACCCTGGGCTATGGGAAAATGTGAGAATTCACGTGGTGCTGATATCTTGTTAGTGGACTTCTGCCTTTCAAGGCCCAAGAAGAATAACTAGCCAATACTATGATCCGACCATGACAGTGCTTGTAAGTAGAAGCAAAACTGGGTGCCTGAAAGAATGGCACCACTGGTGAATCCAAACAGGAGGCCTGTTCCTGAAACTAGAACTCAAAGTGAAGGCTGGGTTGCAAGAATCAGGGCCCAACAGGGTTATAAGCACCCATGCATAAGATTAAATAAGAAAGGCATCCTGTGTGGGAGATGCTGCATCATTGGGGCACTGACCTAGTATTCTTTTATTAATCCCCTAATGAGACATAATGTTATATATACTTCTAGATCGTGGTTAATTTTAACAATTATGAAATTATTAAAGACAAAGAAGTAGGACTTACTTTAGTTAGGGATACGTCAAAGTATCTATCTTAGGTAATTCATAATTCTAGTGAACAAATATGTTCCCACACACATAAATTTCAGAAGAGTGCATTTAAGTGCCACACCAGATGTATAAGGCATCAATGCCATAATGGAGATAGAAGATAGAAATTGCCTATACTGCAATAACTAGAGAGATATGAACTCCTGCCAAAGCTGCCTTATAGCTATTTATTCACTCATCCATTCAACAACTACTTTATCGGATACTTACTTTAGTCAGTTGTTCCCTTATATCCACAAAATATTCACTGGCCTAAAACTGTCATACTCACTGTCTAAAGAACATTACTGACCAGTATCATAGAGCTGAGCGTGTGCATAGGAATGAGGGTACATATCTCTGTTTTAGTTGAAAGCTAAGGGAAATATTAGATAACTTGATTTACAAAGCTCTTTGATAGGGATAACCAACTGGAAACATGATTTCTAGACTGGGAAATGACTGATTATTTACAACACCTTTTTGAGTTAGGATTATCAGAAGTGTTAGGATTACAACCTATAACCTAATATACATAAGACCTCTGTGGAGGTCAAAGCCAGACCCATTTATTACCACATCTGCATATATTAGTTTGTTAGATTTCTCACAAAACTAAAAGGATATTAAAAGTATTAATACAACCTATAGTTATACTTTTGTTCATGTTTTCATGTAAGGTATGTCAGATCAAGAAGATTTTTGTTAGGAAATAAAAGATCCAGATTCCAAAGTCTTTACTAGTATCAAAGAAATGGGAAAAAAAAGGTTGTGAATGTTGAGGTTATAGTGAGGGATTTCCTCTCCCAATCTTCAATGCATATGGCTCTGTATTTTCTCTGGGTTAAAATTAAAACCTTATGAAAAAGAAAATCAGAGTTGGACCTATTTGTTTTCTCTTGAATGTATCTAGATTATGTACAAGGAAATTAATTATCAGGGCAAGAGAATTCTGTGAAATACAAGCAAATACAGGCTTCACTCAAGTTAAACTGAAACCTGTATTCACCATTCATCTACAAAATATTATCTCTTGAATGTCTAAAAGATTGGATTTGGTTTAAATCCTTAGACCTCGAAACACTTTATACATAACTGAATTATTATGTGTACTGTAATGATCTGCTTTCACTTTAGTTTTATTACTTTGTTCTATTAAGATATATCAAAACATTTTTTGTTCCTTTATTGAGTTTATTGGTATATCTTAGGTATACAGTACAGTTACATTCATTATTGGGATCTTGCACCTTTACATGACAGGTCTTGATGCTCATTTTTTTTTTTATTGAGTTTATTGGTACATTTAGGGATACAGTACAGTTACATTCATTGTTGGGATCATGTATCTTTACATGGCAAGTCTTGATTCTCATTTTTTTCCCCTTACCTCTGCCCTCCCTTCACCCCCTCCTCCCCTCCCCATCTACAAACACTTTATTTTCATCTTTTCATTCTCTCACATTTTTTTCTTTTCCCTTTTTGTTCTTCCCCTACGTATCACACCTTCCCTACACCTTTAGCTCCTTTCCTCCCATTTCTAAATGTCAGTAATCTTATTAGAATCTTATGCATTGTTGCAGAATATTCACACCAGGGAAACTATTTGGTATTTACACATGTGGGACTTATTTATTTCACTTAGGAGTATATCTTCAATATGTATCCATTTTCCTATGAATGAATCTATTCTCTCGCTCTTTATGGCTGAGTAATATTCCATTTTATAGAAAAACCACAACTTCTTTATCCAGTTTCCAACGGATGGGCAAATAGGTTGTTTCCAAGATTTAGCTATTACAAACTGTGCCGCTATAAACATGGGTGCACATACTTCTCTGTGATATGATTCTTTTAGTTCTCTTGGAAAGATACCCAACAGAGGGATGGCTGGGTCAAATGGAACCTCCAGTCCAAGCTCTTTGAGGTATCTCCATATTGATTTCCATAGTGGTTGCACTAGTCTGCACTCCCACCAACAATGGAGGAGGGTTCCTTTCTCCCCACAACCCCGCCAACATTTGTTATTGTGTGATTTCTTGATAGCAGCCATTCTTTGTGGGGTGAGGTGGAATCTCAGTGTTGTTTTCATCTGCATCTCTCGAATGACCAGTGATGTGGAACATTTTTTCATATATTTTCTTGCTGCTTTTACTTCTTTGTATGAGAAATGTCTGTTCATTTCGGATGCCCATTTTTGAATCGGGTCTTTATATTTTTACCCTTGCCCCTGCCCTCACTTCACCTCCTCCTCCCCTCCCCATTTACACTTTACTTCCATTTTTTCATTTTATCATATTTTTTTTCTTTTCCCTTATTACCTTTCCCTTACCCTTCCCACTTTCCCTACACTTTTAGCCCTTTTCTTCCTATTTCACATGGTCAATTATCTCATTAGGATCTTATGTCAAAATTTTGTAGTATATAATGCTATGAGTATTAGAACACATACTTAGACCATACAGTAGATACATGCAGCAGTTCTATAGAGTCATCTTCCTTGTATTGTCTGTCTGTGTTCAAATCTTTCTTATCCCTGGCAACTACTGATCTGTTCACTATCACTACATTTTTGTGTTTCCAGTAAGATCATACACATAGAATTATGAAGTATATAGCCTTTGCAGGCTTCTTTCACCCAGATACATAGATGCATTCAAGTTGCTGAACATCAATAGTTTATTCTTTTATATTATTAATATTATTAATAGTATTCCACTATAAAGTGGTGCAATGGTTTGTTTACTCATTCATTTTTTAAAGAGCATTTAGTTCTTACCAGCTTTTGACAACAAAACATGATACTGCATATACAAACTTTGTGTGACTGTTTTTATTTTCTGGAGTAACTACTCAGGATTAGGATTACATGTTCCTAAAGTATAAATTTAATTTAGTAAAATACTTACAAATAACTTTCTAAAGCTTAGCATTCCCAACAATCGTGTACTAGGTTTCCTTACCCTCACATGGTATTTTGTCAGTAATTTTTATTTAAGCCATTCTAATAAACATGTGGTGACATTTCATCATGACTTTAATTTGTATTTTTCTGAAGAATAAGGATATTAATCACCTCTTTATCTTTAATTTCCAAACGTTCATCTCCTTCAGTTAGATTGCTTAAGTTTTCAGCTCATTTTAATTGTTTGTTTTATTATTTATGAATTTGAAAGTAATTTATATATTTTGGATACAAATGCTTTGTTAGATATACGAAATGAATATTTTAACACAATTGGTAGCAAGTATTTTTTTCAGGTATCACTTACATACTAGCAAATGTTTCATTATTTTACCATTTAATAATTACAAAGGAATGTTTATATTTGTGCAATCATTACCATATATAGTGTTAGAATATGTCTATCATCTCTGAAATAAATTTTTTCTTATAATTAATTTATATTACCATTTTTCCCAATATGATTATGAAGTCATTTTCTGTTTGTATAGATTGGCTATCTTAGAAATATCAGATGAATTGAATTAGACAATATGTAATAATGTTGTCTAGATTGGTTCACTTAAAATATTTTTAATATTCATTAGTGCTGTAGCATATATTGACACTTTTTATTATTAATTTTATTGGTACATTTTAGGTATACAGTATAATGACATTCATCATTGGGAATTTGCATCATTGTGTAATCTACCTTGGTTCTTATTTTTTCCCCATTCCCCTGCTCTATCTTCAACCCCTCCATTCCTCCCTATTTACATATACTTTGTTTCAGTTTCTTTCTATTTTTTATATAAATTCAATTCCCTTCTTTCCTATCCCCTACCCCTCCCACTTTCACTTCTGCTTAGCCCATTTTCTTCTTATTTCACATTATCTATTATACCTTTTAGTCCTTATTTACACTTTGTTTCTCACACCAGAGAAACTATTCAGTATTTACACATGTGTGCTCTAGTAATTTCATTTATATCAACATATTTTTACTACCAATTAATATTTTATTATACAGATTTATTACTTTTTCTTATTTATTAATTGGTAGACATTTGTATTATTTCATTTTGGTAATACTATAAATAATGCTGCTATGAATATTCACATGCAAAAATAATATAGAAATATTTCATTTTTCTTGGCAAGATACCTAGGTACAGAATGAATAAGTTGTATAGTACCTTCATGTTAAAACATTTTTAAGAGTTGGCAAACTACTATTCAAAGAGACTGTCATTTACAACTAAATCAACAATATATGAGGGCTCTTGTTTCTCCACATCCTTACTAACACTTGTTTTGTCTGTTGTGTTTTTAAACAATAAATCCTGCTAAGTATAATCTCATTGTGGCTTTAATATCATTTCTGAAATGCCTGACACAAAGTATTCATTTTTATGTTTTAATTTCTAATCTAATTTCATTACATATGAATCATTTGTATAATTTCAATTTACTAAAAATGTTTTAAGCCTTGCTTTATTAGTCAGAATATGCCCAATTATGAACACTTGAAAAAGAATGCTATCTTTTCCATTATGTGGAATGTTATATAAATCTGGTTGGTAAATGGTGTTATTCATTTCTTCTATATTCTTGTTGATTTTCTGTTACCTAGTTTTATGTAATCAATTTTATGTATTATTGAGGCATGTTGAAGTCTTCAACAATAGATTTTATATAACTCCAGCGGTTTTGCTTTATGATACTTATTTTGATACTTTATTGTTGGGGGCATATATATTAATATTGCTATAATTCTTTGTAGAAGTTATTCTTTATTTACACAAAATATCTCTCTTTATATATGGAATTTTTCATTCCTCCAAAAAATATGTCAAATATTTAAGAGAAGGACCACGCGTTTATCTCAGTGGTGCTGCTGCCAGTCTCAAAAGTGCAAGGACCTGAGTTCAATCCCTGGAACAAAAAAATATATGTATAGTAAGAGAAGATGAAAAATAAATACTAGGTGATGCAAAGAAGAATAATGTAAGACTGATAGGAGTCCATGAAAAAGCAAGAGAAAGTATAAATGACATTTAAAAAAAATGTTCACAGAATTAAGGACAAAAACTTCCAAAACAGAATAAAATAATTTGACATACAGATCAGTGAGGCATATAGCACTCCAAATAGCCATGGTCAAAAAGAAAATCTATATATAGACATATAATAATCAAGAACCAGGAAAAATGAAAAGAAGAACAAACTACCACCAGAAGAGAAAAGAAGCAAATCACATGCAAAGGAAAGCCTATCAGAATTGCAGCAGACTTTTCAACACAAACTCTCAAGTCAAGGAGAGCCTGGAGTGAGGTATGTCAAGCCCTAAAATAAAACAACCGCCAGCATAGACTGATGTATTCTGCAAAACTCTCTTTTAAAATGGATGGAGAAATAAGATACTTCCATGACAAAAAAACACCTGAGAAATGTCATGAATACCACACCAGCACTCAAAACAATTCTAAATAATATCCTAGAAAAAGACAATGAAGATCACAGCTCCATGAGGCCTGACAGAGCAAATCCATCAGACAAAGCAAGAAAATAAAGGGAGAAGGGGAAAAATTAAAAACAGACAACAGCAGGGAAATAACTTGATGATGAAAAGTTAATATGTATCATTTATAGTCATCAATTTTAATGGCTTCAATTCACCAGTCAAAAGAAATAGACTGAAGGAATGTATTAAGAAGAAAAATCCAGGACTGGGGACTTAAGTCTGTGCTACTGTTGCCTGACTCACAAGTGCAAGGTCCCTAGTTCAATCCCAGGTATGAAAAAAGCAAAAAGCACCTAGTTCAGGAAGAAACTCATAGACTGAAAGTATGAAGGTAAAAGGTTAGAAAACACAGTTCTCAATATGACAGGAACTCAGAAAAAAAGCAGGGATACCTATCTTATTTGCAAAATATATATCAAAACAAAACTAATTAAGAGAGACAAAGAAGGTCACTACATCCTTGAGGTCACTACAATCCAAGAGGAGGAGATTACAATAATAAATATATATGCACCAAATAATAAATAATGCACACACACACACACACACACACACACACACACACAT
>NW_022900942.1:45618827-45626700 GCF_012274545.1 Fukomys damarensis
ATGCACCAATGCCCTCAACTATACAAAACAAATATTAAGGGACATGAAAAACCAAATAAACACAAATAAAATTGTAGTGTGGGAATCTCAATACCCCTTTGTCACAAGTAGACAGATCATCTAGACTAAAAATAAACCAAAAAAAAATGCTAAAACTGAAACAAGCTTTTGAATAAATGGACTTAATAGGTGTCTACAGAGTGTTCCACCTGACAAATTCAAAATGTACATTCTTTTTGGCTGCACAAGGGTCATTCTCCAAAATAGACCACATCCTAGCTCATAAAACATGTTTATGTAAAAGCAAAGAAATTGAAATTATGCCATTTATTTTATCAAACCATACTTCAATTAAACTGGAGTTCAATAGCAAAAGAAACCTCAAGAACTTCACAAGCATGCGGAAATTGAATAACACTCTCCTGAACAACCAATGGGTCACAAAGTAAATTTAAGAAGAAATTAAACAGTTTTTGCAAATAAATGATATTGCCAACACAACATACAGGACCTATTGGACACAATTAAAGCAGTTGTATGTGGAAAGTTCATAGCAATGGATGCCCACACTAGGAAGACAGGGCAAGCTCAAATTAACCACCTATTGTTGAATCTTAAGCTTTAGAAAAAGAGCAAGAGAAACCCAAAGTTCATCCAAGGAAAGAAATTATAAAGATCAGAGCAGAAATCAATGCAGTGGAGAGTAAGATAAAAATTTTAAAAAATCAAAGAATCAAATAGTTGGTTTTTCAAAAGAATAAATGAAATCAATAAACCCTTAGCCGACCTTATCAAAAAAGGAAAGAAAAAGCTCAAATATATGCAATTAGGAAAAGAAAAAGTTAAGTAACAGCAGATCTAGCAGAAATTCAGAAGACTATCAATACCTACTTGAAGAACCTGTACTCTAATAAAATGGAAAAACTGATGAAATGGACAGATTTCTAGGTAGATACGAATTATCAAAGTTGAATGAAGATATAAAAATTCTAAACACTCCAATTATAGTGAAATTGAAAACATAATTAAAAATTCACCAATAAAGAAAAAAACCAAGTCCTGATGGCCTCACTGCTGAATTGTACAAAACCTTTAGAGAAGAACTATGCCACTACTTTTTAAACTTTTCAATGAAACTGAAAGGGAAGCAACACTTCCCAATTCATTCCTAGAAGCAAGTGTTACTTTGATTTCCAAACCAGGAAAAGACCCAACCAAAAAAAGAGAACTACAGGCTAATCCCTGATGAACATACATGAAAAAATCCTCAATAAGATACTGGCAAGAAGAATACATAGAGTCATCAAGAAGATCATACACCCTGACCAAGTCAGATTCATCTAGGGGATGCAAGGGTGGATGAACATACGTAAATCAATAAATGTAATACACCATGTAAACAGCGTCAAAGCCAAAACTCATATGATCATTTCAATAGATGCAGAATAAGCATTTGACAAAATTCAACAAGCATTCAAGATAAAAAAATCCTGCAGAAAATTGGAATAGATGGTCTTTATCTCAACTTCATAAAGGTTATCTATGAAAATACAATTACTGACATCATACCAAATGATTAAAAAACTGAAAACTGTCACACTAAAATTACGAACAAGGCAAGGATGTCCATTGTCACTACTTCTATTCAATATAGTTCTGGAAACATTAGCCACAGCAATTAGACTAGAGAGAGAAATAAAAGCAATAACAATAGGAAAGGAAGAATTTAAACTGTCATTATTTACTAATGATATGATACTCTACATAGAAGATCCAAAAAACTTTTCCAAAAGATATCTAGACTTAACTGACAGATTCAGTAGAGTAGGTGGATACAAGGACAACACTCAAAAATCAATAGCCTTCTTGTACACAAATAACAGACTCATTGAGAGAGAAATTAGGGAAACAATCACTTTCACTATAGAATCAAAAAAAATGAAATATCTAGGAAACAATCTAACAAAGGAAGCAAAAGACCTGTACATTGAGAACTATAACCCTGAAAAAAAAAAGATTGAAGGGGATATATGAAAATGGAAAGACACACCTTGTCTCAGGGTATGAAGAACCAATATAGTGAAAATGACTATACTTCCAAAACTGCTATACAGATTCAGTGCAATCCCTATTGAAATCCCAACAGCATATTTCACAGAACTAGAGAAAAAAATAAAAAGATTCATTTGGAACCAGAAGAGACCTAGAGTAGCAAAAGCAATTCTAGGCAACTGAAACATGACAGAGAGTATCACAATCCCCAACTTGAAATTATATTACGAAGCCACTGTGTTAAAAATATTCCAGGAATAGTGGAATAGATTAGAAGATGCAGAAATAACACAAGACATACTCAGCTGTATCATCTTTGACAAAGAAGCCAACCATCCTCAGTGGAGGAAAAATAGCCTCTTTAATAATTGGTGTTGTTAAAACTGGATTTCAACTTGCCAAAGTTTAAAAGTAGAACCCTGCCTTTTACCATGTACTAAAGTAAAATCCAAGTGGATTAAAGATCTAAATATTAAAACAGAAACTGTAAATTGATGAAAGATAAGTTATGTAGAACTATTGAACATATTGGCATAGGAAAAGACTTTATGAACAAATCTTCAGTAGCACAGGAGCTAGCACAAAGAAACAACAACTGGGATTTCATCTTTTTAAAAAGTTTCTGCACTGTAAGAGAAACCACCAAGTTAAGAGACAACCTACAGTGTGGGGAAAAAAATAGCATCTGCTCCTCAGACAAAGGACTGTTATCTAGAATATATAAAGAACTAAAAAAAAATCAGATCCCCAAATATAAACACCTAATTCAAAAATGAGCATCTAAAATGAACAGACATTTCTAAGAGAAAGCAGTAAAAACAGCAAAAAATAAAAACCATGAAAAATATTCAACATAACTGATCATGCGAAATTCAGATGAAAACAACACTGAGATTCCACCTCACCCCAGAAAGAATGGCTGCTGTGAAGAAATCAACCAATAGCAAATGCTGGTGGAGTGTGGGGAGATAGGAGCTCTTCTTCATTGTTGATGGTAGTGCCAATTGGTGCAACCACTATGGAAATCAATGTGGAGATACAGCAAACAACTAGGATTAGAAGTCCTTTTTGACCCAGCTATTTCCCTGCTGGGTCATTTCCCAAAAGAATTAAAAGAATCTTACCACAGTGAAATATGCACATCCATGTTTATAGCAGCACAGTTTGTAATAGCTAAAACTTGGAAACAGACAATTGCCCATCAGTTAGAGACTAGATTACAAAGATATATTTTTTCTGTCAAATGGTAGTACTATTACCACTTATAGCTAAATGGATGATAATTGAGGGCATAGTCTTAAGTGAAATTAATAAGACACATGTGTGCAAATACTGTATAGTTTCTGTGGTGTATACTAAAAGTGTAAATAAGGATCAAAATATGTAATTGATATTGTGTAATAGAAAAAAGTTCTAAAAGTGTAGGGCAAGTGGGAGGGGTAGGGGAAAGGTAATAAAGGAAAACAAAAAAATAAGAGAAAAGGAAAAAAATGGAAACAAAGTCTTTGTAAATAGGGAAGGTTGGAGGGTGTAAAGAGAGGTTAGGGTAATGGGGAAAAATAAGAACCAAGATATGTCATGTAAAGGTACAAGATCCTAATGATGACTGTAACTGTATTGTATACCTAAAATGTACCAATAGTATATATATATATTATATATATATATATATGCCTTATAGGACTGCATAATTAAATACATACTATTTTATGCAAGTAAACCATAATTTATCATTTATTTAGATTTCAAGTCGATCCCTTACATATCTCTGTGTTTCTCGTTTTCTTTAGTTGCTACAATATTTATAAATCATACAATCTTTTTCAAATCAATGTTTTACCACTGAAAGAAATATGTAGAAAGTCAGCCACCACGCTGATGCCTTTTCCCACACAGTTCTTATTGAAATAGTCTTATTTATAGCCATTGGAATTTTTCAAACAACATAATAAATTCTGCTTTTATTCATGAGACATTTCTTAAAATATTTGGAGTCTATAATGTTTACTCAAGTATTTAGCATTGCAGCTCCTCATCCTTCATTTCTGGAGATTTCTATCTATTGCCACTTTTTTTTTTTTCTCTGACAAACTTTACCAACTTTCTTAGAATGTGCATATAGAAAATATTCTTCTCACATAAGGAAAGTATTGCCCCCCCGACTTTGGATATTTTTCCTTTGTTCTCAGTTTTCAGCAGTTTGATTCTGGTGTGTGGCTGCAATGATTTTATCAAATATTTATGTAGCACACATTTTTCCCTCTGTTTCTAGAAGTATAATAACTTTAATGTTAAACCTGCTAATATTGCCCCACAGGATACTGAGTATCTACTTTGTAATGACTTTTATCTCTCTGATTTAAATTGTACAACTTCTTTTGGTCTATCTTCAATTTAATTCATTATTTCTTTTATCATCTCCATTCTGCTGCCAAATCAGTCCGCTGAGTACTTTAATTGTCGTTTTGAATTCGGTTCTTCATTCTACAATTGCCATATTGTTCTATTCTACTTCTACTAAATGTTAACGCTGATAATTTTTTCCTTCCATTTACTTTCAAAATATTAATCCCTCACTTTGGGAGGAATTTTAATAATAAATAATTAATGTTTGATCACATAATTATAATATCTGTGTGATCCTCGTATTAACATGTTATTTTTTCTCCATGAGCTTTAAGATTTTTCCTAGTTCTATATATGCCAAGAAAGTTTGGAATTTATCCTGCCATTTTATTATTACATTATGAGACTCTGAGTTTAATTTTTGTAAGTCCCTTCAGTAATGTTGACATTTTATATGGTACTCTCAAACATTATTTTAGGCTGCTGGGATGGGATGGGGTTAATTTTTCAGTAGTTCTTGCTTCTACTTGTATTTGAGTATAACCTTCCAGAGTTCCAGAAAAATTCTAAGGTACAGAGACACAAATATGAGATCAGAAATTGGAAAATGGCCAAAGTGTTTTGAAATGGCAACATCCATGAGATATGAAAGGTTTGACAGTGTCTGCTATGAGATGATTTCATTTCATTTTGAGATATTAATCTAGTTCCACCTTTATTTAGCTCCCTACCCTGTGTAATTCAAGTGATTCAATACACATATCATCTCTATTTTCCTTTGGGGAAGAAAAATGGGTGAGTGAAAGCTTATAAGTTTTTTGTATTTTTTCTCCAATGCCTAAGCCTTTTTAAATTTTTTAAAAATATGTATACACATTGTCTCATCAAGAATCAGTGGAAATGTGGGTGGAGAGAAAAAGGAATGCAGTGATAAAGAAGTCTGTAGATATCAAAAAGAGAGAACAAATAAATATAAAACAAGTCCCAGAGACAATGTTGTTACCCAGAGAGCAGAGGCCTTTGTAGCTTCTTAAATCTTGAGTTTAAGACAGATGGTCAGCTTTGATTAAAGCATTTAGATGAACAACTTCTGTGAGTCCATTACAGAGAAAACATTTTAAAGACTTTTGGGATGGTTGTGGCAAATCATTTTGAGTGCTTTTTTTTTTTTATTCAGAATTTCAATACACTAAATAACTCAGTATGTTTCAATATGGAAAGAATTTAAATTGTACAAAATGTTTAATAATACTAAATTAAAATCATCAGTAGCTCAGTACCTAAAAATAGCACAGAACATCACAAAACTAGAATACCTAAAACTAATGTTATATTCTCTATATATGAGCTCTAATAATTTGTTTCTTGTGAACTGTTTTATTTCACATTGAACTGAATCACTTACAAACTTCATAACAATGTGGAGAAAGCAGGTAAGGAATCTTTCATTTTTCCCAAATTTAAAGAGAATGCCTTTGATATTTCACTACAAAAAATTATAGTTGTTGTGCTTACTAAGAATGAGCCTCCTCTGGCTTAAAACAATGAGGAGCAGGGAAAACTAGCTCTAATTTGCTCAGAGATTTTATCATAAATAAATACTGAATTTTGTAGAATACTTTCTGCATGTATTAATATAGAGCAATGTGAGAGCATCACTTTGACCTTTCAGATATAAAAGCGTGGGGTCCTTTCTACCTTGTTGCTTATTTCAGGCGATGCTTTAATTTCTAAATTCATGAAAATTTTATTCCTTCTTTTTGTTATTGAGTCACAATTTTGATTTATCATAGCCCAGAAATTGTAGCTTGTATAATAGATATTATTAGCCATTTGTTATAATGTTACTTCGTTTTTGAAATAGAAATACACATATAGTTGAATGATAAATATGCCGGTATAATACTAAATTATAAGGGTATGATATATGTGGATAGGTATGCATATATATTTGGGCACATGTACTATCTATGGATGAATGAGTACATAGATGAAGATAGGAGAGAGAGAGAAACAGAAATTGATATAGGGACTTTTGTTGTGACATCCATCAAATTATAATTTACTTTCTTTAATTCCATTTCTTAATACATTTATTATTTTCTAATTATTCTTTCTTTGAGGTATATGCTAAAGTTATCAATGGTAGACAATATCTAAAAAAAGTAGACAATATTTGCTTTGAAATTTTATCAGTCTTTGCTTTGTATTATATAATTTTAAATCTAGTGCTATGCTTCTTGGAATATTGTTTCATTTACACTTCTGTAATAATTTTCATTGTGCTTTTGCCTTAAAATTTCTGTCATATTATTTATGTTTTCATTTATCTATGCTATATTCTGAGTAATTTCCTCAGTTGAAAGCTTTAGTTTACAAGTTCTCCATGTATTTAACCTGTCTACTGTTTATTTTTTAAATTAAATTGAATTTATTGGTACATTCTAGGCAGAGAGTACAATTACATTCATTACTGGATCTTGTACCTTTACATGCCAGGTCTTGGTTCTCATTTTTTCCCCTTGTCCCCACCCTCCCTTCATCCGCTACTCCCTTCCCTACCTTCAAACACTTTAATTCCATTTTTACACTTTCTCATATTTTTTTCCTTTTCCCTTTTTCCCCTTTCCCTCTCCTTCTCACTGTCCCTACACTGTTGGTCCTTTTCTTCCTATTTCAAATTGCTAATTGTTCTGCTAGGATCTTGAGTACTATTTTAGTTTTTCACACCAGAGAAACTATTCAGTATTTGCATATGTGTGACTTATTTATTTCACTTAGGAGTATATCCTCAAAATGCACCCATTTACCTATGAATGAATCTACTTTCTCATTCTTTATGGCTGAGTAGTATTCCATTTTATAGAAAAATCACATCTTCTTTATCCAGTTTCCAACTGATGGGCAGATGGGCTGTTTCCAAGTTGTAGCTATTACAAACTGTGCTGCTATAAACATGGGTGCACATATATCACTGTGGTATGATTCTTTTTATTCTTTTGGAAAGATACCCAGCAGAGGAATGGCTGGGTCAAATGGAACCTTTAATCCTAGTTCTCTGAGGTATCTCCATATTGACTTCTATAATGGTTGCACCAGTCTGCACTCCCACCAAAAATGGAGAAAGGGTTCCTTTCTCCCCACAACACCACCAATATTTGTTATTGTTTGATTTCTTGATAGCAGCCATTCTTTGTGGGGTGAGGTGGAATCTCAAAGTTGTTTTCATCTGCATCTCTCGAGTGACCAGTGATGTGGAGCATCTTTTCATATAATTACTTGCTGCTTTTATTTCTTTGTCTGAGAAATGTCTGTTCATTTCAGATGACCATTTTTGAATTGGGTCTTTATATTTGAGGGGGTTGGTTATTTTTAGTTCTTTATATATTAAAGATAATAGTCCTTTGAGGAGCATCTGGTAAAAAGTTTTTCCCATACTGTAGTTTGTCTCTTAGTTCTTTTGATGGTTTCTTTT
>NW_022900942.1:45629858-45635243 GCF_012274545.1 Fukomys damarensis
ATATAGATATAGATATAGATATTATATATAGAGAGAAATAAAAATAATATTTTATAGCCTGCTTAGAGTTTCAAGTCGATCCCTTACATATCTCTGTGTTTCTCGTTTTCTTTAGTTGCTACAATATTTATAAATCATACAATCTTTTTCAAATCAATGTTTTACCACTGAAAGAAATATGTAGAAAGTCAGCCACCACGCTGATGCCTTTTCCCACACAGTTCTTATTGAAATAGTCTTATTTATAGCCATTGGAATTTTTCAAACAACATAATAAATTCTGCTTTTATTCATGAGACATTTCTTAAAATATTTGGAGTCTATAATGTTTACTCAAGTATTTAGCATTGCAGCTCTTCATCCTTCATTTCTGGAGATTTCTATCTATTGCCACTTTTTTTTTTTTCTCTGACAAACTTTACCAACTTTCTTAGAATGTGCATATAGAAAATATTCTTCTCACATAAGGAAAGTATTGCCCCCCCGACTTTGGATATTTTTCCTTTGTTCTCAGTTTTCAGCAGTTTGATTCTGGTGTGTGGCTGCAATGATTTTATCAAATATTTATGTAGCACACATTTTTCCCTCTGTTTCTAGAAGTATAATAACTTTAATGTTAAACCTGCTAATATTGCCCCACAGGATACTGAGTATCTACTTTGTAATGACTTTTATCTCTCTGATTTAAATTGTACAACTTCTTTTGGTCTATCTTCAATTTAATTCATTATTTCTTTTATCATCTCCATTCTGCTGCCAAATCAGTCCGCTGAGTACTTTAATTGTCGTTTTGAATTCGGTTCTTCATTCTACAATTGCCATATTGTTCTATTCTACTTCTACTAAATGTTAACGCTGATAATTTTTTCCTTCCATTTACTTTCAAAATATTAATCCCTCACTTTGGGAGGAATTTTAATAATAAATAATTAATGTTTGATCACATAATTATAATATCTGTGTGATCCTCGTATTAACATGTTATTTTTTCTCCATGAGCTTTAAGATTTTTCCTAGTTCTATATATGCCAAGAAAGTTTGGAATTTATCCTGCCATTTTATTATTACATTATGAGACTCTGAGTTTAATTTTTGTAAGTCCCTTCAGTAATGTTGACATTTTATATGGTACTCTCAAACATTATTTTAGGCTGCTGGGATGGGATGGGGTTAATTTTTCAGTAGTTCTTGCTTCTACTTGTATTTGAGTATAACCTTCCAGAGTTCCAGAAAAATTCTAAGGTACAGAGACACAAATATGAGATCAGAAATTGGAAAATGGCCAAAGTGTTTTGAAATGGCAACATCCATGAGATATGAAAGGTTTGACAGTGTCTGCTATGAGATGATTTCATTTCATTTTGAGATATTAATCTAGTTCCACCTTTATTTAGCTCCCTACCCTGTGTAATTCAAGTGATTCAATACACATATCATCTCTATTTTCCTTTGGGGAAGAAAAATGGGTGAGTGAAAGCTTATAAGTTTTTTGTATTTTTTCTCCAATGCCTAAGCCTTTTTAAATTTTTTAAAAATATGTATACACATTGTCTCATCAAGAATCAGTGGAAATGTGGGTGGAGAGAAAAAGGAATGCAGTGATAAAGAAGTCTGTAGATATCAAAAAGAGAGAACAAATAAATATAAAACAAGTCCCAGAGACAATGTTGTTACCCAGAGAGCAGAGGCCTTTGTAGCTTCTTAAATCTTGAGTTTAAGACAGATGGTCAGCTTTGATTAAAGCATTTAGATGAACAACTTCTGTGAGTCCATTACAGAGAAAACATTTTAAAGACTTTTGGGATGGTTGTGGCAAATCATTTTGAGTGCTTTTTTTTTTTTATTCAGAATTTCAATACACTAAATAACTCAGTATGTTTCAATATGGAAAGAATTTAAATTGTACAAAATGTTTAATAATACTAAATTAAAATCATCAGTAGCTCAGTACCTAAAAATAGCACAGAACATCACAAAACTAGAATACCTAAAACTAATGTTATATTCTCTATATATGAGCTCTAATAATTTGTTTCTTGTGAACTGTTTTATTTCACATTGAACTGAATCACTTACAAACTTCATAACAATGTGGAGAAAGCAGGTAAGGAATCTTTCATTTTTCCCAAATTTAAAGAGAATGCCTTTGATATTTCACTACAAAAAATTATAGTTGTTGTGCTTACTAAGAATGAGCCTCCTCTGGCTTAAAACAATGAGGAGCAGGGAAAACTAGCTCTAATTTGCTCAGAGATTTTATCATAAATAAATACTGAATTTTGTAGAATACTTTCTGCATGTATTAATATAGAGCAATGTGAGAGCATCACTTTGACCTTTCAGATATAAAAGCGTGGGGTCCTTTCTACCTTGTTGCTTATTTCAGGCGATGCTTTAATTTCTAAATTCATGAAAATTTTATTCCTTCTTTTTGTTATTGAGTCACAATTTTGATTTATCATAGCCCAGAAATTGTAGCTTGTATAATAGATATTATTAGCCATTTGTTATAATGTTACTTCGTTTTTGAAATAGAAATACACATATAGTTGAATGATAAATATGCCGGTATAATACTAAATTATAAGGGTATGATATATGTGGATAGGTATGCATATATATTTGGGCACATGTACTATCTATGGATGAATGAGTACATAGATGAAGATAGGAGAGAGAGAGAAACAGAAATTGATATAGGGACTTTTGTTGTGACATCCATCAAATTATAATTTACTTTCTTTAATTCCATTTCTTAATACATTTATTATTTTCTAATTATTCTTTCTTTGAGGTATATGCTAAAGTTATCAATGGTAGACAATATCTAAAAAAAGTAGACAATATTTGCTTTGAAATTTTATCAGTCTTTGCTTTGTATTATATAATTTTAAATCTAGTGCTATGCTTCTTGGAATATTGTTTCATTTACACTTCTGTAATAATTTTCATTGTGCTTTTGCCTTAAAATTTCTGTCATATTATTTATGTTTTCATTTATCTATGCTATATTCTGAGTAATTTCCTCAGTTGAAAGCTTTAGTTTACAAGTTCTCCATGTATTTAACCTGTCTACTGTTTATTTTTTAAATTAAATTGAATTTATTGGTACATTCTAGGCAGAGAGTACAATTACATTCATTACTGGATCTTGTACCTTTACATGCCAGGTCTTGGTTCTCATTTTTTCCCCTTGTCCCCACCCTCCCTTCATCCGCTACTCCCTTCCCTACCTTCAAACACTTTAATTCCATTTTTACACTTTCTCATATTTTTTTCCTTTTCCCTTTTTCCCCTTTCCCTCTCCTTCTCACTGTCCCTACACTGTTGGTCCTTTTCTTCCTATTTCAAATTGCTAATTGTTCTGCTAGGATCTTGAGTACTATTTTAGTTTTTCACACCAGAGAAACTATTCAGTATTTGCATATGTGTGACTTATTTATTTCACTTAGGAGTATATCCTCAAAATGCACCCATTTACCTATGAATGAATCTACTTTCTCATTCTTTATGGCTGAGTAGTATTCCATTTTATAGAAAAATCACATCTTCTTTATCCAGTTTCCAACTGATGGGCAGATGGGCTGTTTCCAAGTTGTAGCTATTACAAACTGTGCTGCTATAAACATGGGTGCACATATATCACTGTGGTATGATTCTTTTTATTCTTTTGGAAAGATACCCAGCAGAGGAATGGCTGGGTCAAATGGAACCTTTAATCCTAGTTCTCTGAGGTATCTCCATATTGACTTCTATAATGGTTGCACCAGTCTGCACTCCCACCAAAAATGGAGAAAGGGTTCCTTTCTCCCCACAACACCACCAATATTTGTTATTGTTTGATTTCTTGATAGCAGCCATTCTTTGTGGGGTGAGGTGGAATCTCAAAGTTGTTTTCATCTGCATCTCTCGAGTGACCAGTGATGTGGAGCATCTTTTCATATAATTACTTGCTGCTTTTATTTCTTTGTCTGAGAAATGTCTGTTCATTTCAGATGACCATTTTTGAATTGGGTCTTTATATTTGAGGGGGTTGGTTATTTTTAGTTCTTTATATATTAAAGATAATAGTCCTTTGAGGAGCATCTGGTAAAAAGTTTTTCCCATACTGTAGTTTGTCTCTTAGTTCTTTTGATGGTTTCTTTTGCAGTGCAGAAGCTTTTTAATAAAATGAGATTCCATTGTTGATTCTTTCTGCTAGTTCCCATGCTACTGAGGATTTGTTCATAAAGTCTTTTTCTATGCCATTGTCTTCTAGAGTTCTGCCTAACTTATCTTCCAGCAAGTCTAGTGTTTTTGTTTTTATATTTAGATCTTTAATCCACTTGGATTTTAATTTAGTGCATTGTACAGATGAAGGTCTAGTTTTAATCTTTGGCAGGTTGAGATCCAGTTTTTCCAACACAATTTATTAAAGAGGCTATCTTTCCCCAGTGGGGACTATCAGCTCCTTTGTCAAAGATGAGGTAGCTGAGTGCATCTGGAGTTGTTTTTGTGTCTTCCAGTCTGTTCCACTGATCCTCAGGCCTGTTTCTTTGCCAGTACCATGCTGTATTTATCACAGTGGCTTTGTAGTATTGTTTCAGATTGGGAATAGTTGTACCCACTGCCATGTCTCTGTTTTCTAGGATGGCTTTTGGCTTTTGCTATTCTAGGTCTCTTATGGTTCCAAATAAATTTTTGGATTCTTCTTTCTAGTTCTGTGAAGTGTTGGGATTTCAATTGCTGTTGCATTGAATCTGTATAGCAGTTTTGGTAGTATGGCCATTTTCACTAGGTTGATTCTTCCGACCCAGTAGCAGGGGACATCTTTCCATTTTCTTATATCCTCTCTATCTCTTTTTCAGAGTGCTATAGTTTTCAGTGTAGAGGTCTTTTGCTTTTTTTGTTAGATTGATTCCCAGATACTTCTTCTTTTTTTGGGGGGATGCTATTGTCAAAGGAATTGTTTCCCTAATTTCTCACTAAGTGAGTCTGTAGTTTGTGTACAAGAAGGCTATTGATTTTTGGGTGTTCACCTTGTATCCAGCTACTCTGCCAAAAGTGTCTGTCAAGTCGAGAAGTCTTTTGGTTGAGTTTTTTGGGTCTTCAATGTAGAGTATCATATCATCAGCAAATAATGACAGTTTAACTTCTTCCTTTCCTGTCTTTATTGCTTTAATTTCTTTCTCTTCTCTAATTGCTGTGGCTAATGTTTCCAGAGCTATATCGAAGAGGAGTGGTGATAGTGGGCATCCTTGTCTTGTTCCTGATTTTAACATGAAGGTTTTCAGTTTTTGGCCATTTAATATGATGTTGGCTGTTGGTTTGTCATAGATAGCCTTTATGAAGTTGAGATATAGACCATCTATTCCAATTTTTTGCAGAGTTTTTCTTTTTTTTTTT
>NW_022900942.1:45635924-45642937 GCF_012274545.1 Fukomys damarensis
TATATATATATGTGTGTGTGTGTGTGTATATATATATATGTGTGTGTATATATATATATATATATATATAAAGACTAATAATAGTATGTTATGCATCAATAGCATCAACAGCTTTTCCAGGTTCTTTGAAGAGTTTTTATCATGAATTGGTGTTGAATTTTGTCAAATGTTTTTTCGGCATCTATCGAGAGGATCATGTGGTTCTTGTCCTTGAGTTTGATAATATAGTGCATTACATTTATTGATTTATATATTTTGAACCATCCTTGCATCCTGGAAATAAATATGACTTGGTCAGAATGTATGATCTTCTTGATGATCCTCTGTATTCTGTGTGCTAGTATCTTATTGAGGATTTTTGCACATATATTCATTAAGGAGATTGGCCTGTAGTTCTCTTTTCTAGTTACATCTTTCCCAGGTTTGGGAATCAAAGTAATATATGCTTCCATGAATGAATTTGGAAGTATTGCTTCCCTTTCAATTTCATTGAAAAGTCTGAAGAGTAATGGCAGTAGATCTTCTCTAAATGTCTTGTAAAATTCAGCAGTGAATCCATCAGGACCTGGGCTTTTCTTTGTTGGTAAGTTCTTAATTACATTTTCAATTTCACTGATTGTAATTGGGGTGTTTAAAATGTTTTTATCTTCTTTGTTCAACTTTGATAATTCATAAGTATCTAGAAATCTGTCCATTTCTTCTGTGTTTTCCATTTTATTAGAATACAGGTTCTCCTAATATGTATTAATGATCCTCTGGATTTCTGTGAGATCTGTTGTGACTTTGCCTTTTTCATTCCTGATTGCATGAATCTGAGCCTTTTCTTTCCTTTTTTTGATAAGGTTAGCTAAGCGTTTATCAATTTATTTATTCTTTCAAAAAACCAACTATTTGATTCATTTATTTTTTGTATCATTTTCTTAGTTTCCATTGCAATGATTTCTTCTCTAATTTTTATAATTTCCTCTCTTTTTCAAGCTTTGGGTTTTTCTTGCTCTTGTTTTTCTAGGAGTCTAAGAGTTATCGTTAAGCTGTTTATTTGAACTTGCTCTGTTTTCCTAATCTGGGCATTCAGTGCTATGAATTTTCCCCATAGAACTGCTTTCATTGTGTCCCATAGATTCCTGTATGTTGTACTGGCATTTTCGTTTATGTGTAAAAACTGTCTGATTCCTTCTTTAATTTCCTCTGTGATCTATTGATTGTTCAGGAGAGTGTTGTTCAATTTCCATGTGTTTGTGAAGTTCCTACCATTTCTTATGCTATTGATCTCCAGCTGTATTGCACTGTGATCTGATAATATACAGGGAATAACTTAAATTATTTCACATTTATACAAAGCTGCTTTGTGAAATAGTATATGATCTATCTTGGAGAATGACCCATGTGCAGCTGAAAAGAATGTATATTCTGATTTTGTGTGGTGAAACACTCTATAGACATCTAATAAGTCCATGTGTTCAAAAGCTTGGTTCACTTCTAGTATTTCATTGTTGACTTTTTGCCTAGTTGATCTGTCTATTTGTGATAGTGGTATGTTTAGATCCCCCACTACAATTGTATTAGTGGCTATTTGGTTTTTCATGTTACTTAATACTTGTATTATAAAGTTGAGGGCATTTATATTTGTTTCATATATGTTTATGATTGTCTTCTTTTCGTCTTGAATTGTTCCCTTTACAAGGATGTAGTGTCCTTCTTTGTCTCGTTTAATCAGTTTTGGTTTGAAATTTACTTTGTGAATAAGATTGCTACCCCTGCTTTTTTCTGGGATCCTGTTGGGTGGAGAATTGTTTTCCATCCTTTCACTTTCAGTCTATGGGCTTCTTTTTGCACTAGGTGTGTTTCTTGTACACAACATATTGTTGGATTTTGCTTCTTAATCCATTCTACAATCTATTTCTCTTGATTGGTGAATTGAGGCCATTGACATTGATAGTTATAACTGGTATGTACTGACTTATTATCGTCATGTTATTGTCCTTTTGTTGACTCTTTTTATTTTTTGTCCTCTCCTTTTAGTTTCTTGCCCTGGCTCTTTGATTTGTTCTGTTGGGTCTCCTGTTGTGATCTTCATTGCCTTTTTCTAGGATATTGTTTAACATTCTTAGTAGTGCTGGTTTAGTATTCATGAAGTTTTTCAAGTGTTCTTTGTCATGGAAGTATCTTATTTCTCCATCCATTTTGAAAGAGAGTTTTGCAGGATACATCAGTCTTGGTTGAAGATTGTTTTTTTTTAGGACTTGAAATACCTCACTCCAGGCTCTTCTTGACCTGAGGGTTTGTGTTGAAAAGTCTGCTGTGATTCTGATGGGCTTTCCTTTGCATGTGATTTGTTTCTTTTCTCTTACTGCTTGTAGTATTTTGTTCTTCTGTTGGGTTTCTGGGATCTTGATTATTATATGTCTAGGTATAGATTTTGTTGGGTTGTGGCTAGTTGGAGTCCTATATGCCTCACTTATCTGTATGTCTAATTCTTTCCCTCTGTTTGGGAAGTTTTCTATCATTAATTCTTTGAACAGCTTTTTTAAGTCATTTGCACTTTCCTCTGGTGCTTCATGGATTCCTATCAGTCTTATGTTATTCTTCGTTGCAACATCTAGGAGTTGTTGGATCAATTTCTCATGCTCCCTTACTGTTTTTAATAGACCTCTCTCTTTTCACGGTCACTGTCTGTGATCCTATCTTCTATGTCTGAAATTCTATCTTCTCAATCTTTTATTCTGTTTCATACACTTTCAGTAGAGTTTTTAATCTCCTGGATATCCATTTTAATCTGTTTAGTGGATTTCATTTCTTTCCTATGTTGAGTGTTCATTGTTTCCATTTCTTTCTTATTCTGGGCCTTCATGGTTTCTATTATGTTCCTAAGCTCATCTATTTTTTTGTCAGTTTCTGTTCTGGAGTCTTGAATCATGTCTTTCATTTTGCCTACCATCTTTGTGGTTATCTGGGAAACTATTTCTGTTTTGAATTTTTCTAGAGCTTGATTGATTAGTTTTGTTACTTCCTGTGCTGTGAGTTTGAGTGTCCTGGAGGTTCACTATCTGATTTTTCATCCTCCTTTGCCCTACTGTTTGCCATAGGTGGACTGGAAGTCTGTCTTTGTGTCTTGCTTAAGTGTTTTCTCATCTTTATTTTTGCTGTTAGGTTGCCCTTGATTCAATACTGGATCATTAAATCTTCCTGATATCATTGCATCCTAGCCTTTGATTTTCTAATGACTTAATTGCATTCTCATTTTTATAGTTGAGAAAACAACTCATTAAATCAGTTCCTATCCTTTATCCCAATTGATACAATCAAAAACACAATAGGATCAATCACCACCCTTTATATCCCCCCATGCCTCTGTAGAGTGTGTCCAAGGACTGGCTCAATCAGGGGATTTAAGGGGGGGAGGGGTGATGGTGCTTAGTGACACCCTAGCGGCTACCCTCTTGGCACTGGGTCGGAGCCAATCAGAGGTGCCCCCTGGAAAAGGTGCAGCTCCGGAGGAGGCCCATATATTGTGTGGCCACACAGCAGAGAGGGCTCTGGGTCTAAGCTGGGGCGATGTTGGGAATGAAACTCACCCTCCTGGTGCTGGGTTGGAGCCAATCAGAGGCTCCTGTTTTTAATATTATCTGTAAATAATGTCACACTATGTTCCATCTGCTTGTCTGATTTATTTTTCCTTTGTAGATAATATATTTTTTCATTAATTTAAAACATTTTTCTTTTTATCATTAGGAAGATGGAAGAAGTTTATATAGTATTTTTAATTTTTTTTTCCTTTCCTTCTCATTACATCAGATTGAGAGTTTGTCAGCTTATTCAAGGC
The DNA here is from genome assembly GCF_012274545.1 of Fukomys damarensis. Lineage (NCBI taxonomy): Eukaryota > Metazoa > Chordata > Mammalia > Rodentia > Bathyergidae > Fukomys > Fukomys damarensis. The sequence continues at coordinate 45,639,748 of NW_022900942.1, forward strand.
TTCTTTCTTCAGTTCAAATTTTTTTTCTTCTATTATTTCTGTAATTATTGACGCTTTCTTCACACCCCTGAAATTGTAGTTTTCCCTCTTTGGAACTCCTATGATTTCAGTGTCATACCTCAACTTTCTCTGGGATAGTAGTATTGATGGTTTTCTGTTTTCAATTCATGTTTTCTTGCATTTCTTGTACTCATTTAGTTCACTTATGTGGATCTTAAAAAAAAGGGATCTTATCCCTTACTTTACATAATGTTTGTCTTAGCTGAAAATCATATTTTAGGTCTGAAAATATAATTTTTGCTGTACTTGGAATATTTGTGGACTTCATTTTTAAATTCAAATTTTATCTGACTCATATAATGATTTTATTTCACTTGGCATTTGTTGTGCTTTTCTGCCTTATCTTCCCTTTTCTATGTCTTGTATTACCCCTTAGATGAAGTGAGGGATGTTTTACTTTCTTTTGTTCATATAATCTGGCTCAAGCCTGATTTCTGTCTTTTTTCTAACTCTCTTAAATTCTACAGGTGCTAGAAGGTACACAAATCATTGTTGCCTTGGGTTAAATGAGTTACCAGAAAACTCCTCTCTTCTTTTTGAGAAGTGGAAAAGGAGTCTTTGCTCTCAAATTCCTATTCTGTCACTGCAAAATTAGGAAGACAACTGTTTCCTGTTCAAAGTGGTCTGATAGAGAACTGTCAAATGATATCCACAGATCTCTGGAGACACTTCTCAGAATCTGCTGCTTTTGATCGCTGCTCCATATGTTCTCTGATTAGACAAAATCTTGTGTCATCTAGGACCAAACAAACCATGGGTGCAACAAAGAAAGTTAGAACTACTACTGACTTTACTCAGAATGCATCATTGAGAAATAAAAACATAAAGAGTTTGGGAGAAATTTCAAGGCAAACAGTATAATGGAGAATTATTATAATGAGAATAAAGAGATTAGAAGAATATTGAACAATGAATTTCAAATTATGTAAAGCAAAGCAAAGATCAATAAAATTTTAAATAAAATTTAGAAAACAATGTCTAACAGTAAACTTAATTACATTGAGGATTTTATTTTCAGAAATAGAATAATCAGAAAAAAAGGGCACAGATAATCCCTCCTTAATGAGATTATTTTCAGAAATCCTAATCTCTCTTCTTTTAACATGTACACACAGAGATTTCAGTGATTCAGGTATATGAAAATTAGAAGTCAAAGGTTCAGAAACTTGTTCCACAGCAATGAAGTGTTATTAGGATTTCATGCGAAGGAAAATAATTATGGAGAGACTTAATTGAACTTCCCTAGAGGCAGGAGAATCTATATTCTATGTGAGTAGGCATTTATGTGTGTGACTATAGATGTTTGAATGTTTATATACTTCTGTGGATTGTATTCGAAAAGAGGCTTAAGGGTAAGCATGCAGCATTGAATTTCATCCCTCCGAGGTTACTGGGACAATTCACTCAAAGTAGCAGGATAATTTGAAAACTTGTCTGTTGAATGGGAGAAGATGACATTAATTATGATGTTAGATCAAAGCAGGATTTCCTGGGGTTGCATAGGAGCTGAGAGAATGTCTTAAAACACTTACTATGTTCCTTAATCTTAGTTTGGGTCTAATGAAAGCATAGCTCACAGTGAACCAAACATGCCTGCATACTTTCTCACAAACACACTCATGCACACACATACAGCCAGAACTACCCCTCAGATTACTATATAGAAACCTGGCAAATAGAAGGTTTCTGAGAAATGGCAATACATTTGCCCCAGTACTGATGCAAGAGTAGAACTATTGATTTAGTCAGGCCTATAGAGAAAAGTAAATGAACTTCCCTCAAAAGAATATGAAATTTCAGGAGAATAAACATGATATACCTACAAAAGAAGATAAAGGAAGATTAAGCTAAGAGCTCATTATTTCTCAGCTGTGTGATTTAAAAAGGAAATTCTGAAATTCTAGGCATAGAACCCCCATGGGTTTCCCTATTAGAATAAAACAAATGGTAATAGCCTACATTATTTTTGTCCTTGGAAGATAGAAGTGAGTAAAATCTTAATGAGTCTTAATTGTGGGCGATGATGGTGAGAGGTGAGTAGCAGAGACCTTGTGTGTGAAGTTGCTCCTCAGGCTAGAAAACCCAAGTGTGAGAGCTAAAATTGAAGAGACTATTTTTGTTTATTCTTGACAGTTAATTAGAAAAGTAAGTAAATCTTGTTTTGAAGATATAGAGCCAACATTTTCTCTAGTTAATGCTGTAAGGTAGAGAGGAGTTACACTTGCTGAGGTGAATTGAGATTTCTCAATATCTTTCTCCTTCAAACTCCTGAAGAAGAGGTCAAAATCTTCCAATGTTCCTTTGAAACGTCAAAACTGAAGTTTAATAACACTACCTCCTGCAGACAACTCTGAATACCAAACGAGGCTAGAACTCTGCCCGTCAGGTTTGCTTCTGTCTGACTGAATGAACTTTCAAGGGCAGGCAAGTCTCTTTGTTGGGCATGGAGGATGTAACTGAGAACTTCTTACTGATTTAAACTAACTGGAAAGGAACAGTCATCTGAATTAGTGATTAATGTAAATTATTGAACAGTCTTGAAAATTTCATTCTAAGATGTCTATAAACAGTGAAGAATAGGTGGATACAAAAAGACATGCTCTTTGTCAAGCAGTTCCATGAACTTAACCTGGGTGTACTTTAGTGTGTAGACTATTATATTAAAGTAAATGTTAGGGTGTGAGCTCATACAGCAAGTGACTGTCCTTTGGAGGCCTTGTTTATAAATCACTAGCCAGTAGTTATTTTCTGACAATGTATCAGTGGAACATTTACTGACCAAAACAAGCCTTCAGCTTGAGAAGACAGAAATTTAAAACTTTCTAAATCTGTAGTGTTTTGAACCATGTTGTAGGATGAATTGTTTCTCTTGAAAGCATTCATGCATTGAAGTCCTAGATTCTAATACCTCAGAATATAACTGTATTTGAAAATGGGGTCTTTAAAGACAATTAAATTAAATTAAGCTTATAAATTTGTCCCTAATCCAGTGAAATTGGTGTCCTGATAAGAAGAGAAAATCAAGACACACACACACACACACACACACACACACACACACACACGAGCGAGAGAGAGAGAGAGAGAGAGAGAGAGAGAGAGAGAGAGGGCGGGGGGGGGAGAGAGAGAC
>NW_022900942.1:45642963-45663319 GCF_012274545.1 Fukomys damarensis
CACACACACACACACACACACACACACACACGCGAGAGAGAGAGAGAGAGAGAGAGAGAGAGAGAGAGAGGGAGGGAGGGAGGGAGAGAGAGACATGGAGACATGTTCATATGAAGAAACAGGGACAGACAGACATGTATGAGCTAAGAGAGGGAGGTCAGAGAAGAAACCAACTCTATTGGCACCTTGATCTCAGATTTCTAGAAACTGGTGTTGTATTATTTAAGTAAATCAGTTTGTAATGCTTTGTTATGGCAACCGGTTATAACAAACTGGCTCCCCACATATGCTGAAGGCTTAATCCCCAGTGTGGCTTTATTTGGAGGTAGAGGATATAGATCTCATAGGATTAGTGTTCTTAAAATACTCCAGAAAGCTTGTACTCCTTTTCTGTGTACATAAAGAAGAAACCATGAAGAGGGTACAGCAAGATGGCCATCATCTACAGCCAAACAATGAATCCTCAAAGCAAAATTTATGGTGTTGACACCTTGATCTTGGACTCTTCTAAAAATGAATTTTGGTTGTTTAAGGTATCCATTTTTTAGTATTTTATTATGGCAACCTGAGCAGACTAATGCATAATCCTAGAAATATTTGTCATATATGTAAAATTTAGAAAATGAAAAAATGGAAATAAAGTGTTTGTAAATAGGGAGGGGAGGAGGGGATGAAAGGAGGGAAGGGACAAGGGAAAAAATGATAATCAAGACCTGTCATGTAAAGGTACAAGATCCCAGTAATGAGTGTAACTGTACTGTATATCTAGAATGTACCAATAAACTCAGCAAAAAGAAAAGAAAAAAAATAGTTATGTTTCTGTCATAAGTCCAGTTCTAGTCCTCTTCCAATGATTGGAAACTAGAAATTATATATAAGAATTAAATAGATTTTATATTAAAAAGGATATTTAAACAGATAATCAGTAAGTATCAATTTTTTGAGCAGTGATATATATCTTTTGACAGTGGGTTCCAAAACCTTTTTGCCGTAATATTTTTACCCTCAAGGGTTTTTAATTTGAGTTGAAATTTATTATTATTTTATGTATATTTAATTTTATTTCACATTTGCAATTGCTATTCTTAATATTAATCCATATTACAATACATTTACATTTTTGTGGACCTTTCAAAGCACTTGTATAAGTTAGTTATCTCATCTACATCTCTTCTAAGCCAGGGACACAGATGAAGGACAGAGAACATACATTTCACATGTATGCTGTTGTTTGAATACACCCTCCACAAAATTTTAAAAAATTCATTTTCTCCATTAAGTTTATTGGTACATTTAAAGCAAACAAAACAGTTACATTTATCATTGGGATCTTGTGCCTTTACATGGCCTTTCTTGGTTCTTATTTTTTCCCCATGCCTCTGCCCTCCTTTCACCCCCTTCACTCTTCCCTATTTACAAAGACTTTACTCTGTACAAAATTTAAGTACTGCCAATGTGACAGCATTGCAAGGTTAGGTCATAGGTCAAGGTTAGGTCAAAGGTGTTAGGCCATGTGACCTCAGATTCCATGTTAGTGAGATTAAGGACCTTATAAAAGAAACTTCCCAAAGCAGTTGACTAGCTTCTCCCTGACTCTTTTGTCTTTTGCCATATGTGGGTGCAACAAAAAGACCCAAGACAGACACTGAATATTGGTTCCTTTGTCTTAGACTTTCCAGCCTCAAGAACTGCCAAAACTAAATTTCTGTTCCTTATAAATAACCAAAACTAGGAAATTTTTTATAGCAAAGCAAAACATACTAAGACACATTGGGAAACTGACTTTTGGGTGTTAAACAACTGGCCTTAGAAGCAAGAGGGATATCGACCCACTTGTAGTGATACTTATATTGAAGAGAGAAGATGAAGGCTTTTACACCTGCTCATAAACCTTACAGTCTTTTAAAAATGACCTCTTTTTAGTTTTTGCTTATATGAATACAACTTTAAAATCATACTTAAAACACAATCATAAATCTTTTTCAAAAACTAATAGAATCCAGCTTTCTGAAACCAAGCCCAATACCATGCGAATATTCCTTCCAACCCTTTCCATGGGAATCCACTGGATTGGCGTATTGTCATCAAGAAGAAAATGCAGATTACTGGTTCAACCTTGGGTACAAATGCCACCTTGGAGATAAGAAGAAAGTTAGCAAAACTGTTCTTTTTTCCAACTGGCCTCTTTCTGGGAGAAGACAGACAATATAAGAAAGAAGTGGTATGTTAAACAAGCTTCCACATTAACTTCCAGAATTTCAAAGAATTTACCCTATTAAGAATCCACACTATTGGTCACAGTGGGAGGGAGTACACTCATGCACAAATATTTCACTATTTAGTTAAAGAGGCAAAATTAAGACATTGTCAGATATAATTTGTATTTCAAGCAATGTTCAGCACTTGCCCAACAAAAAATATTGATATTCAATGCACTCAAGCCTTCAGCCTCTTACAGACTACTGACAGCACCCAAAATGAGAAGTAAAGAAGACAGTATGTGAGTATTTGTAAGTAGTAAGTTTAATACCTTTGATTTTTAACTGTGATATGTCAGAGGTTTCAAAATTAATTTCCAAACTTGGCTGTAAATAAAAATCAACTCAAATTTGAACTAACATACCACCCATGTGATTCTTGTATGAGAAAAAAATGCTTTAAGAAATAAATGCATATCATTCAGAATAAAAGTCTCAAAGTAAAACAAAATATCTCAAGGTAAGAGTGAGAATTAAGCAATTCAAAATAAATCAAAGTGAATGCTGATAACACCAAGGACTATAGTATAAGTTTTAAATATGGACTACTGAGGTGGGGGGCAGGGATTTAATTTAGTGGTTTCACTGCCTGCCTCATAAGCTCAAAGTTCCATTCAATCCCCAGTACAAAAAAAAAAAAAAAAAAAAAGATAAAAAAAAAAAAAAAGATAAAAAAAAAAAAAAAGATAAAAAAAAAAAAAAAGATAAAAAAAAAAAAAAAGATAAAAAAAAAAAAAAAGATAAAAAAAAAAAAAAAGATAAAAAAAAAAAAAAAGATAAAAAAAAAAAAAAAGATAAAAAAAAAAAAAAAGATAAAAAAAAAAAAAAAGATAAAAAAAAAAAAAAAGATAAAAAAAAAAAAAAAGATAAAAAAAAAAAAAAAGATAAAAAAAAAAAAAAAGATAAAAAAAAAAAAAAAGATAAAAAAAAAAAAAAAAAAAAAAAAAGATGAATAAATAAAATAAAATACGGACTACTGAAGAAATTCAGAATAGCATGAAAGTAAACAGTCTAAACCACTGTAGCAAAACTGTAAAAGAAGGGTAAAAATGCAAAACATAATTTGAATGTCTCTTTCGTAGTAGCGGTAAATAAAGGTGTGAGAAGTTTAGAATAGTAACCAAGGTTCATTGTCACATCAGAGTAGCTAACTTTGGACAAAATGACCCAGGGATTTCTACTTTTGATAAGCTGGCTTGGGGATTCTGATGGTGGTAATGGCCGGAAAGGCTTTTAGTAATTTAGAGGACTATTTCTGAGCCAGAAATAAAGGTGTGTGCCACATGTGAAAATGCTCGCTCCCCTTGCCCATATTTCCTAGAACTCTACTAGATAATCTTATGCAAAGACACTTCTGTATTAATTCCAGTTCATGTGGCACAATAAAACAAGAGTTTCTAGAGGTTGATTCTGAAAATGATGTGAACTTGAACTTTAGTTTATTTATGAAATATGTGGATTGCACTGGATGTAATAGTATTGATGGTTTAAAATTTAAGTTATGCTTTAAAACATTATAAGTACTACTAAGGAATGATAGAGAAAATAAAGGTTTATGTTTGAAAAAAACAGATTCCTACCATCTGGATAATTTGACACAGGTGTATAGATGAAAAATGGAGGTATGATTTTATTTCTACAAGTCCTTCTTACTCGTGAAATCCTTTGTTCACACAGGACACATAATAAATGCAATAAAAATAAGGGGTATTTTTCTTTCTTTCTTTTTTGTGTACAAAGGCAGTGGGTCTACGAAAACAAAGCTCCTTGGGTATACCTTGGGAATAAGGGATAAAATGAAATGAGAAATGAAATAATTTTGTGCTACCCTGGACTGGCAATCATTGGCTAAGAGGTCAGATCTTAAATTTGAATGCATGGAATAAATGAATCCAAACACATTTTTCAGAAGGCTTACTGAAAACAAAATAGGAAGGATTTGGTGACAAGGGGAAGAGAGGGCAGAAGGAATAAAAAGTGGAGGAAAAGTTTTATGATAATTTTATAGTCACAAAATCATCAACTTTCAGGTTTGGCGGCAACCCCAAAGGCCACTCCTGCCAATCACTCATCTGATGCTTGAAAACTTTAATTTTATTTTCCTCCAGTGAGATGATTCTATGTCTGAAAGCTCTGCTTTCTCTCCATGGAAATATCCAGCTGTAAAATGTTTTGAATCTTTCTGAGCTTCTTTTTTTTTTATAGGAACCAATAATGACTTAAATCTCACCTCTTCTGTTCACATCAGGCTTTATATTGAGATTCACTGTCACACACACATGCACACATTTCTACCCCCACAAATGGTGTTTCACTTTATTTATAAGTTGATCCCTATTTTTTCTCATTAAAAAAATGCTATGGCTCTTCATCTCAATTTGCATCCTCTGAAATTCCATTAGTTGTCTTATCTTTCTTAAAATATGGAGCTCAGATTTGGCCAATTATGATTGTTGAATGATTTTAAAACCAATATAGTTTAGTCTTCTCCTAGTTTTTAATATTTTACATGGGTCATTGTTCTTCAAAACCAACTCAAACTTTTTGCTAGCCTCTTCTGTGGAAATTAACTTGTACAAATGAAGTAAATTTATATCTCATGTTTTGCAGCAAGTATCACATCTTTATGCATTAATATTTTATATCTTGATTTAATTCATAAGTGCAAATTACCCGGTATAGTGCCTTGTATGAAATCATTAAAATCACATCAGGATGTGGTAGTACATACCTATAATCTTAGCCACTGTGGGCGGCTAAGACAGGAGGATCACAAGTTCAAGTCCAGTCTGGGCAATTTATTAGTTTAGGCAGAATCTTTCCCCTTTCCCTAAAACTTTCTTCAATTAATTTCACTAATACATTTACCAGTATTTATGATTGTAGAACCTATTACTTACCCAAGTAATTAGCTATATAGCTATTCCATTTTTTCTTATAATTTGCAAAATAGAACTTGACAACTGCCCTATTAAAATACAGATTTGTTATACCTACCTGAGTTACACCATATCACAGACTAGCAGGAGAACAAATTATGCCTCACTTATTTTTTTCCTTAGAGAATGTATATTGGGTCCAATGGACATGAATTTTTTTCTAATAATTTATGCACTCTAACTACCATAGGTCCTCCAAAATAAGACCAACTGAAAAATAAGCTCTAGCTTGATTTTCCAGGATGCTTGTAATATAAACCCTTCCCCAGAAATAGGCCTCAGAGAAGATCATCAGCTGGATGGACATATTTAGGACATCTGTTGCAACACACAATGTATGTACTGTATTGAATTATAAAATAAATATAAATAAATATATCATGGATGCTAATACGTAAATAAACAATAATATAAATTATAATTCAGTGTTTTTAAATACCCACATGAGCGCCTTTGATGGAGAGGTACACATCTATGTAAACAGATGAACTCGAGATGGTACAGGTCTTGCCAAATGATGAGCTGGAGTACAGACACAGTGCATCAATAACATGTGCCCTTGATAGCTAATAAAATCATTATATTTCAACTTGCTTCAAACAGATACTGTGAGGACTGGTTAGTCTTAGTCTTTATGAAATGATTATTTCAAGAACTGGTAAAATAACCACAAAAATGCTTTCCTGATGAGGCTTACTATTCTGGGTCGCACAGAAGCATTTTCCATCCACCTCTGAAAGGTGGAGCTATTTTACCAGCATCTAGAGGCTTTTCATCACTTCGGGATCTAGGGTTTCCCCCTTTCCTAGTGTCCACGTATTATAGGTCATATCAGGAAAGGTTGGGAAGAGGATTAAAGTGTAATCATTTCTGAAACATGTCAGAGGATCTTTCCTCTCAAGAATTTAGTGTCTTGTCTTTATAGCTTTTATTTTTATTGGTACATGTTTGTAGTACATAGTGATTACATTCTTTGTGGGAGTTGTTACATATACAGAACACATCCTAGTTTACTTTTTCCATCCTCTTTCCATCCCTCCATTTCTTAATCCCCATCCCACTTGAGAAAGATCTATGTTCCTACTTCCTATTATCCATCTTTTGTTTTGCTCTGTATTTATATTTTGGGCTTCTCATATAAAGTAAACTATATGATTTATAAGCTTGTGTGTTTCTGGTTTATTTCAGGTTTAGTCTTAATGTGCACCCAATTTCCTACAAATAACTCGTTTATCTTTCTTTATGGCAGAGTAATATTTCATTATGTATAAATACCATAGTTGCTTTGTGAATTCATCCATTGATGTACATATAAGCCACTTCCAAGAGTTAGCTAGTACAATTGTACTATAAAAATGGAGATCAAGGGTCAGCAATTTAGCTCAGTGCTGCCTCCATCTGCCTGGCAAGCACAAGATCCTGAGTTGCAGCCCCAGTACCAAAAAAATAATAATAAAATAAAATAAAGGAAATCATTTAAATTCAAGAAGCTTTGGCTTTGTGAATTGACTTCAGTCTGAATGTCATATAAGGGTGAATTTTCTATATCATGTGACCTCAATTCAGGACTCTGGTCAGCAAACACAGAGGTTATGGATTATAGTATAAGTATTAAGCAGCCTAACCATTTATTTTGGCTTTGAAAAACTTTGTCAATGGGTCATTTTCAGAAGATCAAGCTGCTTTGGCAACTCTTCATCTTTGTTGTCAAGGTTTCCTCAGACCTAATGGAATTACTGAATTCAAATCAGTGGCTCTGTCACATTTATGCCCAGTCCAAATCAATTGTTTCCTTGGTGCTGAGGCTTTTACATGAAGTGATTCCCAGTGTCATGGTAAAAGGAATATGCTCAGAACCAGACTGGAGAGCAAACCATAGAGAAGCTCACACATTGTAAATTCTACTTGCCCAACTCCTCAGATCCCTTCCTCTGTGCTAAACCAAGAAATATATGTGAACATATACTTTAATTTAACTGAGACAGACTACCACAAAGTCAAATCAGTTCACTGAGGCAAGCAAAGAGGACAGCGTACAGCAGTTCGAGCTCACAGTTCCTCCGGGTCTCTGGTGAATACACTCCTGTCAGTGCATTTATTTATTCTGATGATGTCCTTCCTTCCTCAATATAGCAACCTCTGAAGTTTTCACTAAATCCTTTTATAATGATACAGATTACAAAATGTTGCATTTATTGTTGGATTAAGATGACTTCTACCAAATTTGGTTTTGTGATTGGCAGCCTAGGCCATGCTGGGATCTGTTCCTAGTTGTGTATCGGAGCCAGTGGACGGTAAATGGGGATGCAGAGGGAGTTTGCAAACCCATACAAAATAACTGATGAGGCAATGTTTTGCATCAGAAGGAGCGGAGGAGCTGATTTTGATTTTGCTGGTGCTAGTAACTCAGTGGCATTTGGTTGTTACATAGTTTATTACGTTGTATAAACCATTTCAAATAGTTATCTTCCAATATTTAAATTTATTCTCTTTTTGCAGTCAATTTTCTGGTTTTCATATACAAAATCTCATGCGAATAAAAATTCAAGTTTTGCCTTAAATCCAGGAAATCAAAATACTTTTGTCTTATTTTCCAAGTTATCAGCCAGAATGTCAGGCGATGTTTAGAAAATTTTTTGTTTTGTTTCAGATAATAATATCAACTCTTATTTTCAAATTTGTGTCACTTAAATTCTTTTATTTTTAATTAAATTTTAATATGCATTTGTGGATTTTTAAAATGAATCCTGCTGAGATTGTAATTGAAGTTGCATTAAACACACTAATCAATTTTGGAAAAATTGACATATTTGACATTTGAATCAAGCTATAAACACACTTCTCTCTAATAACTTATGTTAGTGTTTCATAATTTTCATCAACTATTGCACAATTGAATCATTATTTAGGTATTTTTTGATGTTATTATAAGTAATGTTTGCTAAAGTTTGTATTTCCAATTTCCATTGATAAATATGTAGTACAATTGAAGATACTTTTATCAAGAGGACTTCCAGAGCTACTTCATAAAATGGCAAAAATGGTGGGATAAGTGTGTTCAAATCAAGAAGTATTTTGAAGAGGAATAATGAAGTGTCTTTTTCAGTTAATTTAAACATTCACCATATATTTTGATAACACCTTGTATAGCTTATCAACTGTGATCTTGCTAAATCTGATTTTTAGATCTAATAGGATTTTATACTTGGGATTACCTGTATAAATAATCATGTTTTCTGCAAATAAAAATCATTTTATTTCTGTTGTCATATCAGTACACCGCTTATTACCTTTTCTTCTCTCCTTGTACTTTCTAGGAGATCCACAATTTGAATTAGAGTTATGTAAACAGACATTCTTACTTTGTTTTCCTTTATCTTATGGAGAAAGAAGTCTTTCAATATTAAGTATGATACGAGCTAGGAGTCAATGTTCAGTGTGATACTGGCTAATGTTCTGAATATTCTTTAAGAAAAGCCTTAGTTTGTTGCTATTGTTCTATCATAAATGCCAGCAGTCTGTGTCAGATGTTTTGTTCTTTGCCTTTTTTGAGTTGACCACACATTTTAATTATACTGTTAATATTGAAAATTACATTAATTAGTTGTGAAACTTGTTCTAACATTGCTTTTCCATGTTATAAAACTCTGGACTATAACATGATATCATTTTATGTATTATTTGATTCTTTCTCCTTGTTAATATTTTATTAAGGATTTTGAGATATTATAAATTTTAGTTTTTTTTAATATTTTAGATTCAGGGTAAGGCAAACCTCATTAAAGGAATTAAGAATAGTCCACTTTTATATTTTCTGGATTTTTGTGTAGAGTTGTTTTTACTGATTTTTAAAAGTTTTGCTTAATTTCTGAATAAAGCTATATTAGCTTGGATTTTTCTTTTGGGGTTAGAACTTTAACTAACTAAACATTCAATTCCTTTAATAGATAGAGGGATATAGAGTTTATTTCTTTGTTATTGAACTTCAGTAGTTTATTTCAAGTAAACTATCTCATCCAAATCATCAAGTGCATTGTCATAAAATTGTTAGTATTTGCTTTCAAATCTTCAAAATCTGTGTTTTGAACTCTCATTTATTGGTCCTATGTATTGTCTGTGGCTTTTTCCCTGACCATTTTGGACAAAAGTTTTCAATATCACTGATTTTCCTTTAGAAAAACATAGTTTTTGTTCATTTGTTTTTCTTTCATTTATTGGTATTTATTAATTTGGGATCTCATTATTTGCCTTCTTCCACTTACTTTTGATCTAAGTTTTTCTTTGCTTGTTTCTTGAGGCAAAATTTAAAACATTGGTATAAGACCTTCAATAACTCCTTAAACACTTACTGGGTTAAATTTTCTTATAATAACTAGATTTATTGCTCCCATACACGTTTACATTTTTTAAAAAATGTATAGCCATTTTCAGTATTGCCTGGAGCTCCAGTCTGAAAATTTCACTGTCTCTCACTGAAAACAGTTGTAAAACATACGCATAATGCACTCAGCAACTACTTGAGGATATTCCAATAAATACTTGCAGGGATATTGAGAATGAGCACAAATATTCAAAGTATTACAGGAATGAAAATGAATCATATATATATAGATAGATAGATAGAGATATGTACATATATTTCAGATTGTTTTCTTTATTAGTACATGTCTGTAGTACATGATGATGACATTTCTTTTGTGGTCTTGGTACATGTGCATAACACATCTCAATTTCTCTATTCATCCCCTTTCCTTCCCAACCCCCCATACATCTCTTGATATATTTCCTTTGTCCAATATGCCTGTTGAAATGAAATATTCTCCTTTCTGAGTTTTGGTCACAGTAGCCTTCTATCTCTAAAATTTTTGGCATCTGGATTGCAAAAGAATGGGGAAAAAACAGGAATTTAACATTCTTTTTCTGAGCATTAGGAGTTAACTTGCCTATTTCTTATTTCCACCGAAACTAGAAGACTTGTCCTGGAGTTTTGAATTTTATCTGTTTGCACTTCTCAGTTTCAGACATATATAAATATAACATATTAAGGCTGACATAAATTAAGTTAGACTTCTTTTTAGTTAATACATGCTTCTTGTTTTTCCTGCAAGAGCTATTAGCAGTTTAATCATAGCTATTTTTTAAACCTGAAAGTTTTCTGACATATTTCCACCCATGTCATCTGTGAGTCTGGTTTCTTCAGTTGCTGTATCTCTTGACAATGAATTAATAGGTGGTGTTTTTCTTGTTTTTGTTTTTGTCTTGTCATGACAGCCACCTGATTTAAAAAGTATTTATTTGGGGAAATAGGATGCTTCCCTTTTATCAGACTTTTAATATAGGCATTTGAGTAAATCTACCTAAGTAGTGATTGGGCTTGGTAAGTTACTATTAGTAGTGTTGCCTGCAGTGTGTCAATAATAGATTCAAATTTGTCTTCCACATGACTAGTACTTAGCATTGGCACTAGGATGTTGATCAGAATTTGTGTTTAGTGCTCTATCCTCAGCTTTCAACAAACCTTGTATGACTTTGCAATGAGGAAAAATCAGTCAATCTATCAATCAGTCTTTACAGTACATTACTGGTGCCTGGTACTTTTTGCTCGTCTCATGTTCATGGCAGGAAGTGTCTCTCTTATTTTGTCCCAGTCTCCATATTTTGGCCCAAGGTTCTTCCTGTGCACAAGAGGTTCAGGGTGAGCTGGATCCTTTAAGAGGTCTAGTCTGGTGGGAACTCTTCAGATAATTGTAAATATATCTTCCAAAGGGATTGCAGGATATTAGCCCCTTCTTCTCACTCTCATTTTTCCTTTCTAGCCATCAGGTAAGCGGCTCTGTTCCACCATAGCTGCCCCACGATGATACGTTACTTTACCATAATTCCAAACACAATAAAGTCATCCTATCCTAGACTGAAACCTGTAAAACCATGAAGCAAAATAATCTCTTCATCTTTATAAGTTGATATTCTCCGTAAAAGAAAGCTAGCACACAGTGTTTTAGCTTTTTCTCTTTTGGCAAACTAAGTCTGGCTTCTAAATGCACTTTGTTGTCATTGATAGCTTCCTATACTTTTCCCAGAAGCAGGAGATATCTCCTTGATATCAGAAAATACCAAACAGTTTTTTGATCATTTTCCAAAGATACCTTTATCCCTTTCACACTTTAATCTTTGGGGATTATAGTCTTTGTTGGTTGCAAATGGCTTTACTTTTTTACTTTACAGAAAAATGGTTTGGAAAAACACAAGATATTGTCTTTTCTTGTATATGTGAATAGGTGACGAATTTTGCTTGTTTGTCTACATGAGCAATGGAGTCTTTCTCCTATCTCATGCTCTACTTGCCTTCTTCTCTATGATAACCCAGAGAAGACCCACAAGGATGAGTAGGGTGGGCCAGTACAAATTCCCTAAATTGACAGACAAGCCCACATTTGAACTGTGGCAGTTTGTTAACACTTTAGAGCATTTTTATTTGCTCACATCGTGACTGGAAAGAGTCCTCTTTTCCTGTGTATTATCAAAGGTGAAAAAATTTGCATATCCCATCTCCTTAGAAGGGAAAAAGTATCAATGCGATGGGCTTTGGGATTCAACAAAGGGATACACCTCTGGTTGTATTTAGATAGTTATGCAGGTATGGCCTTGGAATACATGTCTGATCATTTGCCCTTTCTCTCTGGTATTATTCCTTTGATCTCCTTCTTGACTAAGCATTTTTGCTGTTCCATGACCTTATTTATGCCTTGATGTTCCGACCTTGGTGCCAGCTGGTCATTGGACTGAAACCTCTGAAACGCTGAGCCAGATAAATCTCTCCTATTTTAAATTGTCAGATATTTGGTTCTAGCAATGGGAAAGTAACTCATGCAGAAGCATTAATCATACTTTACGCTTCTCCTTAGCTGATGGCCTTTTAATCACAGAATTTGGATCAGTTTTTGGAGCATAACAATTCGGTAGTTTCATCAACTTTGTTTAATTATGATGTCTGACATCAGAGGGTCAGTCTCTCTCCCTGTTGGTACCTTACAGCCCAGAATAGGGCTCCATAAATTATTTGGCCTGAAGTCAGTCTGTGCCCATGTTTATAAACTTATTTTATCAATGGATTAAGAACATCTGAGATAGCATTATCATTTGAAACCTATTTTTAGTACCCACTGAAAAAAACAAATTCAGGTGATGAGGTGATATGCCAGCATTACACTAACCCAGTGCCCTCACCAAATGAATAAAATCATCAGAATGATTCCAGTGCTCAACCCAGAGAATTGATCAGCACTTTAATCAGGTGGGGCCTAATGGGCTAGTCAGGTAAAACATTGAATCGAGTAAGTTTTCTGCTTGAAATAATCAAATCCAAGTAAATAAAAACAAAATGATTTATAATTTTATAGTTTTACTCTTCAAAAGGTTTTATGTGTGAGTGAGAAAATAAGTAAATGAAAGCAAACACAGAAATGAGAAGTTGGGGGCTGGGGATTTAGCTCAGTGGTTCTGCCACCTGCCTTGTAAGCACAAGGGCCCAAGTTGGATACCCGGTACCAAAAACAAAAAGAAAACAAAACAAAACAAAAAGACAAAAAAAACAGAAATAGAGAAGTTGGGAGTAAAACAAAACAAACAAAAACCCAGAAAATTTACTTGCATTTGTTTCTTAAATTGTGATCTCCATTAATATATCTAAAATTGCTTTAGAGAGTGACAGAAAAGATTAATACAAAAGTGATGTACCCTATCTTTTATCTCAGTTGTGTGACACAAGTCTTGCAAAGTTGAAAAACTGCTAATTTAGTAGTCAACAGTGTCAAATAAAATTTCTAAACTATATGTCTATAAAAGAACATCTTAGCAAATATGCTTTAAAACAGTACAGTCAGCAAATCTACTTCAGGTTTTGAAATATCTAGCAATGACATTTATTAGAAAGAAACTACAATATATCAGTGATATAAAAAGCTGTCTCTTCATCAGCATTGCTTTATTATAGGCACTAATTTTGTGCAAAATCCTTGAGCTTCTTTTCAAAACACCTACTGAACTTAAAGAAATATGGTGAGTGCTTGCACAGAGACAGATGTAGCTTAATCACAAAATACTGAATTTGACTTTGTGGTGTTTAACAATAAATGAACTCAGCATGCCGCTACAGAAGCCTTAAATCTTCCTCAAATTTGTATAAAATTTTCAAGGGATACACTGTGCTCATTCTTTCTTTATCAAGTTGAGAGATATAACAAATAGCAATTATAGAAATACTATTATGATGGAATTTTAAAAATAAAATTAAATCAAATCAAAGACTATGGTCTCGATTCCCAGTCCTTTCTTCCACCTCCCCTGCTTCCATCTATTTCAGTTTCTCTAGCTAGCTTCTTCCTGGCCACTTGTCTTTTTGCGCTTTCCATCCACGCACCCATCCACTCATCCAATTCATCATGCCATGTTTGTTCTATCAGATTACTTGAAAATTTCATGTTACAGATGAATCTGCTTCAAGGTCAGGAATGATAGCATTATGGCTCAGTAAAAGATGGAAATAGAATAAGAAAGACCATTTTCTTCATTCTCTCTTCAGCTGCACACGATTACTTTTACATGTTGAGTGATTTTGGTGGTAGGTTAAGTCGATTTCAAGGAATTTCACTCACCCAGTGTTGACCAGATTAAGATCTAAAATTGTTTACTCATATCACTTTTTTTGTTCTCTCCCCAATCTTCTAGTTTGTATGTTTAGCAGTCATTATATTAGCACATATATGAGTCTCTACATGTGCCTACATGTATTCACATTCTCTCTTGAATTAACTATTCTTTCTTCATTGATTCTTATTTGCATTGTAATGTTAAATAATGGTACTTTAATTTTACTTCTTCAGATAAGCTATGTGCTTGAGAAAACCATAAAACAATGAAACCTCATGAATATTTATATCAATGACTGCACAGCATTATAGTCATAATCTCTGGAACTAGTTCTCACCAGTTCAGAATTAATTATCAAGTTCAATTTTAATTGCATTCTTCTAAATTACAACTCCCCCCCTCCCCCCAAAAAGACTATAATGAATTATCTGGTAAGTACTTTACTGGGACTAATGCATCTACAAGAGCTTCCTAAAATCCCATTCTTAACGTCTAATAACCAAATGAAGGCATGTGATCCCAAACCAGGATTCTAATCCTTGTTATCCAATGTATTAGACATTTGTGGCTGCTTCTTGGGGTTTAATATATGTCGTTTTCACTCAAGATTCACTAAGAATTTAATTGAGTTTGGGGAACTTTTTATTAAAAATTAAACCCTAAACACTCAATGCTTTGCTTTGTTGTACTCAGGAAATGGGAAGAATATAAAAAAAGTATTTGATGGGGCAAAGTCTAAAGAATGGTTGTCCTTTTACTAAAAAGAAAAAAATGGCTTAATTTGCATTAAGATATAAATGTCTTAGCAAAGAAGTATTGATTTCCCTCATTTTATGTAAATGAGATCCACCTGAAAGTATTCAAGTACTAAATTGTAAAAGTATGAGATACAGGAAAAATAATCATAATATTATTATAATAAAAATGAAAATATCTTAAAATAATATAAAAGTTTAAATATAAAATTATATTAAACATTGAGCGAAAGATCTGAGAAAATGATTTTTATAAGGTAATGTGCACTATATGGTGTGAAAACTTTTTTTAGTGTATTTTCAAGTGAACACATTGGAAATTGAGCATTTAGCCAGGGTTGGTGTCGCACACCTATAAAACCCCAACACTTGTAAGGCGAAGGCAACATGATCCCCATAGTTTCAAGACAACCTGGGTTGCATAGCGATGTCAAGACACACAACGACAACAACAACAACAACAACAGCAGCAGCAGCAACAATAAAGAAATCTAGTATTGCATTTGAATGCATTAGAGAAAGAGGAAGCTATTCTCTCAGACTCAGTGATCATAATCTACTCATAGGCCAAAGGGCAGAAATAAAAAAATCACAGTAAGAATGATAATTTCAATTACAGACCTAAGTAACCTAATATTGAGAAAACAAAACCTATTAATTCAACCAAAACCTGAGTTTTAGTTAGGATTTGGTCATGACTTTGTCCAAAGTTTGAATCCAAGAATATTCTAATAAAAATGAGCAAATTTTAAAATGCAAAATAATACAGCAGAGAGAAAGAATATAAGTATAGAAAAACATTGAAGACAAAAAAACAAGTAGTCACATGGAGTCAACATGAATTAATCTGTATAGAGTCTAGAATACAATTGACAGGAATGCTAGCTTATTGTTTTTTGAGTGAAGAGGAATTTTCTTGGGGCCACATATAAAATATGTAATAAATTTAATGTATGTAAGTAAAAATAGCTCCTTATGTATTTGTATATCCATAGATGTATTTCTCTATTTATTTATACAGATAGTGTACAGTGGTACCTTGTTTCACAATTTAATTCATTCCATGATTCTGGAAATGATGGCCACATTCATATGTGAGAAAAATGCCACAGTTGTGTTCATCACATGATGCAGAGCTTGCAACCAAAAACAAAATTTTGCCAAATGCTTCCATTTGGGAAGCAAACTGCTCACAAACAAAAGCATTTGTGAACAAAGGTACCACTGTATATTATAACATTAAATAAAAAGACAGTAAAACGATGGTTATGGGCTGTAGGTTGAACACACATGTGGAGAAAGGCCTAATAATTTTGGTTATATCAGAGGCTCGTAACTACAAACTGAAAAATAAATGTTTGGTAAATAATATCCAATGTTTATAGATATTTATATTTGTAAATGTTTATAAATAAATAATTCATAAATATATAAAAGCACAAATAGATTCACATGCTTATATGCAAGAAAGGCCTCAGGCTTGAGGGTCCAATTCTAGGAAAGAGTTGGGGGAAGGGAAGAAAGAGAGAGGAAGGAAGGAGAAAGAAAGGGAGGAAATTTTATTTGGAAAGAAGTTTGCTCATTAGTGTCTTTCCAGGGACTACGACAATGTCTAAAGCGTTGAAAACACTGAGCACTATTTGGTGAAGGAATGAAGAAATGATATTTTGAGGGCTGCCTTGACTCATAAGACAGAATACTTGTCTAGAAGTCACAGAGAAGAGAAACACAATTATACAAGTGCATTTATTTCATCTGTCTTTCCAGATTTGTTCCTAAAGTATTCATTGGGTTTAGATTTCTTAAGGAGCATTTAATGAAATCACTGACACCATTCTCCCTTTGTTTCAGTGAGCCTCCCCATAGGTTCCTTGTGAGTTTCTGTCCATCCCAGATATCCTGACATCTTGTACAGATAGCTACCAACAGGTTCTTTCTAACCCATTATTTATATGGCAGCAATTTGGAGTCACAATTTAGAACTTTTAAGAAAATGATTTTCCTGCTTTCTGGCCCACAAAATAATGGCACTCACCTACTTCATCAATGTAACTCCATTTGAAGTCAGTTTAAGTGGAACTTGAGTTACAAAAATGGAAGAGAATCAGATTAACATGTTTTCTTTAACCTCATTTTATAATAGAAGAGAATATCCCAGTTGTATGATTTTCATTCATCTGTTACTTGAATCCCATTGCTGCCCAAATCAGTCACAAACAATGGCATCTGGACTGTGTGATTTGTCTCTTTTAAAATAAAGTTTCAGAGCATGCCACTGGTTTTCTACACATTTATTCCACAATACATTAGACACAGTGGAGCTTCAGTCATTATTAAGCATATTACAAATGCCCAATTAGGAATAGATAACATATAACATATGACACAGCATGTGTTTGCATCACACTGCATTAGAATCATTACTAAAAGGACAGGGTATGTGGCAATCTGGTTTTACAATACAATGACAATGTAACACTTAGATAAAAAATAGCCTACGTGAAATGCAAACTGTCTTTTATGGATCTTACATCACAACTCATATCAACAATACCTTTCATAATATGCTACATCTTCATTACGTATTGCTTTCATTTAAATCCTTGTGTAGTTTGTTTGTGGAAACTTTTCATGAAAATACTGCAATGCCCATCTTTGAATGAACACAGGAGCACAGCATGATTTGATACCTTTCAGAATGAATAAAGGAAATATCAGCTAGGAAGCTAAGAGTTAAGACTGAGAATTGTAATGAAAATACATCGACATGAAATATAAGGAAGAAAAGGAAACTACTTCTTAAGCACTGATTTATTCATAGCACTTATATACATGTTTAAGTAAATGTTAAAATATCTGAAAATAAATTGTGATTTTCCCCAAGAATACTGGCAATGTCATATAAAAATGACTATGCCTTTTATGTATTTTTATAAAGTTACATATGGTAGTAGGATTGTATGAGCATTAACAGGTGCATAACTACCACTGCCAACAGGACACAGTGTAGTTCCAACACCCCATAGCATTTCCTCTTGCTGACACTTTGTAGTCAACCCCTCAACTTCCCAAATCCCTCCTTATGATATAACCATTCTAGAAACAGTCTGACAATTTCTCACCTTATAATTTAACCCATAAATTATTACCATATTTACAGAATTGTCTAGGATGAAAATGTGACGTTAACACATTGGATATTGATTTACCATAGAGTACAGTACAGAAAGAGCCAAAAAACTGAAAAAGTTAACATTTTTCATGCTGATGAAGCCTGGAGTCTATAAAGAAAACCATCTTGCAGGTTATCCACTGTTGACACATACCTATGAAAAAGTGAATGATGAAAAAACTGGAGCTCAGAAGTCCGTGAAATCATCTTCTTTATATATTCTCTTATAGGGGCTATCTCTCATAACCTGGTGTCTTTAGCTTGAGCTCAATCCACATGTCACCTTATGTGGATATATGATTCCCCCAGCTCCTTGTAATGCTCTTTCCTGATGAATGCCACTGCAATTACTCAGGATGAGTAAACTGGGCATTGATTTGGGGATAATAAACTCCCCCTGCCCTGTGAACACACTATAGCTAGCCTCATGGATCTGGTCACCAATTCAAAATCTTATTATCCTACTTTTATTTTTTTCTGCACTGCCTTTCTATTGTTTCTTTTTTCTTTTCAGTTTCATATTCTGTGTAAATCTCTTATAAAAGAATGGCAACTAACATTTTGGAAGTATTAGAACCATATATTATCTATTTCCTTAATTGAAAATTACTTTCAGAAACTGATGGAACTAACTTTGGGGACATCCATCAATTGAAAATTGAATATAGGAAATCACAACTAAGTGTGTCATGACAACAAAAGAATATTTCTTCCTATAGATAAGAGGTTGAACCTTTGACTTCCAAGACATTTTCCAATTCTTAATGACCATTCCTTGAACACTCATCTGTACTAGGATATGTTAATTTACTGGTTGAATTATGTTGTGCCACCTCCCCACATCACATAGCCTGTGTAGACTGAAGCCTAGTGAGTTTAACAAGCATTTAGCTGCTTGTTAAAATCGAGCTTCTGGAACTTTAATTAACGATTGACTTGTCACTAGTTTTATTTTATTTGAGACTGACTTTTCATTTGAGGACAAATTATTCTCATCACTTGGCTAAAGCTCAGCTGTGGTTATCTGATGGTAGCCTTTTACATAGCAAATTTTTAAGACAAGTCACATTGACACAATTTTCACTTCTCCATAGCTTCATTCACTTAGGTCTTCATATTTCTTCTTTTCCCTGAATATTTTCCACATCAGGTAAAGTATGTAGTCATTCAGAAAAATATGAGATGAAAGGAAAAGAAAAGATTATGTAAAATTTTGGCTAAATATGTAAATGTGAAGATAAGAGTGAAGTAAGCACATGATAGGAAAGGAGAAAATTAATACCACATGGCTAGACTGTCATCAAAATTTTGTCACGTAGGGTCCTATTCATGAGTCACCATTCAAAGACATGCAACACACATGTGGGAGCACAAACACACACCATATGTTATACTGAATAAAGACTTGATTAAAGGATTAAAACATTTTCTTTAAGCTTAAAAAAATCAAATATGTCTTTTCTGCCAAATTCTATTCAATTTGTGCCAGAAAAAGGAAATAGTGTTGAAAAATAAGAGAAAAAAGCAACTTGTAAAAGAGTAAATACATTTAGAATTGTTTCAACAGTGTATAGTTGAGCACATAGAAAATGTAAAACATACACAACAAAATATTGAATTTATAATAAAGTTAGAAACATTCCTAAAATAAAATTTTAATGTAATAGTTGCATTATTATATGATGACAGAAAACACAAAGAAAAGGATACTTTAAATAGTTGTCATAAATAAATAAATAAATTGCAAACAAAATTTAGCCAACATATTCAAGACAGAGATTTTTATTTGTAGCCTATGAAAACACATTTTAAAGTCATATTTCCCATTAATATGACTTATATTTTCATTCCAAAGCAGAGCAATTGGATTAGGAGTATACTCACTCTTACCTGCAGAACTGATTTATTATATCTTCAGTTTTCTAACACATTCAATTCAAGGAGAAAAAATACAACTCAGAGAAGAGAGAGACTTTGGCAATGATACATATCTGTAAGTGATCATTTAGTGTTAAACAAATAAACTTGCACACTTGGGGAGATATAATGTATTCATGGATAGGAAGACTTGCATTTCAAATATGTTACCAACATTTTTCTATAGATTTATAGAGACAAAGAAGTCTAAAAGTCACAATGGTACCTTGCATGTAGCTTGAAAAATGAGTACTGGGTTATAATTGGATAGAGTAAAAAGTTTTGGTGTGCTATTGCACAGTATGGTAACCATAGATAATGATGACATGCTATATATTTCCAAAGGCTAGGAGAAAAGAACTAGAACATTTTCACCATAAAAAAATCTAGTATCTCAGGATATAGATATGTTTAACTTGATTTGAACATTTCACAATATATACAAGTATTTAAACATCACAATGCAATATAAATCTAGATAATTTACGTTTTATGCATTAGTTAAAAATAAATTTAAATAAATAAATGCTGCATTAAATGATGACAGAAATTTTTAAATTACGCTGAGATAATAGAAAGTATAAAATATGCTTTACTAAATATCAAAACTTAAAGACACAGCAATTAAAACCAGTAATAGCACAGACATAATATAATATATATTAT
>NW_022900942.1:45663391-45689044 GCF_012274545.1 Fukomys damarensis
TATAATTTTAGATGTAATTATAATTTAAATATAATTTTTAGAAAATAGATATTTGTGGTAGAAAATAATTAGAAAAAAAATCTACAAAAATTTGCTTTCTTGAAAATATTGAAATTTGAGCATCAAACCCCTAAAACTCATTTTTTTGTAGATTACAATTATCATAATAAAAGTCAAAACTAAATAAATTAAAATTTATGATCAAGCCCTTTCAACAACATGCTATTAAATAATTTATCATAAAAATATAAAATTATTAATTAAAACTAAACATTAACATTTTCAATTATATTAGCAGCAAAAACTCCAATTCATCAATGATAGCTTAAAGACAATTAAAAAAATTAGGAGTCAGAAGAATTGATTTGTAAATATGAAAGCTGTAAAACGTCTTCGATCTAGAATATGCAATGTAGTCCTACAAGTCACAAGCATAAACAAATAATGAAAAATTTTAAAAACTATATATAAGTAAAAATATAAATATACAAATATTACTTTCTATTAGCTAAATATAAAATAATGCTATAAAAAGGTACCATTTCACTTATTTATTGGCAAAAATTAAGCCAAAAAATACCAAGCATTTGTAAGTAAATGGAGCAAAGAAATCAAAATGACCAGCTCAAAACTACAGACTTTTGGGGCATCTTATATACTGCTATTGAGTGTCTAAATCACTTTGGAAAATAATCAGTACTAAGTAGAGAAATTAAGATGACCTTATTCTGTAAACTTGAAATCCTATTTCTTAGGATATACTGTTTAAAATCTCACTGGTAACAGAAAATGGAAAAATATCCCGTTCGTGGATAGATAGAATAAATATAGAATAAAAAGACCATATTCCAAGACTACTATACAGTTTTAATATAATCCCAATCAAAACATCAACAGTATTCTACACAGAACTTCAAAAACAAAACGCTAAAATTATATGGAACCAGGAGAAATCCAGAATAGCGAAAGCAACTCCGGTAACAAGAACTAACCTGGAGGCATCACAAATCCAAATTTGAAGTTATATTACAAAGTTCCGTGGATAAAAACAGCATGGTACTGGCACAAAAATAGACATGCTAGTCGATGGAACAGAATAAAGGATGCAGAAATAACCCCAAGAACATTCAACTACTTGATGTTTGACAAACAGGCCTAAAATATATGCTGAAGGAAAGATAGCATTTTTAATAAATGGTGCTGGGAAAAATGGATATCCATATGCAGATGATTAAATCTGGACCCATATCTCTCACCATGTACTAAACTAAAATCAAAATGGATCAAAGTTCTAAATTTTTAAAAAGAAACAGTTAATCTGCTGGAAGATAAAATGGACAAAATTCTTGAAGTTATAAGCATAGGCAAGACTTTCTTAACAGAGGCATGGTTACACAGGAAAGAGTGTCAAGAATCAATAAACAGGATCACATCAAATTGAAAAGCAAAGAAAAAACCATCGGGAGGAAGAAACAACTTACAAAATGGGGAAAATTTTGCCAGCTATTCCTCAGAGGACTAATAGCTGAAATACCTAAAGATCTCAAAAAATTAGGCTCCCTAAAATAAAAGACACAATGAAAATTGGCAAGGGCAATAGGGAGACACTTTTAAGAAGAAGTACAAATGAAGAAAGAAATGTGCAGCATCACTGGCCATTAGAGAAATGAAAATTAAATCAACACTGATAGTTCACCTTATACCAGAAAGAATGACTACCATAGAAATCAAACAGTAGCAAATACTGGTGAGGCTTTGAGGAAAAACAACCTTTCTACATTATTGGTGTAAATGTAAACTATTCAAAGCACTGAGGAAACCCATAAGGAAATCTCAAAAACAAAAACAAAAAAACCTAGAAATTTCATTTGACTCAGCTATTCCCATTATATATATCTTCCCAAAAGAGTTAAAGACAACATATTACAATAATAAATGCAAAACCATACTTATTGTAGCACAATTCATAATACATTTCCATCAGCAGATGAATAAAAAAATGTGTGAGACTTACACTCAGTGTAGTACTACTCTGCCATAAAGAGGGGTAATCCTGACCTCATTTACAGGAAAACGAATGCATGTTGAGACTATGATGTTAAGTGAAATAAATTGGACACAAAACATTTCTCTTATGTGAGAATCCAAAATATAAATACAGAGCAAAATAAAAGATCGATATTATAAGTAGAGAGAGAGTTTTTCTCAAACGGTAAGAGGATCAAAAGATGGATGGAGAGTGAAAGGAGGGGAGAAGAAAGATGAAAATGATTAAGGTGTGCTATGTACATGTACAAACTCCTCATGAGGGATGCAATCAGTGTGCACTGCAAACACATACTAACAAAAAAGGAAATAGGTATAATAGTAAAACTTTGAAAACTCTAAAAGTATAATGAGACCATTGTTGTATTTTCACACAATAGTATGCTGAAGAAAAAGAATAAACTATAGATATAGACATTTCTTCAGACAAATCTCATAGTCAAAATATTAAATTTAAAAAGCAAATTGCAATTACATACAGACGTATTTTCCATCAAAAATATTGTAAATGTTAATAGTGGCTAACAGATGTCTCTGTTACTGTGTATACATTTTGAAGGAACTCTTACAAATTAGTGTGATTTAGGGACAAATTATTTTCTGTAAATGTTATAGTTTGACACTCAAAATCTATGTTATGCACACATACACACATGTTGATATGGCTAATGTAATATTTGTCTATTAAAATGTTTTTGAAATATATTCAATATAACAATACAGTGATATCTCTGTTATCAAACTCAATTCATTCCAAATTTGTGTTTGAACACTGAAAAGTTCCAGAACTGAACAGGTTTTTCCCATTGGAAATAATAGAAAACCAAATTACTGGTTCTGAGGCTCAAAATTACTTATAAATGCATTTTTTGCCAGGACTTTAAGAAGTTTCACAATAATTTATTTAACTCTATCATGATGCTCACAATTTTTCTCTTAGCTTTATTGCTGGTATCACTGTCTTTCTTTGGTTAAAATATTTTACACAAATAAGGAACACACACACAAACAGGCACGCAACACATACACACACAATCCCACACAGAGTATCAAATGTATTAGTACACTAATACAAGCACTATATGCTGTCTGAGTGACAGCAGTGTGTGAACTGAAGTGTCCACCTTTTGTGTCCAGAGGAAGATGATATGCATGATTCACCCTCACCCTCAGCTGTTTAGGTTTTATTCAAGTTAGATTTTCAGCTTGAGTATGGAACATAGCAATTTTCAAAAAAAAATCAAGCAGATTTTTTTTTTGAACTTTACTGTTCAAGTAGTGGAACCACTAGATGACTGAGGTATCATGGTATGTGCTTTGTATTTATATTCCAAACATTATTTATAAATACACAATGCTTTTCAATTCACAAACACACATACATATTTTCTCAATTGAACATTACACCTGTCCCTTTTCCTATTACAGAAAATAGGAAAATGAGGCTTATCAAGGTGAATTGATTGATAGTTGTAGCATAAATAACTCTGTGAGATAACAGAAAAACCTGAAGGACACATCTCCACATTTTTAAATCTCTTAAATATTTTTGCCATGATAACTATTATCTAACCATCATGCATTAGTTTTCAGTATATTGATAAAGACATCAGAAATTTCAGTGTATGCATTGGTTGCTAGACAGATTTTCCTTTGTCATATTCATATTTCCCTAGAAACTGGGGCCATACTAATTAATTGACTGATGAAATCTGTAGTTGATACTATAATGACTGACTATTGTATTTGAATAGTTATAGTGTGAGTTTAAGTCAGAACTCTTGTACTTTGCCTTATATAAGTAATTCATTCATTTTTCCAAAAAGAGAGGAACGATGGGCACAAATACTTCCAATCTTTCACCACTACCCAGGAATCCCCCAAAGGAAAGGGGAATATTTCTTAATGGTTATTGGAAACAGCAAGAAATTTAGTTTTGCTTTTCTTCCTTTGGTTTTTAGCCTGGCTCCCATACCCCAGTATGACCAGAGAGACTGAATTTCTTAGCAGAAGGAACGTTAGAACACATCACCCACACCTGCACTTCACAGCTTCCCTCTAGTTTCCGATAAGGTGACTGAGGGCAAAAGTCATTTGCTATTTTGCTCCAGCTCATGGGAGTATGGAAACAAGACTATGTCTGAGTTCTCCTGAATCTCGTGTCAATATTGCTTAATACTAATACCATGCTGACAGCTTTAGAAGGGCTTCTTGTTGCAGAGTTTGGTGCATCCCACTCTTCAAAATAATGACCACCTCTTTGGGCAGCATAGGTGGTTACTTGAAGCAACACCATCAGTAATGGATTAGAAGATTATTTTTGAGCTTGCAGAATGGAAATTGGCTCCAGTAGAATCCTGGTCTCTCTGAATTCTAGCACAGAAGTATCTGTTCCCACAAGTGCATTTTACTTGCAAGTGTTGGACAAGACAACACTCTCCAGCAGACAGATAGATTAACTCCCAGTGGTAGCTATAATTTTCTTAATGATAAAACCCTTTGGGGGATAATTTATACATCATCTGTTTTTGGCACTGAATTCCTTCCTAAACATTTCAAAGAGCGTGCTCATACTAACACAACACCTGAAGCAATTCTTTGCAAATACCTGGCCTTCAGTAAGGGAATCATTATATTGATTTAAATGCAAGATGCAGCTGTATGCATTAAGAAAATAAGCAACAAATATTTATTAAGCACTGAATGCTCAAACTAATTTTGCAAAATCTGAACAGAAAATGTTAGAACACTTCTAGCATAAAATGATTGAATTGCAAAGAATTATTCACTGTTGTGTCCACGCGTGCTTCGTATAGATGATGAGCATGAGAGGGGCAAGGCAAAGGACGAGTATGAGTTAGAGATGATGGCTATGGGGGCTTTGTGGATCTTGAATGAATGAATGATTCAAAAAAGGAGGAAAGGGATCAAGGAGTGTATCTTAAAGGGGAACATTGCCAACAATTGTGCTGAGATAGAATGACTCTAAATTATCTTGATATTTTATTAAACATCTCTCATACACAAGATGACCTGAATCACAAAAAGATGAGAAAGATTTCTGTCTTTTAGAATGTCCATTAGTAACGGTGTAACAAGAGAAATAATTATACAAAGCTTGAAAATACAAGACAGGACACTTCCCCAGTGAGATGCAGGATTACTGGGTTAGTCTTAATAAAGCTACGTAACTGTTGCCCACTCAAGAGTTTATAATTCATGATGGTCAAGGCTGATCCAGAGTGAAGTTAAGAGTCTGATTGTTTACATGTGTGACTATGAATAGGGTGGGGAAGAAATACGTAATGGGAGAGAGATAGCAGAAGGTGAAGGTGGGACAGATATGAAAAGCATGAAAGAAGAATGGACAGGCTCTATGTCTAATAGAATTTCCGAAAGTCACGTCATTAACTCCAGTCCTGATACAGAGACTGTAATGAAGCAGCTGTCAAGCACAAAAGAGGCAGATCCATTTTCAGAGGGTGCAGGTAATGCTAGAGGGATACAGACATGTTGGAATCAGAAGGTGAAGGTGGGACAGATATGAAAAGCATGAAAGAAGAATGGACAGGCTCTATGTCTAATAGAATTTCCGAAAGTCACGTCATTAACTCCAGTCCTGATACAGAGACTGTAATGAAGCAGCTGTCAAGCACAAAAGAGGCAGATCCATTTTCAGAGGGTGCAGGTAATGCTAGAGGGATACAGACATGTTGGAATTTGAGGAAATAGTCTTTTAGAATGTCCATTAGTAACGGTGTAACAAGCGAAGTAATTATACAAAGCTTGAAAATACAAGACAGGACACTTCCCCAGTGAGATGCAGGATTACTGGGTTAGTCTTAATAAAGCTACGTAACTGTTGCCCACTCAAGAGTTTATAATTCATGATGGTCAAGGCTGATCCAGAGTGAAGTTAAGAGTCTGATTGTTTACATGTGTGACTATGAATAGGGTGGGGAAGAAATACGTAATGGGAGAGAGATAGCAGAAGGTGAAGGTGGGACAGATATGAAAAGCATGAAAGAAGAATGGACAGGCTCTATGTCTAATAGAATTTCCGAAAGTCACGTCATTAACTCCAGTCCTGATACAGAGACTGTAATGAAGCAGCTGTCAAGCACAAAAGAGGCAGATCCATTTTCAGAGGGTGCAGGTAATGCTAGAGGGATACAGACATGTTGGAATTTGAGGAAATCGAATGCCCAGGATAATCATCACATGACTCAATTCCTCAATATCTCTGTAGACTTAGTATTATAAAAGAAGAGGGAATGATTTAGTATTAAGCCCAAGAGGAAAAGGATGAGGAAAAAAATCAAGAAAATTCTTACTAAAGTTGGATGGAGGCTCTCAAGTAAGTTTAGTCCAAGCAGGAATCAATAAAGGCAATCATGTACAATCAACACTTATGTGGATTTAAGTCATGTGATTCAAGAGCTTAAAAT
Source organism: Fukomys damarensis (assembly GCF_012274545.1). Lineage (NCBI taxonomy): Eukaryota > Metazoa > Chordata > Mammalia > Rodentia > Bathyergidae > Fukomys > Fukomys damarensis. The sequence goes on from NW_022900942.1 coordinate 45,669,886, forward strand.
AGAGTTGAATTAGACCAGATGGCTGCTTTCTGAGCAACAGTGTAGGTGCAAGAATGCTTTACTTAAAGGAGATTTCACTGAGGTGTTACTGGCAGACAGAACATTTTACAGCAAGTGAGGCAGGATTCAGAGTAAATCACAGATGAAGGAAGAAGTGGGTGTAACATAAGCAAGGCTTTGTGGAGAGGTATAAGTGCTTTTTCTTATATATATGCAGCATTGAGGAGACAAAAAAAATCACTTGAAGGTTTTCTGTCAGGCTGCACTACTCCTTTCCCATTCACAGGCAATTTACTTTGAGCTAAATCCTAAAAAGAACATCTTGACATCTAGCAAAGGGGTTAACCTTTCAGGGAGCTTTTCAATATTTATACCTCAGAACACTTGATAAGTTTTCCCCTTTCAGGATAAGTCCTGCATATAGATCAAGGAGCTTTGTACAGCACTATCCTGACTCATATCTGCATGTATCCTTTGGTTGTCAGGGCAATTTCACCTGCTTTGTCCCTATTCCAAGGTGGGACTCAAGTAAACAGACCTTGATTAGAATTTCGTTGAGTAGTTAGAGCATTTTCGGGAAAATTGACATCCTATCAGTGTAGAATCTTGCAATTCATGAAGACAGCATATCTTTCCATTTATTGGGTCTTTAAAAGTTTCTCTCAGTAGTGTTTTGTAGTTTTCAGTCTACAAGATGTGCAAACTCTTTCTGCCAAATTCATCATTAACTACTTTATATTTGATGTGCTGGTAAAGTATATGTTTTACTTTAATTTCTGATTGTGTATTCCTTTTGTAAATTGATTTTGTGCACTACAGATCTCTTAAACTCACTTCTTATTACTGAAAATGCCATAGGATTTTCTAAAAAAGGGATGTCCAATACAGAACAAAGAGGATTTTCTTTTTCTTTCTCATAAACTTTTGGTGATTTTATTTCTTCTGCTGTCTAACATCACTTGCTGAAATCTTAAGTATTATATAGCTAAGAAAAGTGTTAAAGTGGACATCTTTGTCTTATTTTGTATCTTAAATGTGGAGTAAGCAGTATTTTGTGCTAAGGAATAATGCTAGCTATTAATTTCTCATAGTTACTCTCTACCAGATGGGGAAACTCTTTAATACTCAGGATTTCTGAAAGTTCTTTGTTCTTTTTAATCAACAAGAGATGGACTGGGTATGTAGCTCAGATGTGCAGTGCCTGCCTAGCAAGCACGAGGCCTTGAGTTCAATTTCTGGAAGGAAGAAGAAGGAGGAGGAGGAGGAGGAGGAGGCAGAGGAAGAGGAAGAGGAGGAGGAGGAGGCAGAGGATTTCTTAAATTCTTTTTCATTCCTTTATTAAGATCATCGTGTTTCTGTTAGACTGCTTTATGTGGTGATATATGTTGACTTATTTCCAAATGTTAGGCCAACTATGGATGTCTTGTATAAATGCCATTTTATACTGACATGTTACACTTTTTGCATTCTGTTAAATTCAATTTACTTAAAACGTACAGATAATTTTTGAATCTGTATTAATGAAAGCATTGGTCTGCGGTCTACTTTGTTATACTATCATTGTTATTTTCAGTACCTGTGTAACATGGACTCAGGTGGCAAGTATCTCTCTTTCTTCCATTTTTGGATGAGTTCCTGTAGAATTTGTATTATTGTTTGTCTAATTCATAATAAAACCATCTGGGCCCAAAGTATTCTACATAGGAAGATTGTTAACTAAAATATATTTAATGTATAGCCTAAGCATGTTATCTATTTTTAAAGTTTAGTAGATCTTGTTTTACAATTTCTTATGAATTGTAACATTTTCAGAAATAAAATTATTTAATACTTCTCATTCCTGATAATAATTTTTCTCCTAATTTTTAACAGTCAATATGACTGAAAATATATAATTGTATCGATCTTTTCTGAGAACCAATTTTCGTTGCATTTTTTCCTGTTTTCCAATTCATTGATTTAGCTCTAATCTTTATTATTTTGATTTTTCTTTCTTATTTTTTAGGTAATAATTTAATACTGTTTCAATTTTTTAGCAGAAAAATATGAAGTCAGTAATTGAAACTTATTCTTTTCTAATAAAGGTATTAGAAATAGGCATTATTTTCCTGAAGGCACTGATTAATCTGCATTTAAGACTTTTAGTATGTTTTCATTCAGGTTAAAATACTTTATAATTTCAGAAGTGTTTCATATTTTCCAAATATTTGCACAATCTCTAGAGATTCCTTTTAGTACTTTTAAATGTAATTCCCTCTGAAGATTCAAGCATGCATAGAACTCTCCTTGTATAGAACTCTCCCTTTTTTGATTCTATGACTTGTAAACACCTGTCATTTCTGACTCCTGGCTCTTTCAAGATGACTTAGGGGGTTAAGCAGATTTTACCTGTATTGCCCTTCCTCTTGTGGCCTCCAATTCTCTCCAGACAGTAACTTGTGTTTTCAAAGGGTTCACCATATTCATTTAATGTCGCACAGGAATCCTTTCCTTTATTGCTTAGTTTCAAATGCCTTGAGATGTATTCTTTCACACCTCATGTTAACTTTTATAGTTAATTTAAAGAGCTAAATCTTGTTCCTTTCTCCACCTTAGCTAGAACAAGTTGTATCTGTAATATTTATATTTGTAACTAATTATTAATTTTATCAAAGTGAAGTTTATGATTTTATGACATTTGCTTTTATTACATCAATCAGAGATATTTGCATATCTAAGTTTCTTTTTTTTTCTTCTATTGAGTTTATTGGTACATTTAGGTATACAGTACAGTTACATTCATTATTGGGATCTTGTACCTTTACATGACAGATGGTCTTGGTTCTCATTTTTCCCTCTTGTCCCTCTCCTCCCTTCACCCCGTCCTCTCCTCCCCATTTACAAGCACTTTATTTCCATTTTTCATTTTCTCATATTTTCCCTTATTTCTTTTCCCCTAGCCTTCCCACTTTCCCTACACCTTTAGCACTTTTCTTCCCATTTCACAATGTCAGTTTATCTAAGTTTCTTTATGCAGACTTTTAAATTTTATAGTATGAGCTTTCATATTTAAATCTGCAATCAACCTAGAATAAAAATTTGTGAAGAGCTAAATCTGCTTCTATTTCTCAATTTTTTAATTTGGTAGATTACCTTCATTCTTGTTTGTTTGTTTTATTTTTTTTAAGACACAGTCTTGCTGTGTAGTTCAGGCTGGCATTGAACTCACTATGTAGCGCAGGCTGACCTTGAAATCAAGGCAATCCTCCTGCCTCAACCTTCCAAGTGCTGGGATCATAGGCATATGCCATCAACCCTTGCTTTTGTTTTGGTTTTTATTTTTTTGAGACATAGTCTTGCTTTGTAATTTGGGCCAGTTTTGAATTCACTGAGTAATCCAGGCTGTCAATGAACTCTCAGTGATCCTCTTGACTCAGCCTCCTGAGTGCTAAGATTACAGGTGTGTGCCTCTAGATCTGGCTTCCTTTTTGGTATAAATCTTAGTTGTATTCTGAGTGGTCAACTTGGAGATTAAAATTAACACAGTAAATTTTTAACAATGAAGTTTAAAATATACCAGCTTAGTTTTCACAAGATATAAACACTATTCTTATGCATTTTTGTCCTCTCTTCATATTATATGGTTGTCATTGGTTATGCTTTTTACATTGCATGCTAATTAACACAGAATCATAATTACAGTTTTATGCATTTGACTTTCAATCATATAAAAAAGAGACATTTCAAAACAAATGTACACTAACACTTTATTTCTATTTACCTATGTATTTGCTGATGTTAGTGTTCTTTGTTTATTCATGTGGTTTCACATTGATAACTCATGCTTCTATATTTTAGATTAAAGAATGCCTTTCTTTTTTTTCAGCTTTAATTGAGTCTATTGGTACATTTTAGGGACCCAGTACAGTTACATTCATTGTTGGGATTTTGTACCTCTACAGGACAGGTCTTGGTTAAAGAATGCCTTTCAATAGTTATTGTATTTTAGATCCACTAATAAAGAACTCATTTGGCCTCTGTTAATTTGAAAATGTTTTAATTTCTCTTTTATTCTTAGCCCATTGGATTAACAGATGTAGAGTTCTTGGCTAATAAATATGTTTCATTGGGTTTTTATTTTGTTTTTCCTTTTAAATATTTTCTGTCTTTTGGCTTCCATGGTTTCTGATGAGAAATCAGCTGTTAATCTTACTAATGATTCTTTGGATGTGATAAGTCTCCTGTTTTAATGTTTTTTAAATTCTCTAAATTTCACAATGTAACTATAGTGCATCTCGGTGTGGATCTTTTACAATTTACCTTACTTGGAGTCCGTTGACTGTCGTGGATGCCTTTCCCCATTCTTCATCTATCAACATGACATTCATCCAACTGCAGTAGTTTGGGGATGCTATTTATTTAAATATGTTTCTAGACATTTCTGTTTTAATGTTTTTTAAATTCTCTAAATTTCACAATGTAACTATAGTGCATCTCGGTGTGGATCTTTTACAATTTACCTTACTTGGAGTCCGTTGACTGTCGTGGATGCCTTTCCCCATTCTTCATCTATCAACATGACATTCATCCAACTGCAGTAGTTTGGGGATGCTATTTATTTAAATATGTTTCTAGACATTTATCTCTCTTCTCTCTCGTCTTCTATTTTGTGTACATTGGTATGCCTGATGTTTTCCCACAGAGTCCTCAAATTCTGTTCATTGTTCTTAACCCTTTCTTGCTCTTCTTTAAACCTTATCTAAATTTTCTTCTGCTTGTGCTCAAATCTGCTGCTGTAATTTTTACTTCCAGGATTTCTGTTACTTTCTTTTGATTAAATCTATCTCTCACTTCCATAATTTCTATTGATTTCATTGATAAAAATCTATCACTATATTGATATTCTTATTTTGTTTATATGTTATTTCCCTAATTCCTTTTCACTCTTTAATCAATGTTTCCTTTAGCTCATGACTTTCTTTAGTTCTTTGGGCATATTTCAGGTAATTAATTTAATGTTTTCATCAAAGTAATTCTAAAGTCTAGGCTTTCACAGGAAGGCTTTTGTCAAATTCTTTTCTTTTTTCGTAAATAAACCAAGCTTTCCTTGCTTACTTTGCATGTTTTATATTTTTATTGTTCTTACTATGTTTAGAACTACGCACTTTAAGTATTATAATACATTAAGTAGAAGTCTAGTTTTTCTTTTTTTCAGAGATTCTTGATTTGGTTTGCTGAACACTGGAGCTCACTTTCTTTGGCTTCTGCAAACTATTTTTCAAAAATGGGTGTTTCTGCCTTCCTGTGATTACTAATATTTTATTCTGGGCAGTCATCAAGTAATCTGACAGAGATTTTTCATAAATGTCTGGTTCTGAGACTGGGAGAAAGTGTGTGTGTGTGTGTGTGTGTGTCTGTCTGTCTGTCTGTCTGTCTCTTTTGTTTTTGTGTATGTCTGTGTGTATGCAAGGCCAGTGGGGTGGGGGTCCTGTCTCCTTAAGTCTTCTGATTGATGGCTCCAGGTAAATTAGTGTTGGTTAATGGGCATGAACCAAAAGAAGTCTGTACACTGATTTATTTTTCTAGTAACATGAGTCCAACCAAAATACAAAATTATAGAATTTTGAAGGACAAGGTTTCAATTATTCACTCCATCTCCAGTTACCATTTTACTAATGGGTGATGTGATCCTCACAGTCAAGGCCAAACTCGGGAGGACACTGATCTAGGCATGCCATTCCTGGAAGATCAAGAGCTTCTTTTTATGCCAAGCAAATTTCTATTCCTCATGAGTCAATGTGTAAGAAAAAAATTTGTATTCTCTTGCCAATTTCTCTCTCACTTTAAAAGAAGAATTTGTTGCCTAGTATAGTTTATGTTATCTCTGATATATGCAAAGGTAAATGTGTACACATTTTTTTCTTCAAGAGTATGATGGGTTTCTTAACCATTTTCTCTTTGATGTTGAGGTAGTGTCAGTTTTTAAAATTTCAGTAAATATCTAACGAATTGCAAAAACAAAAATATTATTTGCATTTTAATTGGAATTGCTATTCATTTATAGTTAATTGTGAAACATTTTGTATCTGTCCGATACTAAAATTTTTAGTCGTTAATATAGCTGGCAATTTATATACCTCTTCTATCACATCTTCAAATAAATTTAAACAATTTTCTTCATGGCATTCTGATATTTTTGTTAGATTTATTTCTCAGTGTTTTATGTTGTTTCAAATTTTTGAAAATACATTTTGATATAGTATAGAAAAATAATTGACTATATACATTGAATTTTCTATCCAAATGTATACTCTGACTAATCCAATGATTCAACTATACATTCATTGGAAGTGCAAGCTACATGATTGATAATATGTGAAAAGTGACCATTTTCCCCCTTTACTATTATAATATATATTGTTTATATCTATAGTATTCTTGTGTTGATTGATAAATGTAACATAATGTCATCTGGAAGGTACAGTAGTCATGAATCATGTTGTGCCCACAACCTTAAAAAAATACTTTAAATTCCATCATTAGGTTTTGAGAACACCCAAAGATGTATGACAGAATTCGCTAGTCTAAAATACATGTAATTGCAATGTGAAAAGAAAAATAACACTGAATTAATAGAATAAAATAGACATTTAAAGAAATAATAATTGGTAAAATCTAAATCCAACAATCAAACTATACCTCATTCAGTCTGTTGCATATCAAACACAATGAGAAAATAACAAAGGGAATGAGAAAAAAGACACATTATTCAGAAAAAAATGAAGAAAACGAATACAAAATGCTTATTTTCTGAAATCATAGAAACACTATGACAATGGAATGTTGATAGAAGCATGTATAGATTTCTATACCCAATGAAGATATCCTTCAAAATGGAAGGAAGCAAAGTCTTTGTACCTAGAGAGGCATGGAGGGGTTGAAGGGGGGCAGGGCAATGGAGAAATAATAAGAACCAAAATGGATTATGTAAAGATGCAAATTTCCAACAAAGAATGACATTACATTGTGTGCCTGAAATGTACCAATAAAATTGAAGGTAAATAAAGACTTTATCAGAAAAGCACTGTGTAAGTCAGCAACACAAAACTGAAAGTAAGAGGAGCAGTAAGAAAATACTTCATCTAGAAGGGATAAGATGTAGACACAAAACTGCATCTATACAAAGAGATTAAAAGTACTAAAAATTGAGTCCACAAAGGAAAGGTAAATATTTTATTTTCTTTTATTTAAATGCATAAAATCCAATTTACTATTTAAATTAGAAATAATGCTATGTTATATTTGTTCACAGCATTTGCAAAAGTAAAATGCGAAATAATGACATAAAGGATAGGAAAATAAAATTGGAAATACTGGAGTTTACAGTACTAAGCACAAAGCAGTATAAATTTTTGGAAGTAGATTTATAGGGGAACTGCTATAATAATTTCTTTAAATATACATAATAAAACCATAGAGAATAAAATTAAAATAATGCAGAGTAAATCTTGTGTGATGCAGCTGGAGAGATGGTTGGAGGGAAATTATAGTATAAAATGCTTATATTAGGAAAAAATGAAAATTTTAATACTAAGCTTCCACATTAAGAAATAAAAGAAGAAATTAACTGTGAAGCAAACAAAATGAAAGCTATGAACGATATCTGTACAGACCTAGATGTAAAATAAAATCAGAAAAAATAGATAAGATAAATAAAACCAAAACTGGTTCTTTAGAAACATGAAAGAAATCACAAAATTTTAGCCAGACTGGCAAAGAGAAAATAGGAGGATAAAATAACATTACAGAGGCATAGGGAAATATTAATACTAATCTTAAGACATTTATGAAACACAAGCACTTTAAGAAAGAAAAACAAAAATAGTGTAGGATCAACATGCAAGTAAGTATAAAACATTGCCACCAGAAATAAAAGAAAATGTAAATTTTTCATTGCTACAGTTCTAATTGATGAGTGGGGATAGCTAATATTGTCAACATGTCAGTTCTCTACTATTCAATCTACCATTTCAACATAATACCAACTAAAATTTCAAAGTCTCAGCATGTTTCTTTTTCTTGTAGAAATAGTTCTAATTGATGAGTGGGGATAGTTCTCTACTATTCAATCTATCATTTCAACATAATACCAACTAAAATTTCAAAATCTCAGCATGTTTCTTTTTCTTGTAGAATAAAGAAAATGTGTGTGTGTGTCTCAGTGAGGATATGTGTGTGTGTGTGTGTGTGCGCGTGCGCGCATGCACGCAAGACTGGAGGATTCACACAAACCAATTTCAAGACTTACTGTAAATCTGCTTTAATCAATACAATGTGCTATTGACAAAAGGATAGACACAGATATCAGTGAAGCAGAATGAAGAGTTTAGAAGGAGATACACACGCACACACACACATACACACACGCACACCACACACACACATAATGAATAGGTTTTGACAAACATCCGAAGGCAATTAGATGGAGAAAGGATGGTATTTTCAATAGATAGCACTGAAAAAAAAAAAAAGGTTATGCATGTGCCAAAGAAAAAGTTGTGTAACTCAGATCATATAAAATAGGGTGGAAAAAAAAAGAAACCCACAACATTAAATTTAGCACATAAATTTTAGAAACCCTCCCAAACAGATAGCTTTCAACTAGCCAGTAACAAGACTAGTCAGTAACAAGTTAGACAACTATAAACTGAGATTTGGCATTGAGGAAGAAAGTAAAGTCAATGGACTTTAGCAAAAATTACTCAGGCTATCAAGGAAATGGCAGCTTTCAACCCAGAACATATATGAAATGAAACTGATTTGAGCACTGCTGTCCCCACATGGACTTCTCCTATGAGCCAGACTTAAGAATATGAGCTACAACTACTGAAGAAAATCATGATGTATACATGAAAGGCTATACTTTGAACTGAAAGATTAATTATAGATGAAAGTTCAGAAGTTTAAAAAAAGGAGTGAATAAAAAAATACAGAGGTAATATAAACAGATGATAATTTGATACATCTAATTATATCACTTAGATCTCATGTAGCTTGAGAGTGCAATGGCTAGAGATCATATGATCTAAGACACTTGTACTTATTTTAGGAAGAAATGACAGCATTTGTTAGCTTTCAGTTCTGGTAGGTTAAAGAATTTTCTTAAATTTTCTACCATAAACATATAAAGAATACAATTACAACATGTAACTTGCAAATTTTGGCACAATATAATCGATCTTTTAAAAAGCATTAACAGTAGGGGCAACAATTTGAAATTATGAGATAAATGAAAAAGATTGGTGCACTATAGTCATATACAGATATTAGTATTGAAAATAAATTCAGAGGAAAGGGACTAGAGGAGCTCAAGGAGGAGGAGAAGGAAGGGGAATGAGGTTTAAGAAAACAAGTTGCAATATGTACATATAACCACTTCCCAAGATGTTTGCAAACTGCCTGAATTGGAAATATGCACTAATAAAGTTTTAAGATATTTTTTAAAACCTGAAGTTAAATATAATAAAAATTTATTTATTTATATACACCTAAAAGAGGTATTCAAAAATCATAGGGAAAAGAAAAATTTAAAAAAAGAAAAATAGTGTGACAATAATATAAGGTATTATAGATATACACTCAAAGGTAGAATAATTCATACATAATAGAAATATTATCAATTAACAAAGGAAGAAAATATTCAAAACATGTATATATGCAGTAATATAGACTCAAAATATAAAAATAGAAGAATTGGAAGAATTTTTAAAAATCTACCATCATTGTAAGATATTTTAAGGTAGCACTCTCAGTAATTAATAGATCAATCAGAAAGGATGTAGAGGATTTGAACTAAACATTAGCAAGATTGATCAAAGGAATATATATAGAACAGCATACCCAGGAACCACAAGACTAAAACATGTAATTCTCAAAAACATTTATAAGCATTAACCACATATTTGGCTGTGAAGCAACATTCAGCAGATTTAGAATGATTGAGATGATAAAAAAAGAACACACACACATTTAATACCACAGTGCACTTAACTTAGAAATCAATAGGAAAAGCTGAACAGAAAAACCTCATGTATTTGGAAATTAACAAATGTATTTAAAATAATTCAAGGGTCAACAATGGAGACTATAAAATGTTTATAATTTGGCCATACTCTGAAATCAGATGATACAACTGCAAAACCAATTAATATGAATATAGAAAAGTATAGCCTTGTGCTTATTTCAAAAAAAGGAGGGCCAGGGATTTAGCTCAGTGGTGCCGGCGCCACCTGCCTCTCAAGCATGAGGTCCTGAGTTTGATCTCCCGTACCAAAAAACAAAACAAAACAAAACACTAAAACAATAAGATAACTACCTATGTTTAAAACATCTGGAAATACAAAAAAGAGAATATTTGTTAAAAAGTTAGAAGGAAGACATATATGTTAAACACACACAAAAACACATACACACAAATATACAAGAAATTAAGTAAAAAGTATTAGATAGACTCTCCAAAGAAGGTGGAAGATGGTCCCCATTATCCTCCTTGTATTTATGTATGCATGCATGTGCTTGTGTGTGTGTGTGTGTACACACACGCGCACACACGTGTGAGTGTGTGCTTATGGATACCCATTTTAAATTTCACTCCTCAGGACCTGGAATCAGTCATTTCTCAAAGCCACAAGTTCCCATATTGGACAATGGTGGCAATGTGGCTAGTAACCCAAATTTTTAAATTTCTCATAAAATTTAAGGTATTGCATTTATACTTTGAGGGGTTTGATAAAATATTCAAATATTTGCCACAGTGATAAGGATATTATGAGGAAAAGAAGCCACATTAGAGTGTTAAAGTGTTTAGCACAGTCTCTTTCTAGTCAGTCACGTTCTACCAGCCACTAGAAAACACTGATTTGTTTTCTAGCCTTATGTTTTGGTCTTTTTTCAGAAAGTTCCTTAAATGAATCACGAAGTACAAGCCCTTCATATTTGTCTCATTCTACCTAGCAAAATACACTTAAAATGCATCCATACTGTTGTACAAATTGATAGCTTGTTACATTAATTCCTGAATAATATTTAACTTTGTACATACACACCCTTTTGTAAATCTTTATCTGTTGAAGGGTTGTTTTCAGTTTGGAGCAATTAGAAGAAAGTTGCTACACACATTAACATGCAGGTTTTTGTATATGTTTTTAGCTGGCTTCAGTACACATCTAGAAATTTCAAATGTCATACATTTGATATGCACATGTTTATAAGCAGCTAAAAAACTGTTTTCCAAAAGTACAGAGTGGTAATACATGGTCAACAGTGATTCCGAGGATTATTGTTCAAGCATTTCGTGTATTACCTTAATTTTGCATGTTGAGATAGCTTGTAAAATAATATTTCTGTGCCTGTCTGGGTATTTCCAGAAGAAAGTAACATTTGAGTTAATGGACCCAATAGAATAGATGGCCTTTCTCTCTGAGGGTGAGTTTCAACCACAGGTTGGAGTAAATGGAATTCAATATGGAATAAATGATTGGAATAAAATAGCAGAGTCAAGCTTCCTAGTTCACTTTTTGACGTGGGATATTGATCTTTTCCTGCCTGTGGCACTCCTGGTTCTCAGTCCTTCAGACCCAGACTGAAATCCAAACCATTAGCGAAGTAGCTCTAAAGCCTTCCAAATATACCACTGATTTCCTGGGCCTCTAGCTAACACAGAGGACACCATGACACTTCTCAGCCTACACAATCTTAAGAACCTATACCTCACCGTAAATCTCTCTCATTCACCTATCTATCAATTATCTGTATATCCTATTGATTCTGTTTCTTTCAAGACCCTGACTTGTACAAATTTGGTTTCCAGGAGTCATTCCAAGAGTGATTGGCTAGGAAGACAATTGTAAAGGTGAGTCTTCTAAATTATTTCTATAGGTTCTGTGCTTAGCAATTTGGTTTGATTAAAGTTTAGAGAAGTAATTACTTGGCTCTTGGAAAGGTATTAAGGGCAGGGAATGGAGGGCAAAGGTAAAAGAAAGGCAGAAGGTCATGATCAATGAGTACTATGTCCACTTGTGGTAGTATCACACCACATCCACTTATATGTACAATTGGTATATGTTTAAAAAATAAGTAAAGTTGCCTGGTCACTCTAAATGCAGCGCTAAAAAGACTACTGAAAGGAATGCCATGATGTTGCAATTGAGGTATACACAATAGAACCATCAGATACTCCTAGTCAACTGCCTGTAGGAAGCAAAAGTTAGATGACTGCGTATATATCATTTTCAGATAGTTTTGAGAAATTAACAAAGTAGTAAGTCGGGCTGATAGTGCCCAGAGTACCTGGAAAAACTGGAAAGAGAAAAAAGCTGAATTATTAGGAAGAGTGGTATAAATATATAATGTATATATATATTATATCTACCGGGTTAAGAATACTAAAAGTCAAACGCAGAATCTTATCCTGTGACCAGTTGAATTATAACCCAAGTTGTTCTGGATTTGTAAGTTTTCTACTACTAAAGAGAATGCATTGAAGAGGAGTGAATGAGATCCTACGAGCTGAAATGAGAGCATGTGGGAAAACTCTCAGAAAGTTGGCATCATTGGGCCTCTAAATTCTATGAATTTCTTTTCCAGTTGAAGATCTCTCTTCCAACACAGACTAAGTAGACCCCAGCCCCATTTGAAAAAGCATCCCACTCCCAGTGGTATTGTCCCTCCACCTCAGATACCATCAGGCTTTTCAATCCATCTCCAAGGGTTCATCTTGACTTTCTGAGGAAACTTTTCAATCTTTCCTGAGTCAGGTACCATCAAGATGATGATGACTTTTCAGAATGCACCCCTAACACAGTCTTTTGTTTCTTAACATATAACTGGACACAAGCACAAAAGGCTTTGTCGTATAGTTTCAAATTGGGAATTGTTATACCTGCTGCCATGTGTCTGTTGCCTAAAATGTCTTTTGCTATTCTAGGTCTCTTATAGTTCCAAATGAAGGTTTGGGTTATTTTTTCTAGTTCTGTGAAATATTGTGTTGGAATTTCAATTGGTATTGCATTGAATCTGTATAGCAGTTTTGGTAGTATGGCCATTTTCACTATGTTGATTCTTCCTATCTTGGAGCAGGGGATATCTTTCCATTTTTTTATATCCTCTTCAATGTTTTTTTTCAGAGTGCTATAGTTTTCAGTGTAGAGATCTTTTGCTTCTTTTGATGGATTGATTCCTAGATACTTCATTTTTTTGGATGTTATTGTAAAAGGAATTTTTTTCCTTATTTCTCTCTCAGTGAATCTGTTATTTGTGTTCAAGAAAGCTATTGATTTTTGGGTGTTCACCTTGTATCCAGATACTCTACTGAATCTGTCAATTAAGTCGAGAAGGCTTTTGGTGGAGTTTTTTGGGTCTTCAATGTAGAGTATCATATCATCAGCAAATAATGACAGTTTAACTTCTTCCTTTCCTATCTTTATTGCTTTAATTTCTTTCTCTTCTCTAATTGCTGTGGCTAATGTTTCCAGAACTATATCGAAAAGGAGTGGTGATAGTGGGCATCCTTATCTTGTTCCTGATTTTAATATGAAGGTTTTCAGTGTTTGGACATTTAATATGATGTTGGCTGTTGGTTTTTCATAGATAGCCTTTATTAAGTTGAGATATAGACCATCTATTCCAATTTTTTACAGGGTTTTTATCATGAATAGGTGTTTTGTCAAATGCTTTTTCTGCATCTATTGAGAGGATCATATTGTTTTTGTCCTTGACTTTGTTAATATAGTGTATTACATTTATTGACTTATGTATGTTGAACCATCCTTCCATCCCTGGAATAAATCCGACTTGGTCAGGATGTATGATCTTCTTAATATCCTCTGTACTCTGTTTGCTAGTATCTTATTAAGGATTTTTGCATCTTTATTCATTAAGGAGATTGGCTTGTAGTTCTCTTTTTTAGTTCCATCTTTCCCTGGTTTGGGAATCAAAGTGATACTTGCTTCCAGCAATGAATTTGGAAGTATAGCTTCCCTTTCAATTTCATTGAAAAGTTTAAAGAGTAATGGCGGTAGTTCTTCACTAAATGTCTTGTAAAATTCAGCAGTGAATCCATCAGGGCCTGGGCTTTTCTTTGTTGGTAAATTTTTAATTACATTTTCAATTTCACTGACTGTAATTGGGGTGTTTAAAAAGTTTTTATCTTCTTTGTTCAAATTTGGTAATTCATAATTATCTAAAAATCTGTCCATTTCTTCTGTGTTTTCCATTTTATTGGAGAACAGGTTCTCAAAATAGATATTAATGATCCTCTGGATTTCTATTGGATCTGTTGTGACTTTACCTTTTCATTCCTGATGGCATGGATCTGAGCCTTTTCTTTCCTTTTTTTGATAAGATTAGCTAAGGGTTTGTCAATTTTATTTATTCTTTCAAAAAACAAACTCTTCATTTCATTTAATTTTGGCATTGTGTTCTTAGTTTCCATTGCAATGATTTCTGCTCAAATCTTTATAATTTCCTCTCTTGTTCGAGCTTTGGGTTTTTCTTGCTCTTGTTTTTCTAGGAGTCTAAGATTCATCATTAGGTTGTTTATTTGAACTCACTCTGTTTTCCTAGTGTGGGCATTCAATGTTATGAATTTTCCCCGTAGAACTGCTTTCATTGTGTCCTATAGATTCCTTTAAGTTGTATTGGCATTTTCATTTATCTGCAAAAACTGTCTAATTTCTTCTTTAATTTTCTCTGTAATCCATTCATCGTTCAGGAGAGTGTTGTTCAGTTTCCATGTGCTTGTGAAGTTCCTACAGTTTCTTTTCTATTGATCTCCAGCTTGATTGCACTATGATCTGATAATATACAGGGGATAATTTCAATTCTTTTGCATTTATTCAGACCTGTTCTGTGAGCCAATATGTGGTCTATCTTGGAGAATGATCCATTTGCAGCCAAAAAGAATGTATATTCTGATTTTGTGGGGTGGAATACTCTGTAGACATCTATGAAGTCCATGTGTTCCAAAGCTTGGTTCAGTTCTATTATTTCATTGTTGATTTTCTGCCTAGATGATGTGTCAATTTGTGATAGTGGGGTATTTAAATCCCCCATTACAATTGTATTAGTGCTTATTTGGTATTTCATGTTACTTAATATTTGTTTTATATAGTTGGGGGCATTTATATTTGGTGCATATGTGTTTATGATTGTCACCTCTTCCTCTTGAATTGTTCCCTTTACAAGGATGTAGTGTCCTTCTTTGTCTCTCTTAATGAGTTTTGGTTTGAAATTTGCTTTGTCTGCAAATAAGATTGCTACCCCTGCTTTTTACTGGGCTCCTGATGAGTGGAGAATTGTTTTCCATCCTTTCACTTTCAGTCTATGGGCTTCATTTTGCACTAGGTGTGTTTCTTATGCACAACATATTGTTCAATTTTGCTTCTTAATCCATTCTGCCAGTCCATTTCTCTTGATTGCTGAATTGAGGCCATTGACATTGCTGGTTATAACTGATATGTTCTAACTTATTATTGTCATGTTATTGTCCTTTTGTTGACTCTTTCTACTTTTCCCTCCCCTCTTCTTTTAGTTTCTTGCCTTGCCTATTTGATTTGGTCTGTTGGGCCTCGTGGTATTGTGACCTTTATTGTCCTTTTCTAGGATATTGTTTAGAATTCGTTGTAGTGCTGGTTTGGTGTTCATGAAGTTTCTCAGGTGTTCTTTGTCATGGAAGTACCTTGTTTCCCAGTCCATTTTGAAAGAAAGTTTTGCAGGATACATCAGTCTAGGTTGGAGGTTGTTTTCTTTTCGGACTTGAAATACCTTACTCCAGGCTCTCCTTTACCTAAGGGTTTGTGTTGAAAAGTCTGCTGTGATTCTAATGGGCTTTCCTTTGCATGTGATTTGTTTCATTTCTCTTACTGCTTGTAGTATTTTGTTCTTCTATTGGATTTCTGGGATCTTGTTTATTATATGTCTAGGTGTAGATTTTTTGTTTTTATCGTGGCTAGTTGGAGTTCTATATGCCTCACTTATCTGTATGTCTAATTCTCCCCTTCTGTTTGTTAAGTTTTCTGTCATTAATTCTGTGAAGAGCTTTTTTAAATCATTTGTGTTTTCTCCTGCTATTTCATGGATTCCTATCTGTCATGTTATTTTTCTTTGCATTATCTAGAAGTTATTGGATCGATTTCTCATGATCCCTTACTGTTTTTGAGACACCTCTTTTTTCCTGGTCACTGATTGCATTGCTATCTTCTATATCTGAAATTCTATCTTCCCAGTCTTTTATTCTCTTGCATACACTTTCAAAAGAGTTTTTAATCTCCTGGATATCTGTTTGAATCTGTTTTATGGATTCCATTTCTTTCCTCTGTTGGGCATTCATTGTTTCCATTTCTTTCTTATGCTTAGTCTTCATGGCTTCTATCATGGTCTTGAGCTCATTTATTGTTTTGTCAGTTTCTGTTCTAGAGTCTTGAATCATGACTTCCATTTTGCTGACCATCTCTATGGTTATCTGGGAAATTATTTCTGATTTGAGTTTTTCTAGAGCTTGATTGATCTGTTTTGTTACCTCCTGTGTTATGGGTCCAGGGTGTCCTGCTGGTTCACTATCAGACTTTTCATCCTCATTTGACCTACTGTTTGCCATTGGTGAACTGGAAGTCTGTCCTTGTATCTTGCTTAAGTGTTTTCTCATTTTTATTTTTGTTGTTGGGTTGTCCTTGGTTTAATTTCTGGGTTATTACTTAAATCTTCCTGATATAGTTGCGCTTTAGCTTTTGAGTTTCTAATGACTCATAGACATGCTCATTTTCATAATATTGGCAAAAACAACTCATTAAACCAATCACAATCCTTTATCCCAATTGATACATTCAGCAGCCCAATAGGATCAAGCACAGCTTGCAAATTGACCATTTGTGGTAGTCATTAATCTATCACTTTTAAACCATGTGAATTAAATTAATATCAAGAAGCAGCCCAAAATATGTTTGCAGTGAATACGCTTTTCAATATAGCATCTTTACCATTTAGGATGGGGGCTTGGACTGAGTTAGGATGAGAGGAGTAGATAAGTGAAAGAATTGGAAAAGATTTCAAGTGAAGCCAGAGAATGTAGAATGACAATGCAATCTTTATGAAACTATTAACTTCAAAGGGGATAGACAGAGTGCAGGAATAAGGACAAGAATACATCCCCTTAACCGCAACAGGGGTTTGCCCTCCCTTGAAGCTACAGAGCCATGAGTGAGGTAAAATGACAGGAGAAAAGAACATAAAGAAAAAAGAAAAAATGATAAAAGAAGAAGGCTGAGTTAGGACAGGAGCAGGAATAAAAAGGGAGATGAGGAATAATATGGTGGAGCAAGAGTTGTAGAAAGAGGACAGAAAAAAGAAATTTCAGGGTGGAATGAGGAAAACAAAAAAGAAGAATTTGAAGGGCCTCTTTCAGAATATGTGTCTTTGGTCATATTATACCACGTGTACAGCCATGTACAGAACCAAATCCCCTAATCTCAGCTAGCCAATGGCAGGTCCCCACAACTCAGACTAACCTCAGTCCACAAGGCCTAAATTGAGTTTCCCAACCTGCAGGGTTGAACTCCACTTAGTTCTATTACAGGTTTCTCCTGCCCTTTCTTTAAAGATGTTCAAAGTTGGGAGCTCAGAAAAATACCCTTCATGATCACCTATGCCTCTGCAGAGTGGGTCCAAGGACCAGTCCAATCAGGAGGTTTGAGAACGGGGGTGGGAGGAGTAGCATTGTTGGGGTGTTTCAAGGGCACCCATGTGGCTACCTTCCTTGCTGGAGCTGGTGGCGTGCAGTCGGGGAGGTCGCCAACCCACCAGGTGGGAATGGAGCAGGCAGCAGGAGAGATCTCCAGGGGCCTTCCTTGCTGGATCTGGTGGTGCGCAGTCAGGGAGTTCACAGACCCACCGGGTGGGCCCAAGCAGGCAGCCCAGCATCTTTAAAAAGTTCTGTCCTTGTTTTCTGTAGGACAGTGTGAGCAAAAACACTGAACTGGGAGATCTAAATGCAAAGGGAATTATAATATAGATTCTTGGAGTTTTAGAGACGAAAAGGTGGCTAGATTACCAAAGGCAAGGTGAGCCTGTTTACTACAGTGGAAAGCAGTCATAACAGCAATCATCCCATTCTGTCTTGTGCAGTCTTTTGGCATTGTTCAGTTAATCAGTTTGCCTATAGGTAAAATATAGAGAGGAAACCTACTAAATTTTTACTTGGGTGTTTAAGTAAAAACTTAAGTGAACAAAAATTTGACTTGAATTGTTAAAGCAGAGAATCATAGCCTCCTGATCAGTTTTCAAATTTGAGGCAATTTATAGATTCAGAACAGTTTGAATGAATGGAAGGCCTTTCTTCAGGAGAGACTCCAGTTTAATACCAAAAATTCATGCTGTTAATATTTTTGCCAAACTCCCCTAAAGGTACTTATAGCCTTTTATCAAGATGTACATTGGTGAAAAGAAAATGATCAGATATTTGAGGATGAGTAGACTCTGAATCTGAATTGACATTAATTTCAAGAGGCTTGAAACATCATTGTGGCTTTCCTGTCAGACTAGGGGCTAAAGGAGGTTATTTGATCAGTGGTGTTCAAAACTCAGGTCTACTTTATAGTGGGCCTATTGAGTCCCCAACCCAATCTTGTGATTATTTTTTTTCAGAAGAGGAATGTAAAACAGAGACATTTATACCCAATAGATGATAAAATATCCGCATCTGTTTGCTGCTCTATAGAAGGAGGGCTATTAAAGAAGCAAAGACCAAAATGAATGACTAGAAATGTTTGTCTATGTAAATAATAAACTAAAAGCAATACCATATTCCAGAGGAACTGTAAAGATTGGTGACACTAATAAGGTCTTTAACGGTAGAAGAGTGTGATTCCTACCAAGTCCTTATTCAAATGTGTAGAAGATGGATAAACCTTGGAAACTAAGAGAGGACTACTGAGAACTTAATCAGATGGTGATTCCAAGTTTTCATCCCCTATACCATATATGACACATTAATAGCCTTTTAAAGAATAATTTTATTTTAAATTGTATGTGTGTGAGCAAAATAATTCTGTAAGATGCCACATTAATAGATATGGCAATGTATTGATTAAAATATATATACATTATATATCTATCTATATCTATCTAT
>NW_022900942.1:45689058-45709164 GCF_012274545.1 Fukomys damarensis
ATTGTGTGTGTGTATATATGTTTCCCATTTAATAAGCTGTGTATGGCTATAAATGTATATATATATTATGTCAATATATTTATTTACTTAACAATTATAACACCACATCCATTAGTGCCATGGCATGTGGAATAGTTCATTTCCCTATGGTCAAGGACATTCAAGTAATGCCATGCATGAAACAAAACCAGAAAGTTTTAGTTAAATATCTAACACCTACATAAAGCTGAATACAGAAAAATATATATAAAAAGGGATATCTTACATGCATGAAAAAAATTTTAGAGAATATTTTATTTGCTGTAAATTAGAAAGTCTCTCTGAGCTCACTGCTGTACTGGTCTTCACCTTTACCGCCACCTCGAGAACTGTTACTAATATTTAAAGCAAGAAGTACAAAATATCTTCTGTTAAACAAAACAGTGTTATGGGAAACATGATCCTTGTCTTTCAAAAAATTAAATAAGAACATCTGAAATGAAGAAAAAAATGCATTTTCCTGTGTCAAATAAAAATAATTTATACAATTGAAAATTGGAGGATGGAAGGATTTTACAACGATTTCATTTTCCAACAAAATAACAAGTAGTTGCTAACAATGAAATACAATTCTGCCAGTAATTACATCAAATCCACATTAATGAACCCTAGGCAATCTTTAGAAAATTTATCTGAAATCTGAGCATTTGTATCTTCCTATGTGTATATATGTTTCTGTGGGTGTCTATTTCAGAAAATACATGTATCTAGGAAATAATATGTTTGTGTGGATTTCTATAATTTTCCACAACATATTTATTCTACTGAAATATATATATCAGTTATATAATGCACAAAAGTATTGTGCTTTTCAAAGCATGCACTCAGCAAATTTGTGTGGAAGGACAAGTTTTCTCTTGAAAAATTGAGACTTTTTTTTTCTAAATCATTGTCCTTTTTTTTTCTTGATTGCATAGACCTCAGAAATTCTTATCACCGCTTTCTCAAAAAAAAAAATCTTAGAATGAATTTCAATGTAAAACACTGGCTTCATAGTAGGGACTCCTCCACCAGGGAAATTTGCTCAAAATTCTTATTTCTGGTTGAAGAACTAAAATCCCTATCCTATCCTGAAAAGTTCCAGCCATTCATGATTAAAGAATAGAGGTTATGAATTGAGTAGGGATTTATTATATCTCTAAAATCCCAACATTGAGCAGAGAGTCTGAGAATTATAACATAATTGTAAAGACAAAATTTATGATAAAGACTCTGAGTTTCCTTATCCAAATGCTTTGCACTTAGAAGAGAATGGTGTGAAATGGTGGATGGATTTCTATACTCCCCTTAATCCCCACATTCCAATGCAAGTGGCCAAAGGTTGAGCTGGTGATAGGGAAGGACTTATTGTTCCTTTCAACATTACCTCACCTGAGACACAGAACTACAAATGCGTGTAAGTTCCTGAAGCAAGTGTGTACATAGAGATAAATGAATATAGCGTCACTTTATTTCAGCAAGTCTTGCTGGAATTTTTCTACCACCACTGTCTTCCTTTTGAATTATTAAGAGAAAAATTAGATTCATAAAATAAAAATTAAATTCAAAATTAAAGAAAATCAGAGTCAGGCAGAAGAGTCCTCAGAGAAAGAGAACAAAGACAAGAAAGGCAAAGAATAAGAAGAGCAAAGTGAAGAAAAGGAAAAAGTAGAAAGCACCAGAAGCCCCAGATGGCCATGAGCAAGAACTAGAATGCCATCTGCCAGGACATTTCATCTTAGTTAACCCAAGGGAAAGATTAGAGTGTATGGGAGGACTTCCTGCCAAGGAAGCCATCTTGTGATATGAAATTCCTTTGAGGTTTGATATCCAAAAGAAATTATAATACATTTTCATCTATTAACATGCAGCTATAAAAGGCTGGACACATCTATTTCTTGAAAGTCAAAATTAGTTGTAAAAATTGGAAGATGAGATAGCCCATCTTGGAATTTCTTCAAATCATCCAGTCTCTCATAGTTGATTTTACCTGTACTCCTTAACTTCCTACATGAATGCTTATAAACAAGAACCATGTTTATTATCCTTCTCATATGTCCCCATATTTCTCTAGTTAAGAAAACCACTCTCTGCTATTAAAGTTCAAAGTAGAGAAAGATAAGATCAGCCTAGTATAGACAAAGAAGTCCTATGAAGAAAAAAGTATGGTGAGTGCACCAGTTTTCAATTAGACTGTTTTAAGAGACTCCTGAACTAGTGCATGAATCATTGGGTCTCTATGTTAATCTGTGGATCAATCAGCTAAAAATATTTAGCATAGCTGAGTGTGGGAACTAGTAGAGAAGAAGGTAGATTATAGGGGGCATATTTTTGGAGAGCATGTCTCTCACTGGCATTCCGTTCTTGTACAGTGCTTCCCAGCTGCCATGAAGTTGGCAGACTTTTTCCACCAGGCCCTTCTTCCATGATGTTCCTGCATTGGAGCCAATTGAATATAGTCATAACCCACTGAATCCAGGAGTCAAATAAACCATTTATTTCTTTAAATTGTGTGAAGGTATTCTGCCCCAGTAATAGGAAGGCTACTACAGAAAATATATATCAGAGAAGTGAGTGACTATTCCTGATCACACAGTTTAGAAATATTTGGAATTTGTTTGAAGCAAGAGTTAGGAGAAGTTTGGAGATGCAAGCTAGAAGTCTTGAAGGCTAGAAGCAGAGCCTGATAGCCAATTATGATCAGAGCTCAGAAAATCATAATGCTGATAGGAATGGAGAGAGTAAAGGCCAGGTTCACAGCATTACAGATGGAAATGGAGAATCCATTCAGAACTAGATTAATGGTCATGCATGTTATACTGTGGCAAAAAAAAAAAATGCCACTATCCTAAGAATCTGTATGAAACAGAATTAAAGGCAGCAGACTAACTGATATGATGGATAAAAATTTCAAGACAACCTAAAAATTCAGGGAAAAGCATGGATATGGTTAACTATTTATAGACAGATTTATAGTGGAAATTAGAAACAAAAAGATTTTAAAACTTAAATTTTGGCTAAAATATAACCACTGTAAAGTTGAGATAAAAGAAGGTGTGGTTGCCATTAAAAAGAAATCTAGTTCTTTGAACCAGGACAAGAAGAAAGATACCTTAAAGACATCCCAGAATCAGCAAGACTCCACTCTTTGCAAGCTAAATATTCCAAAAGTATGAACCTCTTTTAAGGTTTAGATCCAGAATGTTCCTCATGTCTCATGTATTCAGAGTGGAGCTTTTGGAAGGTGACTGAATCACAGAAATACTGTAATCATCAATAGATTGATTCTGTGATGAGTTCATAGATAAATGTACAATTAGGAGATTAGACCTAATTAATGTAACAGGAGAGATACCTCTGAAGAGTATATGTGCCTCTCTGGTTTTTCCCTTCTTTCTGTTTCCTGGCTGCCATGAGTTGAGTGTTGTCCTCTGCCATGCCCACCCACAGTGATGATGGACAAGCCAGCTGTCCATTGACTGAATTGCCTGGAACTGTGAGCCAAATTAAGCTTCTTCTCCTTTAACTTGTAGTTGTCAGGTATTGTGACCATCCAAGGGAAAACTGACTAATACAGAAAACTAGTACTGGTGATCCAAACTGTGACTATCCCTGGTCATATTTTAGAAGCCTTTGGATCTGTTTTATGGTAGGAATTCAGAAAGCTTTAGAGGCGTGGTCTGGAGCACCGTTCAGTGTAGTAAACAGTTCTTGAGGAGTAACTCTGGTCAGAACTCAGAAAACCAGAATGCACATAAGAGTGACAATAGTAAAGGCTATGTTCAGAAGGCTTCAGTTGGTAACAAAAGCTCTGTTTGAAATAGAATTGGATGCTTTATGTGTTATACTTTGGCAGAAGAAAAAGTCTCATTTTTTCCTATGTCCTGAGACTTTTTCAGAAGACTGAAATTCAGAATGGTGAACTAATTAATCTGGGGGAGAAAAGTAACATTTAGGCTGTGTTGTGAATATACTGGCTGCTTTTATAAGCAGACTTATAGTGATAATTTGGGGCAAAGGGCACACAAAAAATGGCAACCTCAAAATTTTATCCAAAGTGAAGTTGGGACAAAAGTATGTATATTTGCTGAAGAGATATGCACTACTAAAAGGAAGCCATGTAGTTTGCATGCAAACAGTAGGAGAGATGCCTTGAGGACACTAAAGGAAAGATCAAAAACCACCCATCACAGCATCAAGGGTCTAAGAAAGTAAATTCCTTTGACAGACTTTGCTTTGACAAGAGAGCCCCAAGAAGTACTGCTTATTTGAGGCCACTGACAAAGGTATTTCCCTAAGTTCTGCTTTCTGTTCACTCAAATGCCTCTGGACCAAAGTAGCCAGGTTATTACTTGAGCTGGTGAAAGACCTTGGCATCATCCACATGCTTCTGATTATCCAGGCATGCAGAATATAAGACTTTTGGCATCATGAATGCTTCCATTCAGACTTAAGATATTAAAACAATGTGCCCCTGAAAGGTAATATGTGAAGTTCTGAGAATGAGGCCAGGGGTTCATTGGAGACCCCAGGAATTTGAGATGCTAGGACTGTGGATCACAGTAAAGTAAAATCAGACAGTGAGTGGAGGTGTTCCAAAAAGAGGCCATGCAGTGGGATGCCCATCTCCTTTGGAGTTCATATCTGGCTTCAGTCGGGAAATGAAGCTACAGGATATGTTAGCCCCACTGGTTTTCAGTCTTACCTTATATTGATTCTTCATTCACCTATTTCTCCCTTTGGAAATGGGAGGATTTACTCTGTATCAATGTATGTTAGAAATATTTATCTCTCTTTCTTTCATTTGTATAGGAACTCTCAGCTAAGAATTTGGCTTAAGTCTCAGACAAGAATTGTGCCTGGGCTTTTCAGCAATGCAGGAACTGTTAGGATTTTGATGACTCTTGGAAATGAATTAAATCCATTTTGGAATTTTTTTAAAGTATTTTTAATTAGTTTTATTATACACTTTTTTTTTGTTACTGGAAACTCAGGGCCTTGGGGTGCGTGTGGCAGGTGTGGCACAACTGAATTAAATCCCTGGCCCTATTGGTACACTTTTGACATACATAATAATCACATAATCACATAGGAAATTTATACCTTTGTATAGTACATCTGAATTCCTTTTTTCAATTCTGCTCCCTTCCTTCAGTCCTTCTACATAATGAGATGGATAGAAGCCTTTTGGGGGGCATGGGTTGAATGATTTAGATCTCGATTTCCTTCAAAAGTCTCATGTATTCAGAGGTGAGGTGAGTGCTCATTGAAAATATTCAGAGGTGAGACGTTAGAAAGGTGTTTAGATCATAGGGGCAAATATGATCATGAGTGAGGAGCAGCTGGTAAAGCCTTTTTGTCACATTGTAAGTTATCTCTTAGTTCTGTTGATGATTTCTTTTGCAGTACAGAAGCTTTTTAATAAGATGAGATTCCACTTGTTGATTCTTTGTGCTAGATGAGTGCTCAGAAAATATTCAGAGGTGAGACGTTAGAAAGGTGTTTAGATCATAGGGGCAAATATGATCATGAGTGAGGAGCAGCTGGTAAAGCCTTTTTGTCACATTGTAAGTTATCTCTTAGTTCTGTTGATGATTTCTTTTGCAGTACAGAAGCTTTTTAATAAGATGAGATTCCACTTGTTGATTCTTTGTGCTAGTTCCAGTGCTACTGAGGATTTGTTCAAAAAGTCTTTTCCTATGCCAATGTCTTCAAGATTTCTGCCTAACTTATCTTCCAGCAAGTTTAGTGTTTCTCTTTTAATATTTAGATCCTTAATCCACTTGGATTTTAATTTAGTGCATGGTGAAAGATAAAGGTCCAATCTTTGGCAGGTTGAAATCCAGTTTTTCCAACACTATTTATTTTTTATTTTTTTTATTGAGTTTATTGGTACATTTAGGGATACAGTACAGTTACATTCATTGTTGGGATCATGTACCTTTACATGGCAAGTCTTGATTCTCATTTTTTTCCCCTTACCTCTGCCCTCCCTTCACCCCCTCCTCCCCTCCCCATCTACAAACACTTTATTTTCATCTTTTCATTCTCTCACATTTTTTTCTTTTCCCTTTTTGTTCTTCCCCTACGTATCACACCTTCCCTACACCTTTAGCTCCTTTCCTCCCATTTCTAAATGTCAGTAATCTTATTAGAATCTTATGCATTGTTGCAGAATATTCACACCAGGGAAACTATTTGGTATTTACACATGTGGGACTTATTTATTTCACTTAGGAGTATATCTTCAATATGTATCCATTTTCCTATGAATGAATCTATTCTCTCGCTCTTTATGGCTGAGTAATATTCCATTTTATAGAAAAACCACAACTTCTTTATCCAGTTTCCAACGGATGGGCAAATAGGTTGTTTCCAAGATTTAGCTATTACAAACTGTGCCGCTATAAACATGGGTGCACATACTTCTCTGTGATATGATTCTTTTAGTTCTCTTGGAAAGATACCCAACAGAGGGATGGCTGGGTCAAATGGAACCTCCAGTCCAAGCTCTTTGAGGTATCTCCATATTGATTTCCATAGTGGTTGCACTAGTCTGCACTCCCACCAACAATGGAGGAGGGTTCCTTTCTCCCCACAACCCCGCCAACATTTGTTATTGTGTGATTTCTTGATAGCAGCCATTCTTTGTGGGGTGAGGTGGAATCTCAGTGTTGTTTTCATCTGCATCTCTCGAATGACCAGTGATGTGGAACATTTTTTCATATATTTTCTTGCTGCTTTCACTTCTTTGTATGAGAAATGTCTGTTCATTTCGGATGCCCATTTTTGGATCGGGTCTTTATATTTGGGGGGACTGATTGTTTTGAGTTCTTTATATATCCTTGATAATAGTCCTTTGTCTGAGGTACAGCTGGTAAAAATTTTTTCCCACATTGTAGATTGTCTCTTAGTTCTGCTAATGGTTTCTTTTGAAGTACAGAAGCTTTTTAGTAAGATGAGATCCCAGTTGTTGATTCTTTCTGCTAGTTCCCGTGCTACTGAGGATTTGTTCATAAAGTCTTTTCCTATACCAATGTCTTCCAGAGTTCTGCCTAACTTACTTTCCAGCAAGTTTAATGTTTCTGTTTTAATATTTAGATCTTTAATCCATTTGGATTTTAATTTAGTGCATGGCGAAAGATAAGGGTCTAATTTTAATCTGTGACAGGTTGATATCCAGTTTTTCCAACACCATTTATTAAAGAGGCTATCTTTCCTCCACTGAGGATGGTGAGCTCCTTTGTCGAAGATGAGGTAGCTGAGTACATCTGCATTTGTTTTTGTGTCTTCCAGTCTGTTCCATTGATCCTCAGGCCTATTTCTTTGCCAGTACCATGCTGATTTTATCACAGTGGCTTTGTAGTATAGTTTCAAATTGGGAATTGTTACACCTGGTGCCATGTGACTGTTGCCTATAATGGCTTTTGCTATTCTAGGTCTCTTGTGGTTCCAAATGAATTTTTGGATTCTTTTTTCTAGTTCTGTGAAATATAGTGTTGGAATTTCAATTGGTATTGCATTGAATGTATATAGCAGTTTCGGTAGTATGGCCATTTTCACTATGTTGATTCTTCCTACCCAGGAGCAGGGGATATCTTTCCATTTTTTTATATCCTCTTCGATTTCTTTTTTCAGAGTGCTGTAGTTTTCAGTGTAGAGATCTTTTGTTTCTTTTGTTAGATTGATTCCTAGATACTTCATTTTTTCCAACACTATTTATTAAAGAGATTATCTTTCCTCCACTGAGGATGGTCAGCTCCTTTGTCAAAGATGAGGTAGCTGAGTACATCTGGATTTGTTTTTGTGTCTTCCAATCTATTCCACTGATCCTGAGATCTGTTTCTTTGCCATTACCATGCTGTTTTTCTCACAGGGGCTTTGTAGCATAGTTTCAAATTGGGAATTGTTATACCCACTGCCATGTCTCTGTTTCTTAGGATGGCTTTTGCTATTCTAGGTCTCTTATGAGGACTACTATTGAGAATATATAAAGAACTCAAAACAATCAGCTCCCAAAATATAAAGACCCAATTCATAAATGGGCATCTGAAATGAACAGACATTTCTCAGACAAAGAAGTAAAAGCAGCAAGTAAATATATGAAAAAATGTTCCACATCACTGGTCATTCAAGACATGCAGGTGAAAACAACACTGAGATTACACCTCACCCTACAAAGAATGACTATCAAGAAATCAATCAATAACAAATGTTGGCGGGGTTGTGGGGAGAAAGGAACCCTTCTCCATTGTTGGTGGGAGTGCAGACTGGTGCAACCACTATAGAAGTCAGTATGGAAATACCTCAAAGAGCTGGGATTAGAGGTTCCATTTGACCCAGCCATCCCTCTGCTGAGTTTCTTTCCAAAAGAATTAAATGAATCATACCACAGTGATATATGTGCACCTATGTTTATAGCGGCACAGTTTATAATAGCTAAACCTTGGAAACAGCCCATTTGCCCATCAGTTGGAAACTGGATAAAGCAGATGTGGTTTTTCTATAAAATGGAACACTACTCAGCCATAAAGAATAAGAAATTAGATTATTTCATAGGAAAATGGATACATATTGAGGATATACTCCTAAATGAAATAAATAAGTCACACATGTGTAGATACAAAATAGTTTCTCTACTGTGAAAAACAATAATAGTACATAAGATCCTAATGAGATAATTGACCATGTGAAATAGGAAGAAAAGGGCTAACGGTGTAGGGAAAATGGGAAGGGTAGGGGAAAGGTAATAAGGGAAAAGAAAAAAATATGAAAAAAATGGAAAGAAAGTGTTTGTAAAGGAGAGGGGAGGAGGGGGTGAAGGGAGGGCAGGAACAAGGGGAAAAAATCAGAACCAAGACCTGTCATGTAAAGGTACAAGATCCCAATAATGAATGTAATTGTACTGTATAACTTAAATGTACCAATAAACTCAATTAATTGAAAAAATATGATCATGAGTGGATTACTACACTAGAGAGTTCACAGTTTAAATGTGTTTTCAGGATGGTGGCACTAATTAGAAGAGCTATTTCACTGGGGATGTTCCTTTGGAGGGGATATCTCCCTTCCTTACTACTTTCTTGTTTCTTTGCTTTCTGCCTGCAATCAAGTAAGTACTTTTCTTCCACCATGCCCTTCAACCCTAATGTTGATGGACAGAATCCCCTGAAACAATAAACCAAATTAAACCTCTCCTTCTTTAAGTGGGTGTTGGGTATTGTACCTATCAAGGAGGTAGATGATGGACAAACATTTTATTTGAGAAGAGAGCCTCTAGAACACCCACTTTAGAAACACTTCCTAAGGAATTGGATCTCTGGGATTCTTTTTACTATGCACAATTATTCAAGCACTTAGAAGGCACTACAACCAGGAGTGTTGGTTGATGCTTGAGTAGGCCTTGGAGTTGTGGTGGACTTTACCTAGATTTCAAAAGGCCTGAAAGGCCAGGCAATATGCCCCTGAGAGTGGTTCTGTGAAGATGTGGGAATAAAGACAATGGTGCAGCACAAACTCCAGGAAGTTGAAAATGCCAAGAATATGGAAATTTTGCTGAGGAAATCTATTGGCAATGAGCAGAGCCAGCCCAAGAGAGACACCATGTAGGCTGCAAATAGCAAGACAGTTGGCTGGGGCTGTGTGAACACCTTTAAGTCCCATCATAATATCACATGCCCTCAATGCTGGACATGGAGCTACAGGACTGAATATTTGCTCTGCTTGGTTTCTGTTATTAGTTGTCCCTTTTTTTCTTTTTAAAATTAATTTTATTGGTACATTTTAGAAATACATAATAATATTCATCATATGGAATTTGTACCTATACAAGGTATATCTTAATTCTTCTTTTTTCCCCCTTTCCCTACCCGCCCCTTTCAAGGTCTCTTCCCCTTCTTATTTACAAAAGCTTTGTTTCCTTAATTTCTTTCTATTTTCTTTTCTTTTCCTTACTTTCCCCCTCCCTCTTCCCTAGTTCCTATTCCTATTTGAGCATTTCCAAAAGTGGAAATGAAGACCAAAATGTATAATTATTGTCTATTTTTTTAAATTTTGTTAGAATGGGAATTCTTGTGCTGTGCCATTGTAATTTGCAAATATGTAATTTATTTTTTATTTTATTTTACAGAGGTTCACAGCTAAAAGTTTGCTTTGAATCTCAGAGAAGAATTTGGATAGGAATTTTGAGCAGTGCTAGAACTGTTAAGAACTTGGGGAAGATATTATTGAGTTTTTAGTTGTGCATGGTACATATGATTAACTACATCTGATGGAATATGACCGTATTATTGTATTTATTTGGAGATTAGGTATCACTTAAGGATATACGATTAGGTGTCGAGTTGATAAGGGGTGGATTTGTGCCAGTTAATCTTAATTTAAACTTGACTGGAATAAGGTTCCTGGGGATATAGCTGGGTCATGGAAGTATTATATTCAGTGTGTACTGCTGAATGTGCTGTCAGGAGGTAAGAACAAGTGGAGAAGATGGATGACTGGAGGTGTGCATTTGGGGTATCATTCTCACTGGCACACTTCAGTGCTCTGCTTCCAGACTATTATGAAGTGAGCAACTTTCTTCCACCATTCCTTTCTTCTGATGTTCCTGCCTCAGAACTAGATAACTATGAACTGAAACACCCAAAAATGTGAATAAAATAAGCTGTTTTCTCCTATAAGTTGTATGTATCAGTCACGTACCTACAATGACTGGCAAGGCTGACCAATACGATGATATTTGTTTCAAATGATTGGGACAGTATGAATACATACAGATTAAGAGAGAAGGGTTTGCCAATGGTGAGACATTTCTATCAATTAGCTTATAATAGTAACTATTCCATGTATAGCAAAGACAAAATAAAAGTGAACACATTTCCGAGTAATTAGTCAGAGCAGGGCCACCAATTAATTTAAACAGAAGCATTTATATATTCAACATTTCTGAGAATAACAACAAGGCAAATAGGACCTTAGATTGCAATGCCTCTGAAGTCTATGCTGTCAGGAGCTCTCTGGGCTAGATAAGAATAATTTTTGCAATGATTTCTGTGTCTCTACAGTTACAGCCAAAAATAAAAGTCAGATCTAGGGTTCATATAAGTATGATGTACATTGGAGTGAAGATTTTGTGTGTAGGTGTTAGCTGAATTTAAAATACAACAGGTTTTCTTTTTGCCTAGATCTTATAGTGGGACATACTACTGGAACTCTGCTGCATTCAAAATTTCCTTTTTGAACATATATATATCTATATATGTCTATATAGGTTAGATAGATAGATAGATAGATAGATAGATAGATAGATAGATAGGTAGATCTCCAAGTCAGTTAACATTTTACCATAGGGCTCTACCTATGGTTATCAGGAGATCTGCTACATGCTCTCGAATTGATTTGCTTTGCTCAAGCCTGGTTGGTATTTCTTTAACTACACAGAGATCTACAACTTGATCTTCTGATACTTATCAGTAATGTTAGTAAATCCTATGATTTTCCCATCACAGTGTCCCCTATGGTAGGAGAAACAGCAAGAGTAAAATAGCAATGATTCCAGTAGTCATCTTCAAGTTCCAAGTTGATGTGAATATCATAAGGCCAGTTATTCATCTTAAGTCAGAAATTCAAGTAATATTAAATACCCAGCTGTCCAAAGCTGAACCACAGTAACACTGCAAGATCAAATATGAAGCTTCTGGCTTCACTAAATTATATCCTATTGTGTAGTGTACTAGACACCATGTTTGGTACTAGAGATTCCCACATTTATTTTTCCAGTTTTTAGCTTGTTGTATAAGATTTACATATTGTTGCAATGATGGCAGTAAGGATACAGAGAAACCCTTGGATAGATTACAGAAAGAACCATTTGTTACTTATAGAGAGCTACTCCTGGGAACAGTGTTATGGTAAAATGGAACTGAGAAGCAGGCTTAATGTATAGCAAGTATGATAGAGTTAGTTAAATTTTATTGGCTTCCTAGGATTAGTTATGTGATTAAGCTGCATGGTTAATTTGACTAGATTAAGAGACTCCTGGAGAGGTGCTTGGATCTTTTTTTCTTTTTTTTTTTTTTTTTTTTGAGACAGAGTCTCACTATGTAGTTGAGACTGACCTGGAACTTACTATGCAGCCCAGGCTGGTCTCAAACTCACAGTGATCCTCCTGCCTCAGCCTCCCAAGTGCTGGGATTACAGGGTGTGCCACCACTCCCGGCTCTGAATCATATGTTTATCAGTGGATCAATCCACTGTCATTCAGAGGGAAATCTGTTATTAGTAGATGGGAGCTAATTTAAGGTAGATCACTGGGAGACTTGACTTTGGAGAGTACATTTCTAGTTGGTGTTTTTCCCCTATGCTATGCTTTCTGTCTGCCATGAAGTGAGAAGGTCTTCTCTACTATACCCTTCCACCATGATGTTCCTGCCTCAGAGCCAGCCAACAACCTCTGAAACCACGAGCCAAGTTCAGCCGCTCTTCCTTTATGTTGTAGGCATCAGGTATTTTGTTCCCGAAACAGGAAAGTTGGCCAAAACAAGGTATTTTCATTAATCCTGTCACCCCAAGAGAGAAGAGTTTTTCCTTGGTGTTAGTTGCCTTGTGACCTTTTATGATTGAAAAAAGTGTGTTTTATAACCCAAGAATGCTATAAACTTCATGAGAAAAGTAGTTGGGCTGGGGGGTTGACAAACTTCCTTCAAAGGAAAATAGACAATATATTTTTAACCTTTCCAAAAACAGCTCTTGGGAAATATTTTGTTATGGACATCTCTCCTTAATTCCAGTCTCAAATAGTTAATCATTTACCAAATGTTTGTGCATGGATATCTAATAGACACCTCAAAATCAAAATATCCAAAATTACATTTATGAACTCCCTGGCCCATAACTGTTCTTTCCAATGTTCTATCCCTTCTCATTTTTTTAGAGTTTTCTTTTTACTACACAGGGCTTTCACCCACTTCCATGCTTTCACTTCCCAAGCTTTCTCGCTTTCATCAAGCAACAAGGTGACAGGTGAGGCGGTAACTTTCTGTAGAGTAGATGACATGGCTGGCAGCTTGACCTTCTCTAAAATAATGTAGACAAGTGTCAAAGCAACAGGAAGCAAGGCTTAGGCAGGTTGGCCAGCTGTGACTTTTGATTTACAGTGAGAACCATCATAAGTTATTATAACATGTCACCAGCTTGGTCTTAGTCAATGGTGTTAATCTTGGGTGACAAGTCATGAATGATAAGCAGCTGTAACTTTGAAGTTTCCCCCATCACACATTTGACAGGGCTTGAAATCTTGACTTGAGATAAAACACCAGCTGCTTGTTTACTGCCTAGATAGGACCAAACCTTGTGACATGGTTAACAAAAGAAATGTCAAAAATTCCTCAATACATATCCATTTGCAGGAATGAATTAATCCTAATAACTGAAAGAATAAAAATTATCTAGTTGTCGCTATTTAAGGAACAAACAGCATTAATTCATGTTTGCTCAAATAGATCATAGGGATAAGTTTCTAGGAACACTATTATGAAATCCAGTCTATAATAGCTCTCCACCAATCTTGTTAATTAATGTTAAAAGAATGGATAATAAACTTAAACATTATGGTAATAAGATTTTTGGAGCTGTCCTCCTTTCCTTACTTTTAAAACTGAAGGACTAAAAAGAACCTCAGAGTTAATCTGGCCTGAAATCTCATTTATACTTGAAGCAACTAGAGCTCTGGAAAGAATTTTCCCAAGGGCCACACTGCTATTAAATGAAGGATAAGAAATTTTAACCTATATCTTCCAAACATGAGTAAGAGTTATTTCTTTTGATTGCACTATTCTATGTTTCTCTTGATTTAATTATCTAAATATAATTATTTATTTGTATTGCCTTAAGCTTTACTTGCAAATATATGAGTAACTTTGCAGTGATAACGAGGGTGTACTTTTTAAATACAAGAGAGTAAAATCATTCACAGAGGATATTCTCATAGACACCTAAAAATTAAATAATAAATAAACTTAAGGTAATGAAAAATGTCTATCTCAATATTGAGAATATTCTACAAAATTCTAAGAAACACAGCATGCTTTAAAAACCTTATTTAGGACAGAAGGACTAGAAAGTCTAAAAAGTTACAGAGGTATCTCTAAAATCTGACAGTACCTTTCTGAGCAAAGGAGAAGGGGCACCTAAGAAGGTGTTCTTTTAATTCTCAAAAATGAAACTTCAAGTCAGCTCCGTATCTGTTCACACATCTTAAGGTTCTTTAAAAGTCTTCTCTGTCAATATGAGCTGAATCTAACCCCAGATAGAGGCGCCTTTCTCACATAAACTCTCTGTCCATTTAAAATCCTTTTCATTCATTTCTGTTGTGCAGTGATGAGCCGCTGATGCCTGTTCTGGGACTGGCTGTTCCCCACGTGGCCATCTGCTGACACACTTCCTTGACCAATGGCTGGGGGGAGGCAAAGAGAATATGCACAAATACAGAAGAGCAAGTCTATAAAAAGGACAGAGACCAATTATTCTCATTAGTCAACAAGTGCAGAGTAGGAACTAATGGGGCTTCTGTTTCAACAGAGGGAGAATTTAGGTTAATTATTAGGAAAATCTTTGTAACTATTAGGACAGTTAGGACTCTGAAAACAAGGTACCCAGGGACAAGCAAAATCACCTTCACTTAACAGTACTCCAGGTAAGTTTAACTCGACATTTATCAAGCAAGATTAAAGCGTTATTAAATCAGGACCACCAAGAGTACAAAAGAAATACCTTGGCTTGAGAAGATTATCTTTCACCTCAAGTTATCATTAGCAGAATGTGAGACATTTGTCTAGGTACTCCGAACAGAACAATAATCAAAACCAGCAAAAATAACCTAAAAAAATAAACCTCATAAAGTTTATAATTTAATGAGGTAGATGAGGAAATGGTCTATAAAAGAATAATAACATAAATATCAAATTAAGCAAGTATAAATGCTGAAGAGAAAACTAAAGTCATAAGGAAGGATGAGAGGTGATTGAGGAAGACTACTGTTTAACTTAGATACCACAGAATTAGCAGAGAAAAATTCACAGAAAAGATAATATTTTAGTAAAACACGAAGCAGGTAAGAAAATGTAACTTCAGGTATTCAGGAATTAGAATGTTCTAGTTTGAAGGAAGACCAAATAACAGATTCTGAGGTAGAAGCCCAATTCATATGTTAAAGAAAAGGTAAAGATCGTTTTTTGAAAATTTAAATTAGCATGATTGAGAAGAGGGAAGTAAGAAAAGTTGAGCCCAAAAGGATCACTCGTCTCTCTCTTTATAGGACTTTAACTTTTATGCTGGAAATAAGAAATTTTGGGATCCCAGAAACACTTTAATGAGATCTTTGGATGTTGTGTTTGTAATAAATTGAAAAAGTTCAAAAGTAAAGATAAAAGATAATCTGCGAGGCTTTCACTATAACTCAGGCTAAGGAAACAAAAACGGAGCTGGCTTCTGTGGAAATGGTTTGATGAGTTCAAATTCTGTCTGTATTTCGGAAGAATCAAGAGAATGTTTCTGATGCAGTGGTAAGAATGGGCTCGGAAGTTGTGGATGGAAAAGGGTTAAGAATGACATCGTCATAAAGTAATGTCAAAAAATATTAAATTAATCTACAGTAAAGAATTAAATGGAAAACTAATATTTAAAAGAAGAAACAGAAAATTTCAAAGCTGAAAATCTTAATCTGCTTCCTAGGATATAAAGACTAATCAGAGTCCTCGGCCAGAGGCCCAATTCTTGTGTTCACAAGGACCAGATTTGCCCAAGAGGCCCAGGGAAAATGATGAATGGTAGTGAAGGAAAAATGGAAATTTATTCTGAATACAGCCACAGTAGGGAGGAATCCTGTAGTGTATTAATTGAATATCTGTCTTTAAAAGAGGTTAACAGACTAGGGGTTTTATAGCAAGGGTCGGGGACTTTCATAGTTGTTGATCTTGATTAGGCCATGGTCTGATTAATCATTATCTCAGTATTGGTTAAGTGGAGCCTTGTCACTCATAAGCAAAATCACTGCTGCCTAGGTGTAGTTTACTCTTGTCATAAGATGTTTATCCATCAGACCTGTTAGAATCCAAGGTGACTTCATGACAAAATGAGTCAGAGAGAAGAGCAAAAGTCAGATAGCTGAGTTAGAGTTAATTAAGCCTTTTAATTTAGGGCAGTGCCAGATACTTCCGGCACTGTTGTAAGGTCTGGAACAGCATGTTAAAAAAGCTAGCAATTGAGAACCTGTTGATTATTGAATCCCTTCCCTACAATTCTTAAAACTGCCTTAATTGCTCTTGCTTTGGAATCTTCAGGGTTGAAGGAAGAGAATACAAAATTGTTCAATACAAAATTGAGCAAGAATTTGACCCAAAGTTTTAATATAGCAAAAGACACAGATACAAAATGGAGGACAGACACCAAGTTTTAATTTGCTTTTTTAGTTACACACAAGATATCTACAGGCATAGAATCAGCACTTTTGTTTAAAAGCAGCCTCCAAGTCCCTATCATAACACTGATAGACCAAATAATAAGTACATAGGATCTAAACAACACTATCAATGACCTTAATCTGATGAATGTTTATAAAACGCCAAACCAAGCAAGAAAAAAAATTCATTTTTACAAAGTTACATAAACTATTAAATAAGGTGGGTGCAGATACAGGAGAAAAAGTATTAAAAGCCTTTTAAAGTCAATATACTCTGGGAATACCTGCATATTCATATTTATTGCCCACAATTCACAATAACCAAGATATGGAAATAACCTAGATGCCCACCAACAAATGAACAGATAGAGAAAATGTGGTGTATAAAGAATGGCATATTTTTCAGCCACAAGGAAGAACATGCTTCTGGCATTTGCAAGAAAATGTGTGGATCTGGAGATCACCATGCAGAACAAAATAAATGAGACTCAGAAGAATACTGCACGTTTTCCCCAAATGATGAAATCTAAGAAAAGACTGGCGAACGTAGACAGGAGACTATTAGAGACAAAAGGAAAGCAATCAGATAATAGAGATTAAGAGTGGATAATAAAATGGATGGATATGAACAAAATATACTGCGCACATTGAAACCTCCTAGATGTGAAACTAGGGAGGAAGGAAAAGAAGGAAGGAGGAGTTATGAGATGTTGTAAAAGAATTAAAAATGCGTATTTTTTAAACTGCCGAATATGTTCTTTGATTACACAGGAATTACTATAGAAAACACTTGAAAATATATACACAGAAGTCTACTGTTGGGAATTCGCGAAACAATACCCCAGAAAGAGTCTCAAAATCAAGGACTCTTGATGTCCTTTCTTTCTCTTCAAAGCACAAGGAAGTATTCTTTCCAGACATTACTTATGTGATTCAGAAAATTGCTCCAAAAGAAATACGATCGTCTTAAACTTCCTCCATCAGAATCTTATCTAATAACCAGAAAATATTAACCACAGAGAAAGGAACAATATAAAAAATTCTTTTTCAAACAAATAGAAGGTTCTCATTCATTCTTCTTTAGGAGGCTTATTCTGAACACAAGACAACCTTTGTTTGCTGTGAAGTTCCAGCGTCCTCCTTCCCTTGTGACTGCCAGTCCACGGCCCGCTGCTCTTTGAAGAAGTGTATTTAAGCTTCAACCATCTGGCTGTTTCTTTGCGTTTACATGTATTTTAACGACTTCTGTGTTTAGTGCAAATTGCTAAGTTGGTTATGGGGATGAGAGGATGGGTCAGTGGTAGAGCACTTCCTTGTCATGTGGAAAGCCTTGGATTCAGTCCTCAGTACTGCAATCAAGCAACTTGTTGCCCTTTTGTTTGGCTAATGTGAATTTTATTATAGAAGCCTCAATTGTAATTTATGATGGACAGGAAGGGACATCCCCTTTTCTGCCCATACATTCAAATATTTACGAATGAAACAAAATATCTTTAAATAATCTATGAGGAGGAAAAACAGAAAAAAATTAAAAGAAAAATTTAATTTCTTCTCAGAATTAACACTAATAAAAATTCAATGCACCAAAATCCATAGCACATATCTGTTTTAGAACAGCTAGAACAATAATCAATTTCAAACAGTAACCTAAAGGAAGAATATTAAAGGCTATTCAACTTCAAAGTGAACGTAATTAGGAAAACAAGATTAAAATGAGAACCTGAAAACACACACACACACACACACACACACACACACACACTACAGAAAATTAGCCCAAACTAAAAAGTTCTTGAGAAGGATCTACAAAATTACGAATATACAAGCTAAAGCCAGGTGTGGGCACATGCCTTTAATCCCAGCATTCAGGAAGTTGAGGCGGGAGGATCACAGTGAGTTCGAGACCAGCCTGGGCTACATAGTGAGCTCCAGGTCAGTCTCAGCTACATAGTGAGACATGTCTCACAAAAACAAACAAACAAAAGAATATTCAAGCTAAACAAATTTTTAAAATGAAAAATAATTGCTAATATTGTGGCCCCTACTACAAATTCTATAGATATTAAAAGGATAATATAATACAGAAGTAATATAATGCCAATAAACTTGTGATTTGAATGAAATAAAAGAATATATTGAAAAAATAACTTTCCAAATAGAAAAAGTGACCTTCCTCATATTTATCTATGAAAATTAGTATCTGAAATTAAATACTTTGAAGCATATACACACAAATAAAAGTTCTGTCATTTTTCACCACTTAGAAGAATATTTTTTCATAGAAACCTTCTGTAGAATACAG
The DNA here is from genome assembly GCF_012274545.1 of Fukomys damarensis. Lineage (NCBI taxonomy): Eukaryota > Metazoa > Chordata > Mammalia > Rodentia > Bathyergidae > Fukomys > Fukomys damarensis. The sequence continues at coordinate 45,707,835 of NW_022900942.1, forward strand.
GAAAGAAATAAAAAACCTTCTAACCCATTTCTTGAAGATAACACAATTACTATTCCAATATCCAAATAGACATTACAGACAAGAACTAGTAAAGACTCACATGTTTTAAGTACACAGACATAAATAAACCTTTAATAAAATACCTATTCCATGCTTTCTAAAAGACCTGGAAATCATATATGGCTATCTATCCTCTTTCCCTTTGTGTTCCTCATTTGACAAATTACTGGCAGTTGGCAGTTCCAGCAGAAAGGCAAACAATTTTAAACAATAAACCACAGAATCTTTATAAAGGGCAAAGGATTTTAAAAGATCTTACATAATAGAATGTAACCTAATATACAACAAGCACATGAAAAATTGTCATCATGAAAATATATGATAATATTAAACTAGAATGGTTACCACTATGAAGACTGGAAGTAATAAATGTTGTAAAATAGGGTAAATTCTAAATGTCGTGTATTACCTGTAGAATATGAAATAGTCCAACCACCACATTAAAAATTTTAGAAGTCTGTTATATAGGTAAATGTACACCTAAGTAATATCTACTGTTTTACTATTAAGTATCTTCCCAAGATACTTATGACCTCCAAAAAAATCTGGAAGAAGATTATATTGAAAGGTTTGCTAATAGAACTGAAAATCAAATTGTGGTATATTCTTAGAATGAATATTCATAATAAAAGAATGTTTATTGAAACATAAGTTTGATCTAAAAATAATTAAACAGTGAGTATTTGACATTTCTCACAATAAAATTCTTACAGTTTTAAATGAGTCAGGATAGGATCTTCAGCAATAACAAATGAAGTAAGTCTGAGATTAGAAAGACTGAAAAGAAGGAGGCCATGGAAGTGACTGAGTTTTAAAATCAGTTTTGGACACAATACATGTGAGCTGTTAATATCCACTTGCAGATATACAGCTTACAGAATTCAAGAGAATTCTGTACTTTGGCATAAATTGATAATCAAAAGTATACAGATTTGGGGGCAAGGATTTAGCTCAGTGGTGCCACCTCCTGCCTCTAAAGTGCAAGGACCCGAGTTTGATCCCCTGTACCCCCCACAAAAAAAGTATACAGATTTTAAAGACATATTCACATTGCCTAGAGAATGAATATAGATGAAGAACAGTAGAGCTTCAGGACCAAAACTTGAAAAATTAGAGATTAGAAGATGAGGAGAAAGCATAAGTTTAAAAGAATAGGAGAAGTCAAAGAATAGGAAAACATTAAGACATGTTAAAAACTTGCATAGGTACCAGAAAGCCACCTCTCTAGTAGTTCAGGTTATCATTCATTCCTCTGCAGTGAAGAAATATA
>NW_022900942.1:45709265-45762985 GCF_012274545.1 Fukomys damarensis
CATAGTGCCTGTAATCCCAGCACTCGGGAGGCTGAGGCAAGAGGATCACTGTGAGTTCGAGACCAACCTGGGCAGCATAGTAAGTTCCAGATCAGTCTCAACTACATAGTGAGACCTTGTCTCAAAAAACCAAAAAATATATATTTTTAAGTAAAAATACTTGCCTCTTTCTTAATTTATTGGATTATTTTGTTTTTGTTTTGTTTGTTTGTTTGCTTGTTTGTTTGAGATAGGGTCGTGCTTTGTAGTACAGGCTGGCCTTGAACTTACTGTGTTACCCAGGCTGGTCTCAAACTTATGATGATCCTTCTGTCTTAGTCTCCCAACTGCCAGGATTATACACATGTGCCACCATACCTGGGTCTGGGATTATTTTTAAATAATAGAATCTAGTGGAGAAATGAAATATGAGTTTACATAGGATAAAACTAAATGTTCCATATGCCTGAATTTATTTTTTTCATAAAAGAGAATACCCAAGGTTAACACACATGTACACTCATATACACAAAATTAAACATGAGTGTAACTAAAATATAAGAAATGCCATAGGATATTAGCTAAGTACCAAGTAAACAGTGCAGAAGATCATAAATGCAAAATTTCAAAGAAATTAGTATTCACTATGTATGGGAGTTGCTAGTAAAGATTTGGTAAGAGTGAATTTAGGTTGAATTAGGCTATAACATAGATGTCAAGGGCAGGAATGTTATGAAAGATCCTTCAAAGAGGGAAATGGTTATTTTAGTTACTTTCTCATTGCTGAGAAAAAATACCCAACACTCAAAGTCAAAGGAAGAAAGATTTATTTTGACTCACAGAGGATTTAGTCCATAGACAGCTGACTCCAAATTTGGATGACATGGCCGATGGGTATCACTGAGGTGAAACAGTCCATAGCATGATAGGCAGAAAGCAGCAGCAGCAGCAGCAGCAGAACTGAGCTTGCCTTGCCCTATTATCCCACCCAGGATAAAAGCCTTTGAGACAGTGCCAACCACACAGGTGGTGGGGCTTCTGTCTTCAGTAAATCCATTCAGGCACACACATAACTATGCTAATTCTTGTCAGTGGACTAATTTAGTACTGAACATCCTCAACCCCAGTATTATACACCTCAGATCCACACAGCTCCAAAAAGCTCCACCTGTGAGCACATGAGGCTTGGGAGAGACTTCTAGATACAAGCCATAACGATGATCTATGTCATGCCCTAAAAATATTTTGGAGATGAGTTTGTCACTAATGAAAGATGTGAATAGAACAGGAAAGTTGAAATTTTAAAAATATGAAAATGTCCCAGATTTGGGGGAATTTGAATTGCCAGCTAGGTATTTTTATTTCTTTCAAGAAATATTCCCAGAGTTCCCAAAACTTGAAGACATGGTTGATCCTCAAAAGGAAGTCAGGCAGACTTCATTTTACAACTTTTCAACTCTGACAGTGGGAACAAGGATTGTTGAAATGCTAAAATCTCTTCTATTGATTTTATTTCTTTCCTTTCAATGCATTGTAGAACCTCATGTGCTAGGTAGAAAGCTGGATTTCCATTGTCCTGTCTTTTTCTGAAATAAAAGAAACAACTGTTAGATTTTTATATTGTTTTTCTTGTATATCTTCCCTGTAGGAAATAGAACCACCCACAGATACAAAACAGGTTGTTTTTCTCCATGGGATTTTCTATGCCTTTCCGGTGCTAAGCTTTGAAGGGGAGGAAATGGAAATACAATGCACTGAAGAATGTTGTATTTTGCATCATGAGCTCAAGAAGCAGCAATCTTGTGTAACAAAGCTATTATTTCCCTGAAGAAAATAGTTTCTGTCCTTCCCACCTTTTCAATCCCTTTCTTCCAACAGCAGAACCAATATATACCACTTCTGATCATGTTGAAAATTTATATGCCACTCTTGGCAATCAAACTGTATACTACGAAAGTGTTCTAACACTGAGCTATACCTCCAGCCAAAAAAATTATATTTTGTTATTGAAATACTCTCAGCCACAAATAGCCTTATAAATGTTTTGTAGTTTTTCTAACTGGATGCTTATTAGCTTGAGGTAACAGACCCACCCCATCCTAGGCATTTCTCTTTCCTCAGACTTTGCCCAGTCCTGCGTAGAGAACAGCTGCTCAAAACATCTTTGTTGAATTGACAGAATTAAACTGGAGTCAAGAAAGTTCCACACAGGAGGAGGTCTTAACAAATAAAGAAGCTGAGCAGCAGCTGTTGGAAGTTATAAAGTTAGCATTGATCTGAAGGTTGTTTTGGAAGCTCCTTTCATTTTCTTGGTAATGGCATTAGGGCCTCTGAAGCAGATAACAGGCTCTGACATCAAGACCTTAATCCAGGCAGTCTGCAGAAGCCCTGACCTTCGAGGAGCGCAGACATTGATCAGCATTGAGAGGGTGGAGGTCAGAGATTGAGAGCCATCAAGCCATGCACATCGGGAAAAAAAGAAAAGAAAAACAAAGTTGCTCATCCTATTCCTTGGAAAAGGACAATATTCAGTCCAGCTCAGAAAAAGGTATATCTGCAGAGAGTTCCTGCAAAGATGTACACCACTGTCATATGGACACCCTGCATAATCTCTTGACATTTAACCAGAGATCTAGGGTGTCTAAAATATTATGCTAGCCCTACCAAGTAGGGAGTAGAATGGGGATTCTAAGACTACATCAAATTCTCCCATTCTTACCCAATTCCTGTTTCCATAGAACTCAGGCAGAAGCTAAATCATTGATATTTAGTTTTCTTATCTAAATCATCAAAACAGCTCTATTATGAGAAATTGTCTTTAGCCAAGTTTTACCTTTTGAATTTTCTATATACATGTGACATTTTCTAAATGTAGTCATCTGGTTTCATGCCATCTATCCTAAATAACACTAGCTCAGAGCATAGAAAAGTTTGTACACATAATTTCATTTGAGACCACACATGCACTCAGGCTTACTTTCCTTTGTCATCATCTCCCATTGCTATTAGACCTAAAATGTCTCCCTTTGGAGTCTCTAACAAGATAGACTACAAAGGTTGAGAAATTACTCTGGAGGAGTGTCATAAATATTTATGATTTCTAAGAAACTGAAAGGGCAGAAGAAGTAGAAATTTAACATTATTGAATGTGTTTACAGTCAAGGCTTGGGTATTTTACATATTTGTATTTATTTTATTTAATTTAGAGCTTGATATACATCAAATTAACTTTATTTTTCACCAAGCAATATTTCAATGGATATGTTTGGCAAAAAAATATCATAAAGGTCAAATTATATTCTCATATAATTTTTTCTCTGTATCAAACACAGACACATATAGACAATTATATGTGTGCAAAATAATTTGTATCACTAAACAAGCCTATATGAAAGGCAAAAAGGAAGTGATTGCACTTATGTATTTGATAGGCTATCTCATAACAGTTTTCTACATTTGTGGAAAATGCTATTATATATGCATATGTGCTGATTTACTTTTATAATAAATAAATATAAATACTTTATTTGTAAAATATTATGCCTAATATGGAAAGAAAACAAAAACACAAAAGCCTCACTTTCACTCATAACCAAATTTTGAGTGTTTTATTCCTCCCTGAGTGCAGATAAAACCAACAGTGTACATAACCCTAGTTCTACACAGAGCCTCGGTATGGCTATGCATCAGATTGCTCCTTGTGCCTGTGAGGTTGAGGGGAAAAGTAAAACCAGAATGGAACTTCTAAAAATGAACTAACCTCCCAGATTTTGATTTAATTTTTTGTTAAATTGATAGAATATATTTTGTCTAACATTTTGCTAGTGTCATTTATGCATTTTAAACAATATTTTGACATGTGATACATTATTCCATTTAACTTTTGATGTTAAGTAGCAAGAGAATCAATATTTTTCCAGGCAGCACACAACTAAGAGTACAGATCTTTGATCCTCCAGTGAAAGATTCAAAGAGCAGAGCCTAATAGTTGTCCTGGCTTTATACAGGGGGGAACATTCCATACTGCGTTGAAAGAAAGCTTCCAAGCTGATTCCTTGAGTTGAGGAAATGGAAATTGAAGTTCAGGGAATCTCTTGTAGCCAGAAGTTATAGGACAGATTTCCAGAAAGGTAGAAATGATGGAGGGAAAAATAGCATTAAACATGTAGATGTTTCCCTTTGATTTATGTCTCGATAGTACTCTGCATTTGGTCAGATAAACTAACTAGATCCCAGAAGTCACTCTTAACCAAAAATTATTTAAATTCCTATTACAGATTGGTCAACCAGAAAAAATAACCATCACTTACGGCATTTAGTAGAGACTCCTGATCTAGCCTAGCAAACCAAAATCTAATTTAGTCAAACTGAGAGTCAAACTTTCATACTGTGTGTGTGTAACTGTACGCTCCTGTGTACAACTGCACCCTCCTCTGTGTTTGTATATATCACTTATTATCTACTAGAATAAACAACAAAATTCTTTATAGAAAGATGAATTCATAACATTTAAAAGTTTATTACAAAGAAGGAATTCAAATAAAAATAGTAAACATGCCAAACATCAGGAAAATGTGACAAATAATCAGAAGAAAACAAAACACACAAACAAGAAGATTAATATGGATTTATTAGCCAAGAACTATAAAATGGCTGGTATAACTCCATGTGTGTATCTTAAAGCAGAGTAGAAAAAATAAAACAGAAGATATACACTCCGAAATGAAATGAAATAAGTAGAAATTCATAATATCCTATCTGAAATGAAAAGGTCACCATACCAGTAAGCCACATATGTGTAACTGGCAGTGGGCTTGAAGACAGTGATAAAAATTATGCAAAATGAAACAGAAAAATATTAAAACAAACATGAACAGAACATCTTTGATTTGGGTAATAATATTAAGGGAACTAATAGACAAGTAGTTGAAGTTCCAAAAGAATGAAGATAGAAATATTTTGAAAAAAAGTTGCCTTTTATAATGGAGTACTGCTGTATCATAGAGTAATTACATTTGAGAAATTTGGTCAAAAATGACTTACCTTGAGACCATAATGTTAAGTGAAATGAATCTGACCTACAAACAAATATTGCATGGTTTCTTTTTATATGAAGAATTCAGAATATAAATAAGGAACAAAATAAGAGAGCTAATGTAGATCTTTTTCAAAAGAGAAAATGGAAATCTTTTCCAAAAGAGTTGGAAGGAGAAGGCGAGGAGTGAAAAAGGGATGAAAAAAGAATGAAGGTATGTTATATACGTATACCGCCTCCCCTAAGGAGTGTAATAATTATGCGCTGCAAACATGCACTAATAAAAAATAGAAATTGAAACAATATACACAAAAGTTATAGAACTTGGGAACTGGTCTGCTCAAGCAGGAATAGCACAAAGGGAAGGTGTTTCAAAACCAAATGTAGCTACATATATAAAAATTAATAACAAAGATAAAATCTTTAATGTAGCCCCAGGGATAAACAAAGAGTACATAATCACAGATTCTTCAAAAAAGAATTATATAACAGAGTCCAATGAAAAATGTGTTCATAAATGTTGAGTTGGCAATCTAGAATTTTTTCAAATATCAAGGCAAAACAACTATTTTCAGAGAAATTAAAAGAAAATTTATTGTAAACAAAACTGTACTGAAAGAAATGTGAAATTTTTTCAAGCAAAAAGAAAACAACAAAGGCTAGAAAAATGGATCCAAAAGAGATTATTAAAATATTTAAAAATATTAATTAGAATATATTAAGAAATATTATTAAAATATTAAATTATTAAGAAGTGTATACATATGGAAGTGTTTAAATTCTGTATTTCTTTAATATTTAAAAATATTTGACTAAGGAAAACATTTTACAGTTTAAACTTTATAAAAATAATTGCACAAAGGGAGAGAGAAAAATAGAATTATGTTGTATTAAAGATTTCATAAATTAAATGGCAAAAGTTATTTGAAAATAAATTATTAGTTAAAATTTTATATTATATATTCTATTGTGTGAAGTTTCAGAAATTAAATATTTTGGGCTTTGAGGATCATACAGTTTCTATTGTGACTATTCAATATTTTATGTAGCATGAAAGACCTATCTAAAATACATGAAAGTTCGTTGCTCAGTTTCTGTTTCTTTTCTTTTCTTTTTCTTACCAGGGTTCAAACTCTGGCCCTTGCACTTGTGAGGCCGGCTCTGGGACCACTGAGATAATCCTTGGCCCTCATTGCGCAACTTCAATAAAACCTTATTTATAACAACAATTAGCTGAGTTTGGTACAAAAGTCATAGTTTATCAACCCCTTATCTAGAGTAAAGTTAAATTAGTGAACTATATTTAATTTTTCAACATAAAATGAAATTTTTATATTTAATTTTAAACATAAAATAAAAATTTAAAATAAAAAATAAATAGGCAAAGCAGGGAGAGGAACTCAATAGATGGGATTAATATGAAATAAAAATAGGTAAATATAACCTAATCATATTAATAACTCAGTTAATGTAAGTTACCTGATCTCTTTAAACAAACAGGAAATATAAAGTTGGTTATTAAAGTGAGACTGTACTAAATTATGTCTCTAAGAAGTCCACATTTATTATAAAAACATGCTTCAATATGAATATCAGACAAAACTGACTTCCAAATATGAAATACTACCAGTGATAAAAAATATTGTATTAGGAGAATAGTGTCAGTTCAATAAAAGACATAACAACCATAAATGTGTATGCTCACTATAACTGATCTTCAAAATACACAAAGTGGTAAAACTGAAAGAAGTAGAAAAATTTGCAAATTTGAACTCACTGGAGTATTCTAACAGCAGAATACACATTCACTTCTTGTGCTCTTTATCATTCAATGATATAGGCATATATTAAGCCAGAAAGTGGGTCTTCATATACTTAGAATCTTTACTAACCCCAATAGATTACCTTAATTCAAGGGGAAAAAAATCATAAAATGTGAAAAAGTAAAGCCTAAGACATCATGATATTAAACATCTGTACATAATCCACAATAAAGGAAATTATACAATATTATGAAGAGAGTGAGGTAAAAATTTGTAAGATGAAGCTTAAATATTTCAGATGAGTATGTATTTCAGACAAATATGTATAGCTTTATGTTATACCCAAAAAGCAATACAATCCAAAATCAGCGTAAGCTTCATGAAGAAAATGAAAAGCAATGTAAATCTAAGACAAATTAAAAAAAAAAGAATTAATGTATCATTATAGAAATCAAGTGACAAAACAAACCAACAAAATTAATTAAATAAATAAAAATGAGAAATGAACTGGAACGATATTTTTAAAGGTTAATTGATAAATTTCTTTCAAGTTTTACTAAGAAAAATATGAGGAAAGGAAGAGATTTCATCACTACCGATAATATAAGAAACTAATAGAAAAAGACTTTATAGATTATTTTATATTCATAACTTGAAATACTTAGTCATGAACAAATTAGTATAAAAACCAAAATCACTGACATGAACTAAATAAAAAGTACAAATAATTTGTAATTTTTAAAGAACCTAAATTAATTATTTAATCTTTTCTACAAATAAATTTAGGCCCAGCTGACTTCAGCAGTAAATTTTATAAAATATTTAAGAATTATTATAATAACATCACCCACCTGTTTTACAACAGAGATGTTGAGGGAATAAATTTTGAGATCACTGAGAAAGTGGAGGGAAGGAGAAAGAAGAAGAAAAGGAAGAAGACAAAGAGAGGAAAGGAGGAAGAACGGACATTCTCATGACAAAACATCAGAAATCAAATCAGACATCCATAAAAATCTATAATATGGAAAATGAATTTGTCCTAAGTACACAAGATAGGGCAAGCATTCAGAAATATAAATCTAACTTTAACACTAGAACAATTGTCACCACCTGGACATATCCTAAAACATATGTGATAAAATTCCGCATTCATAAGAAAATCTTCTACCAAACAATGAATAGAAAGGAACTTCCTAAATTTTATAGAGACATCTATGGCGCATTTAAATCTAATAGCAAATTAAGTTGAATTCACTCTGCTTAAGATCAGGTCAAGCCAAGCATATATATTCTCTTTATTTTCATTCAACATTTTACTGCAAGCCCTAGAAATAATTAAAGAAAATAAATAGCATGAAGATTAGAAAGAAAAAGATTAGAATAAACTTTATCCATGGACAATATGACTGTTCTTACAGAATGCTAATATATCTACAAATCCTGAAAGTGAGAGAATAAAGAAAATCTTGGAAAAGGGGTCAATATTAACAAACATACTAATAGTCTATGTGTAAGGGGAAGAAGACATAATATTTTTAAGAGAAATATGTAGTAAACTGGCCCACAACTTCAATGCAATTGCTATGAAAATTCTAGGTGATTTTTTTTGGAAAAACGTGCCAGCTGATCTAAAATTAATATGAAATCGCATGGAATCAAGACTCACTAAGCAACTTTTTAAGAACAAAATTGGATGACTCAAAACATTTCAATTTCAACAGTTATTAATATTCTACAGTATGAGTGAGAGTATAGCACAAAGCACATGCGAAGATTCTATAGCACTGGAACAGCACTTTAAAATATTTTTAATATCATTAGTAAACTGGGAAGTGAATATCAAAACCCCAATAAAATATAACTTCATATTCACTATGATAACTATTTTAAATCTAATAATAATGAGTATTGGTGAGGACCTTGAGAATTTAGAATTCTTACACACTAGTATGAGTGAAAAATAGCAAAATCATTTCTGCTAAAAAGGTTGATTTTCCAAATATGTTCAGCAGAATTGCTAAATAACCCAGTAATTTCTTTTCTATATATCTGAAAGAAATGAAATTATGTATGCATACAGAAACTAGTACACATATATCTACAGCAACTTTGTTCATACTAAATAATATAGCCAATACATTGACAATTAATGGACAATGGAATTGTTGCATTTTCCATCTATAAGTACCTCGTCCCATTACATATTGATTGCATTTATCGTGGGGAGTTGGTACATGTACATAGTACATTTTAATTCTTTTCCCCACCCCTTACCTCTCTCCCACTCCCTCAGTCTCTTGTACTCACTTCCGTTTTAAAAGATCTCCTTACATACTATTTATCTGTCTCCTTGCATACTATTTTGCCTCTGCCCTCCCCTCTGTCCCTCTCTCCTCCCTCTCATAAGAGAAACCATGCTATATTTGAGCTTGTGTGTCTGACTTTTTTCCATTAACGTATCTACTCAAGTGGGATCCATTTGACTACGAATGCCTCCAATTTATATTTCTTTATGGAGGTTTAGCACTCTATTGTGCAAAATACTACATTTTCTTTATTCATTCATCTGTTTATGGACATATACACTACTGCCAAAGTATAGCTACTATATTATAAATTGTGCTGTTATAAACATGGGTATGCAGGTATCCCTGTATCCCTGTAATATAATGACTTCAACCATTTTGAAAAGATTACTAGAAGGATGAAGTGGAATTTCTATTTTTAGTTTTTAAAAGAATCTCAAAGTTTATTTTCATAGTGATTGCACGTATTTACATTCCCAACAACAATGTAGAAGAATTCCTATTTTCCTCACATTTTTGCCAGAATTTATTATTATTTGAATTTCTCACTTTAGCTGTTCTTTTGGGAATAAGATGGCCCCTCAATGCAGTTTTAGTTCTCATTTCTTTAATGACCAGATATGCTGAACATTTATTGATATGTTTATTGGCCATTTGTACTTCTTCTGAAAAATACTCATTTTGCTTGTCCATTTTTAGATTGGATCATTTATGTCGTGGTGGTCTAAATTTTCTATGTATTTAAAATATAAATCCTCTGTCTGAGAAATAGCTGGCAAAATTTTTTTCTCATTCTGTAGGCTGTTGCCTCACTCTGTTGGTGGTTTACTTTGCTATGCAGAAGATTTTTTTTTAAATTTGCTATGATCCCATGTATTGATCTTCAATATTACTTCTTGTGGTCTTGGGGTTTTGTTCAGAGAGGCTTTGCCTATGCCAATGTCTTCAAGGGCTTTACCTCTTATCTTCTTGCACATCGAGTGTTTTCTGTTTTAATATTTAGATCTTTGACCTGTTTTGTTTTACTTTAGTACATGGTGAGATATATGGGTCTAGACTCAGTCATCTGCATTTGGATATCCAGTTTTTCAAGCACCATTTATTAAAGAGGCTATCTTTGCTCCAGTATATATTTTCAGCCCCATGTCAAAGATCAAACAGGTAAATGTGTCTGGGTTTTTCTTTTCCTTTTTCAGAGTGATGCAATTTTCATTGTAGAGGTCTTTCATTTCCTTGGTTAGGTTAATTCTTAACTATTTAATTTTTAATGCTATTTTGAATGGTTGTTTTTTTCTAATTACTTTCTCAGTGAGTTCATTATTATTGTATAGGAACACTATTGATTTTAGGGTGTTTATTTTGTATCCTATTACTTTGGTTGTAAGAGTCTTTGGATGGAATTTGGGGGGCTTCTAAGTAGAGAATCATGTCATCTAAAAATAATGATAATTTGACTTTGGCCTTTCCAAATATGCCCCTTATTATTCCTTTCCCATGCCTGATTTCCCTGGCTCGTATTTCAGGGAATATGTTAAATAGGAGTGGTGATAGTGGACATCCTTATCTTGTTCATGATTTTTGAGGGAAAGCTTTCAGTTTTTCCCCATTGAATGTGATGTTGGCAGTAGGTCTGTCATCAGTGACTATCATCAGATTAATATAATGTTCTTCTATACTTATTTTCTTCAGGGTTTTTTATTGAATGAGTATCAAATTTTGTCAAAGGATTTTTCTGCATTTATTAAGATGATTTTGTCCTTGCTTCGGTTTTTTTTTGATAAATTGTATTTCTTGATTTGTGTGTTAGTTGCTTTTCTCTCATTGCTGAGGCAAAAATACTCAAACCCAAAGCGAGAGGGGAAGGGGTTTATTTGGCTTACAGTTTGTAGAGGTTTCAGTCCATCATCAGCTGGCTCCAAAGAAGGTATGGCAAACAGGCCTTGCAGAGGAGAAACAACATGGTGCACACAAGATAGCAATGGCAACCCCCAGAGTTAATAGTATCTCCTTCCCTCTTTTATCTCATTTAGGTTGCTTAGGGCAGGTAGCACTCACACCCTTAATTCTAGTGTCCTTGAGCCTAGCATTGCATCATTAGTCAATTCCAGCTTCATACACTCTAGATCAAGCCTATGACCACATGACGCTTTGGGGAAATATCTAGACCCAAACCATAACAATTTGCTCGTATTGAACCATCACTGGATCACTGGGATGAAGCCTATTTGGTCAGGGTATATGATGTTTTCAATGATCTGTTACACTTGGTTTGTCAGTACCTTGTTGTTCATTTTTGTATCTCTGTTTATTAGAGAGATTGGCCTGTAGTCCTCTTTTATAGTTGGATCCTAGCCTTGATCTTAGGATCAGGGTAAAGGTAGCTTCCAAGAACAGAATTGGGAGTACACCTTCCCTCTTGGTTTTATTAAAGAGGTCAAGGATTATTGCTGTTGGATCTTTCCCCAAGTTTTTGTAGAATTTTACAGTGAATTCATCAGGCACTAAGATTTTCTTAGTTGGTAGATTTTTATTTTAATTACTGCCTCCATTGTACTGTCTGTCACTGTATTGTATTATTATATAAGTTTGAATCTTCTTGGTTCAATTTTCATAGTACGATGAAGCTAAAGCAGGGATCAGAGTATTTGCCATAACAGAAAACTCTATTATTAGGAAAGGTGAATTACCTTGAATCAACAATCTAAGTTTACACCTCAAGAAACTATAAAAAGAAGAGTAAAATAAACTCAAAGCAGGCAGAAGGAAAGAAATAATGATGACTAAAGCTGAAAACAGTTACACAAAACAGAAAAAAAATACAGAAAATCATTGAAATTAAAAATTACTTTTTTGAAGAGATCAATAAAAGCAATGAATCTTTAGCAAGAAATAAAAGAGAAAAACAAATTTTAAACTCCACAAATGAAAGGGGAAAGCCACTAGAAATGTCCTATTTTTATTTATTTTATTGGTACATTCTAGGTAGACAGTGCAGTTACATTCATTACTGGGATCTTGTACCTTTACATGCCAGGTCTTGGTTCTCATTTTCCCCTTGTCCCCACCCTCCCTTCTCCCTCCTCTCCCCTCCCCCCTTCAAACACTTTAATTCCATTTTTACATTTTCTCATATTTTTTTTCCTTTTCCCTTATTCCCCCTTCCCTATCCTTCTCCCTGTCCCTTCACCTTTGGTCCGTTTCTTCCTATTTGCTAAGTGTCCCATTAGGATCTTGAGTATTATTATAGTTTTTCACACCAGAGATACTATTTGGTATTTGCATATGTGTGCCTTGTTTATTTCACTTAGAAATATACCCTCAAAATGTACCCATTTACCTATGAATGGATCTACTTTCTCATTCTTTATGGCTGAGTAGTATTCCATTTTATAGAAAAACTGCATCTTCTTTATCCAGTTTCCAATTGATGGGCAGATGGGCTGTTTCCAAGTTTTAGCTATTACAAACTGTGCCGCTATAAACATGGGTGCGCATATATCACTGTGGTATGATTCTTTCACTTCTTTTGGAAAGATACCCAACAGAGGGATGGCTGGGTCAATGGAACCTCTAATCCTAGTTCTTTGAGGTGAATTAATATTTATTCTTTTACATTCTCTACTGTAACATTGTCATGTTTTGTTATCTATCCAAGGTAATATCCTTTAATTTTCATTTTTATATTAAAAATGAAATCAAGCATTTCATATCATTATTTTCCATGCATGACTCTTTTTTAAGAACTTATCACTGCTCCTTGCTTTTTCTCTATGAATTGTCCTGTTGTGTTTTTTCCCTGTTCTTTATATAGTAGAATGCTATTTTATTTAGATTACAGATATTTCTTTCATTCTACACTTGCCTTTTAACTTTCTTACTTATGTTTCTGCTCCTATAAAGTACTTTTCATGTGTCATGTGTCAGATTCTTCAACTTTTTGATGCTTGTGTTTGTAGTTCACTTTAGGTATCCTTAACGTCATCAGTGTGGTGAGAATAATTTTCTCCTAGACCAAAAACGATGCCAAATTTTTCTGTAGTATAATTTATTTTTATATTTTGTTTGATTTTTCCATATGTTATTCATAAACAATAAAAGCACAAGGCCTGATTTTTATCCTTTCCAAATTAACTTCAAATGTCCTGAAGCAATTGTTTCAAAGCCTACTAATTCTATATTGACTTGAAATACCAGACAAATTTCTATGATTCTATGATTATTTGTTTTTTCTTATATTCATTTATCTTACATCTATACCAATGGATAAAATTATTAAAGTTTTTGTGATGAATTAATGTTTGGAAAAACATTTACCCTTGATGTTGCAATTTTTTTAAAAAAATGTTTTAAATATATTTGAATATTTTCTCTACCATATACACTTGAGAACTTGTTAAATTCAGTAAATACATTCATAATCATTAAAATTTGTCATTCAGTTTGGAAATATCAAATTTATAAATTAACTTGATAACAGTAACTTCTCATCAAGTAACAACATGACTATTGGGCTATTTTAAAGTTCAGTAAGAATTTATCATATTTGTCATGTATCTCTTGTATTTTTTAACAGAATTATTCCTATGTGTCTGTATGATTTCACAGTTGGGATGTTAAGCCTACTCCAATCTCTGCTGCATTTGAGGGCTATTGGTTTCATTGCAGAACACTCTTAATCCCAGCCCAGTCAAGAGGGAAGCCTGTCTCATGGAGTTGAGCCAGTTTTGTTGAGTAGCACTGATCCTTTCACAAGATGTGGTATTGGGAGGACTATTCCATCTAGACTGATGCTTTCTTTTCTCTTTTACCTGCTAAGATTGCTAACAACTGCCCATATTCATAGATCTTCTCTGACTCTCTCTCTCTGTACTTTTTTTCCCCTTAACTTATCTATTATCAAAATATCTCTGTCTTCCAATTACAGGGGCTATCATCATGGCAATTGCTGGTTTTCTCATGCCTCCTCACACTGTTATAAAGATGTAATGATGACATTATCTTGTTCTTTCTAATGTGGCTAATAATTCATAACTATCATAATAATCATTAATTAATACAAATTTCATAGTATTTCACACCTACTTAAGAAACCTAGTTCAATAACTACATCTTTAATAAAAAAGAAAGAGATTGGAATGAAATTCAAGAGCTACAAATCTGCCATGGTAACCTGGGTGTGTGAATGGGGAGGTGAGTAAAGGAATACTTATGGTAGCATCTCAAGTCCAAATTACTTATTCACACCAACTTCCATTTAGCCAAAGAAATCAGGATCTGTTGCCAGATAGAGTCAGTCTGGCTTTTCCCTTCAGGGAGCATACTTGAGCCAATTGTGCAAAAATACGGACATTTCATAATGATGCTCCCTTTCACTAAAAGCTCAGTAACTCCTGGCAATGAATCCCCACATGTAGAGCTCTACAACTTCAACTCTGACTCTTGCTTCTCCAGTGTCTCTATCACATAAAGCTCTGTGACTTCCCAAAAAACCTGTGTTCATTCCCAGAGCAAAACCATTGCTCATGTTTTCCCAACTTCTCCACCTACTCTTCCAACTCTCTGCAAGGCCATTGGAGGTTTCACCTTCTTTGTAAAGTCTTGTCCCTCAGTCAAAGTTGTGGAGCTTGATCATATGGAACTCTCACCCTGAAGCTGACAACTTTGTAGGAAACAAATACTTCTTTCTTTTCCTAATGAACACCTACTGTCAATTTTGTGATGTGATCATTGGATAGTGCATTAGTTTTTTCCTGTACATACGAGAAATGTGGTACATAATAAAAATCTCAAAAAAGAAAAGTCCAGTACCAAATGGGTTCACTGTTGAATTTTACCACAACTTAAAGAAGAACTAACATCAATGCTTCTCAGACAATTTCATGGAACAGAAAGGAAGGAAATTCTTCCAAACTCATTCTGTGAGGCCAACAATATCTGGATACCAAAACTGGACAAAGACACAACATCAAAAGAAAATGATACATCAATATTTTGATTAACATTGAAGCAAAAAATTTAATAAAATAGTTGTAATTGAATTCATAGCAAATTGGAAAGAGTATACACTGCAATCAAATTGGCTTTATCCTAGGGATGTAAGAATGATTTGACATATGTAAATCAATATGGATAATACACTACATGAATAGACTTAAGGATAAAAAACACGATCATTGCAATTGATGCATTAAAAGCCTTCAACAAAATTCACCATGTTTTCATAATAAATAGTCCTGAAAAAAACTAGGTATTGAAGGATCATTGTTCAATATAATAAAATCAATATGTGACTAGCCCATACTCAATATCAATCAGAGTGGAGAACAAGTAAAAGCATTTCCTCTAAAATGAGGAACATAGTAAGGGTGATCTCCAGTCTCCTCCTTTCTAGACAATGAAATTTTAGCTAGAGCAACTGGGCAATAGGAAGAAAGTAAAAGGACACAAATCCGAAAGGAAGAAGTCAAATCATTCCTGTTTGCATATGAGTCTGTACTTAGTATTCCCTAAAGACTCCACCAGAAACACATTCAGCAAATTAGCAGGATATAAAGTGAACCTTGAAAAATCAACAGCTTTTCTATTGGACCAGCTGAGAAAGGAATCAGGCAAATAATTTCATTCACAATAACTTCAAAAATATTTCAGGATCAATGTAGCCAAGTAAACAGTGAAAATTTCAGAACACTGAAGAAAGAAATTGAAGTAGACACTAGAAGATGGTAAGGACACCCATGTTCATGGATGGGCCAAAAATTGTGAAAATGGCCATATTACCCAAAGTAATCCTATGCAATCCCCATCAAAACTCCAATGATATCCTTCACACAGCAGAAAAAAAAATACTAAAATTCATATGAAAATACAAAAGTCTCAGAATCCTCAAAACAATCCTTAAAATGAGCAAAAGAGTAAAGCTGGAGGGGTCACAATACCTGATTTCAAATTATACTGTAGAGCCTTAGGAACAAAAGCAGTATGATGCTGGCACAACTATAAACATGTAAACCAAAGGAATAGAATAGAGGACACAGAAACTAACCTGCTCAACTACAGACATCTAATTCTGGACAAAGAATCCAAAAATATATATTGAAGAAAAGGTGGCTTCTTCAACAAATAGTGCTAGAAAAGTGGAATTCCATTTGTAGAGACTGAAACTAGATCCTACCTCTCATTCTATACAAAAATCCACTCAAATGCATCAAACCACTAGGTCTAAGACATGAAACTGAATTTGCAAAACATAAAACATAGGAGAAACAGCTGCAGCCACAGGTAACAAGTAAAGACTTCCTGGAAGGACTCCAATGGCACAGAAAATAATAGCAAGCATCAACAAATGAACTCTATCAAATTAAAAAGTTTCCACAAAGCAAGAGAAACAACTGAACAAAAAGGTGACAACAAAATGGAATAAAATCTTTGTTGGCTACTCTCTGACACAGAATCAATACCTAGAATACATAAAGAACTCAAGAGCTTTAGCACCAAACAATATAGTAGCTCAATAAATAAATGGTAAAAGAGATGAACATACAAATCTAAAACAAAGTAAAAATGACTAGTAGGTATATAAAGTAATCAACAACTACAGCCATTAGAGAAATTAAAAAAAAAAAAAAAAACTATTTTGAGATTTTTTTGTCCCTACAATCAGAGCAGCCGTCATGAAGAACACAAAAAATAACAATGCTGCTAATGATATGGGTGTCAGTGCAAGGAGGCACTTAGTTCTACATTCCTAGCGGCAATATAAATTAGTGTAGTCACTGTGGGATCAGCATGTAGGTTCCTCAAAAAATAGAGCTACCATTCGATTGAGCTATACTAATTCCTGGTTCATAACCAAAAGAATTATAGTCTACATATTCTAAAAATACCTACACCTATATTTACTGCAGCTTTACTGAAAATGACCAAGATATGAAACCAGGCTAGATGCCAATAAACAGGTAAATAGATTAAAGAACAATAGTGCAACACAAAGGACAATGAACTTTTGTGATTTGCAGGAAAATAGATTGAGAGACTATCATCTTGAACAAAATAGCCAGACTCAGAAGTACAAATATTGTATGCTCTTCCTAATATGTAGAGTCTTTAAAAGTGATAAGAAATTAGAGCAGATAAATTGGAATATAGGATACAGAAATTGGGAAATAGTAAAGGAATAAGGAGCAGGTGGAGGAGTTGTAGTGGTCAGCAACCGGAGGATGTATATATTATATTCACTGAAATTCCTTCCAAAATGTAAAATTAGGGGGAGGAAGGACAAGGGGTGCGGGAGGTGAAAACAGTTAAAATATATGTTCATGCACGAATCTGCCAAAATGAAACCCACTACTTCACATTACCCATATGCCCTAATAAAAAGTAAAATGTGAAAAAAATAATATAAAAGACAAAATACAAAAGACGAGGAAATTTATTCCAAATAGACAGCATTTTTTTATCTAAAAAGATGGTTCACATTTATTGAACACTGAGTGATACACTATGCCAACTATATTTTTATAATTAACTCAATCATACATACCTTAATAAATTGAGTATCTGCTCTACCCCAGTTATTGATCTAGGTGTAGCTTAAACCATACAGAGAAAGTCCTACCTTTGTGGAATTCATCTTGTTCTAGAAATAATCGTGATGTTAATAACTATAGGATACAAATACTAAAAATAACAATATCAAAGCTCATTTATTGAGTGCTGTCCATATTTTTCAAATATCTTTTTAGAAGTACACCGCAAAAACCCTCAGTTATTTATTATCCTAATTTTCTAGATTATAAATCTGAGGCTAAAATTGAGCAAGACACTTTTTCACGATCATTCCTTCTTATACCTTTGATATAAGTATACTTCCTAAATGTAAACAAACATATGAGTCAACATGGTCCTTTACTAAAAAATGTCAAAGTTTGGGTAGTAGCCTTCAAGATTCTCTTCACCGATCTAGGATTAGGTTCAAAGGAGGCACAAACATTAATCGATCACAGTGGCTTGACAAAAAGTATTGGTGCTTGTTTTCTTATAATTGTAAGATTATGAAGACGCAATAGAGAGGTTAGAGAGCATTCCTGAACAGATAATCTAGCTTGAAAATGATTAGAAATTATGACCTCAATATTTTGCAGCTCCTCCAATAAAAGATGGGATCCATAGACCCAGCTTTTGCCTTGGCCTTGTTTCTTTTTTTTTTTTTTTTTTGGTTTTGTCTAACTGACTGGGGTGGAATGAGCTTGTTGAGTTCTAAAACCTGGACATAAGTGATGATGGCTTTCACATCTGCATTTTGAAAATGTTATTGCCATCCTTGATAAAGTCTTAGGCTGGGTCACTGAATGGCAAGAGATCCATGGGGGCAAATAAAAGCCCAGTGCTCAGGTCTCAAAAGCAAATATGAATGAGATCATCATAGGCATTTCTACCAGAAGTTTAACTGTCTGATGCCATCTGACACCAACACATGAGTGAGCCCCTGTTAATTTTAAGTATGAAATTTTAACGTGACTTATTACAAAACTAGAGACCCCCAAAGCTGGCCTTGCAGCCACTTGATCCAAGGCTTGGTCAGCATTTCAATTCATATTCTAGCACTCCATGCCTTAACGCTTTCAGTAGGATATTAATGCCACTGAGCTAAAGGAGATGAAACGACTCTGAATGGAAACTAAATTATAAAATAAAACGGGAGTTAATATTATTATAATCAATGGCCCTCTTTCACTGTTCTTACAATATTTGCTTAAGGTTTCTGAGAATTAGCATTCAGTAAGTCTGAGAGTTAACTCTGAAATCCACTTCGACACCACCTGCAAACAGGCCATTCCTGTAGCGGTTCAATCGAATGCATATTCACTGGGCATGTACAATGTTCAGAAATGCACCTTGGCCAAATGATAGCAAAGCACAGAGAGGTTTATATTCCCTGGGGACCTTTCTAAGACTCACCTCCCACTCCTTTCGTCAGGGTCTAGGGATTGTGCCTGCGATGCCCAGAGGAGTAGCTTAGTACATCCCTCCAGCTGTTACCCTCCCTGCTCTGACTCTCAACCTCAGAGCTGCCTTCGCTTTCTGTTCCCCACAGGCTCCTCCTTCCCTGACACATGCTGCCTCTTCCCTCAATTTCCTCTCCTGGACCTCATTTTCTGCTGTTTTAACTTCCACATTTAGTTCTACACATGCTTCATCAATAAATCTCTCCCCCTCGTTTATCTCCCTGAGTATCTCCGAATCAGTTTCCATCCCTCTCAATTTGGAGGTAGCTCCTCTTTTAGAGTACCCTTTGGCATCTAGAGGAACGTGTTTTCAAACCTTCTGGTCCTTTCCAATGGCATGACCCCCTCTCCCCCACTTGCTGCCACAAACCTCTCTTCTTTCTAATTTAACTGTTTTCTAACCCCATCCCTAGCAGCATAAATCTTGCCCAAGGAGTATCTGAGCTGGGTGCAGTTCATTCTTTTCAGCCTAGGAATCTATCAATTTCTCTGCAAAACAAAACAAAAAAAATACAATTAAAATATTTTTAAATGCCAAATTATTGACACATCTAGACTCTCCCAAACAATTACGTTGAAAGTTTCTTTTCACTTTAATTTATCTATCAATCGGTAATTAAGTATTCAGTAATGTCTCCATGTCTTAGTACACAAAGACATAGTGTGTGCAGGGAAATATACTACATGTATAGCTAGTACTTATGCCCTCCAAGCTCTTAAAAACAACTAAGGGATCAAGACATATACATGACAATAGTGTTGAAAAGAGCCTTTGTATGATATTTCTAATGACAAAACCGCTGAAGAAGAAGCCATGGCATGAAAGAATTGAATAAATCACTAAGACCCTAATATCTTACATAACAATTGTCTAATCTGGGTTTCTACTAGCATCTTTTTGGGGCAGTGAAATTAGGAAATGGCACCTCTTTATAACTTTGAGTATAATACCAAAACCCAGCATGATTAATAGGGAGACAGTCAGATTTTTGACTCCTCCTTTGCTCCCTAGCCTGTCTCCTCCAAGCAGAACAGTTTATACAAAATCCTAGGACTTCTTCCCTAGGTTCTTTGGGGAATGTGGGCAGTTCTAAAAATGAGAGTCATTTTACAAAGGCTCTAGAGCTTCCTGAAGTCTAATGCAAGACACAGTGTTTGGGCTTCTAAGCTTATACTCGAGAGTAAGACCACAGATACCTTTGAGTCTCTGAGAAATCCATGCCAGAAATGTTTGAAAACCACCCACCATTCCAGACACACAACTTTAGGAGAGCCAAAGTCTTAGGGCCAATGGAGTTGGTTTTGCATTTCAAATTTTCAATCTGTGAAGTGAATGACCTTCCTGGAGCTATTTAAACATTCATTTTGGTTTTGTTTGTTTTCATTTTTATGTTATTATTCCTGTTGTATATGCACAGTTCAAACTTTCTTATGAGTTTACACATAAATTGGCACCCACCCCCTCATTCCTGTCATGGCACACAAATGTGTTTGATTGCAAAAGTTCAACTTATGAGATTTCACTGTTTTTGTATGTCCCCAAAACAATTGCTAGCTACAAAGCAAAAATAAATATCTAGATACTGCCAGAGAAGTTTTTGCTGCTTTATCTCAATTAGATCTATGAACTATGTACCATTATCCCTTTGTCTGCAGTCTAAATCTTCCTTGTAGGGATTGCTTTTTGGCTCCTTCCTCAAGGGTTAAACTGCTCCCCACCTACTTCTGCAGTAAACATAAAGTGACCTTGAATTCATGGATCCCATAGCTTTCCTTCTTGTCCATCTTTTACTTATGCTCTTGTATCATACTTCTACCGACTTTGATCTCCAGGAAAGTTTATTTTATTCACTCTTTTGATAAAATCATAATTCTTCTATAACTGCTATAGTAGCCACTAGTTATTGTAGTTTAAATGTTTATCCCCTTTAAAAATAATATTGAAATTTAATTGTCATTTTAGCGATGTTAAGGGAAAGAAACTAACAGAGTTGTACAAATCATGGGGCACCACTTTTCTGAATTGCTGTTATCATGAAGTGGGATAAAATCATCATAAAAGCCCAGCCGCTTGTATAGGTACAGGTTGCTACCCTTCTCTCCTTCCTCCATTGCATGACATAGCACAATGGCCCTAATCAAATTCTGGCATCATGCTCTTGGACTTCTTGGAAGAGATATGTCTCTACCCTACTTTATCTATTCTATTCTTTCCTTCCTTCCTTCCTTCCTTCCTTCCTTCCTTCCTTTCTTCTCTCTCTCTCTCTCTCTCTCTCTCTCTCTCTCTCTCTCTCTCTCTTTCTTTCTTTTTGTACAGGGATTGAACTTGGTTCCGTGCTCTTGCAAGGCAGGCAGTTGAACCTCTGAGCTAAATCCCTGGCCCTAGTCAATATCATCTAGGGTCAGGTATTTTGTTATAGCAATAGAACATACACTAACAAAGTGGACAAACCACAGTTTAGTTAAACCTAACCTTTCACCTGTTTAGTGTCTATATCTAAGCAATGGCTAGAAATAATTACCAGAGGGCATATAAATTTTTACTACCAATTTGTCATGATCCCTAAACTGGTGTCTACTCATTCAACAAGCAATTTCATTCTCAGGTGACTAACTCAGAGAAACTGCACATGTACACCAAGAGATATGTACGAGAATGACCATACAGCACTTTTATAATAGCAAAAACAATGAAAACCTACACATTGAGTACAAATAAATAAATATTACATCTCTAAACCATAATATGGATATAGCTAATAAAAATATAGCATGGAACAAAATTAAATCACAGAAGAACACAATATAGTATCTAAGCAGTATTTGATTTAGGGCTACATGCATTGGCCACAATATGTATACTCAAAACACACACACACACACACACACACACACACACACACATGTACAAGTGTGGGATCGAGGCAGAGCTCAGAGCAAATGTATCTTCAAGAAAGATGAAGGGAAGCAGAAAAATTGTATAATTACCAGCGAGATTCATATCAATTTCTCGTCTGGTTTCAATTTGATGTACAGCCATAACTTCAGCTGGGTCTTCCTTATTATTCAGAGATATAACCATATTTGCTCAGCCAATTAATGCTTCCAGTTTTAAGGGAATTCTGAATTTCTCTCCTCTTTATTTTTTTTTTTTGTTTATTGGTACATTTTAGGTATACAATACGGTTACATTCATCATTGGGATCTTGCACCTTTACATGATGTATCTTGGTTCTAATTTTCCCCCATTCCCCAGCCCTCTTTTCAACCTCTCCACCCTTTCCTGTTTATAAAAATATTGTTTCCATATTTTTCCTTTTCTCATATTTTGCTTTCTTACCATTCCCCTACCCCTCACACTTCCCCTACTCTTTTATAACTTTTCTTCAAATTACACAGTATCAATTACACTTTTTTGATCCTAATTTACATTTTTAGTTTTTCATACCAGAGAAACTACTCAGTATTTACATGTGTGTCCTATTTATTTCACTTAAGAGTATGGCCTCAATGTGCATCCACTTAGCTATAAATGTCTCTAGCTTCTCGTTCTTTATGGCTGAGTAGTACTCCATTTTATTTAAAACACACACACACACACACACACTTCTTCTTTATCCAATCTCCAATTGATGGGCAATTGGGCTGCTTCCAAGTTTTAGCTGTGCAGACTGTGCCACTATAAACAGAGGTGAGCATATATAGCTGTGGTACAATTCTTTTGGGAAGATACCCAGCCAAGCAATAGCTGGGTCAAATAGAACTTCTAATCATAGTTGTTTGAGATATCTCCATATTGATTTCCACAGTGGTTGCGCCGGTCTGCACTCCCACCAACAATGAAGAAGGGCTCCTTTCTCTCCACAACCCCGCCAACATTTGTTATTGTGTGATTTCTTGATAGCAGCCATTCTTTGTGGGGTGAGGTGGAATCTCAGTGTTGTTTTTCTCTGCATCTCTAGAATGACCAGTGATGTTGAATATTTTTTCATGTGTTTATTTGATGCTTTTACTTCTTTGTCTGAGAAATGACTGTTTATTTCAGATGCTCATTTTTGAATTGGGTCTTTATATTTGGGGGTCTGATTTTTTTTTAGTTCTTTATATACTCTAGAGAGTGGACCTTTGTCTGAGGAACAGCTGGTAAAAGTTTTTCCCACATTGTAAGTTATCTCTTATCTCTTTTGGTAATTTCTCTTCCATGACACCGATCTCTTGCTTACTTGCAGCTCTGAGAGATGAGAAATTAAGCTAAATATGGTCCACTTCTGGATTTTTTTAAAGTCTTATATTTTACCTTTAGCTAGTAAATAATAGAATCCTACTATTGTACAGAGAAAACATTAATGACAATATAATGGCTCATTCAAATCTAACTGTATGTGAAGCTTTGTGATTAAAGGTAAAAACTGTACCATTTTTCCCCTCACAAATGTTTTACTATAAGAGAATAGGTGCAAGAATAGCTAAAGCAAGAAAATTATTAGTCACTTGGAAAAACTGGTTGATAAACAGGCTCTTGTAACTATGCTTAAAGAAACAATGTTTGAAGATGCAAATAGGGTTTCTTATCTGATTAGCATTTATAGGTGATCAGCTCAGACCACCAGAATGCAGGGGCCCAATTTACTCACCACCTGTGAGTGAAAGTCTGACAGTCGGCTTCTTCTGTAAAAGGGAGGAGAATTTCAATGAAGAAGGAAGAAGCAGAGGCCAGCCCGCCATCCTGATGACCAGTCCAGGAAGCCTTAGACATTGTCAGGGTACAATCTGTGAAAAATCACCTCATTGGTTGCTCTTCTCTTTGAGGAAAAAGGACAGGAGAAGAAAAAGAAAAGGGTAGTAATTACTCCTGCAGTCTCTACAAGAAGGGAAAAAAGTTCTTATAATGGTACTCATGTTTGGTCTAATAAAGGAACACTGACAAAAATACAATGTAAAGTACCTCTTCTATCAGTCATACCTGATTTTATTTTTTATTTTTAGGAAATATTTTCCTATTTTGTTTTCCTAAATTCTTTAAGCACTTTATAAGAATATTATAATTTGTGAATCAGGAGATTATTAGGTTACTATCTGAATTTTAAATATTTGTCATAAATGACTTGCTCATTTATTAATTACTGCATTAATAAAGATCACAAATGTCACTTCCATGTCTAGAGCAGAATATAAAGGCAGATATTATATAGGAGTTGGAACTGAACCTAAACTCTTCCCTACCAATAAATTGCCTATTTGGTTTTGTTTAATTTCATTACCTCCTATTTTTCTAACTCCTTCATATAGACACATTCTCTGTGCTTTACTTCTTTTATCTTAAGTGGGAAATGAACAATTTAATTTAAGGATTATAGGTCATTTTGCCCTAGTTAACGGAAACTTTCATGAGTGAAGAAACAAGGCACATTCTTGAATATCATTAATAATAAGCCAGGACTTTCTATGTTTCTTAGCAAGAGTTCTTTTGGACTGTATCAGGCATAGTTCATTGACTCAGAATTCATGGGGTCTCTGCCAATCCTGGGATAGTAAGGAAACAGATGATAAGAGATAGCTGGAATTCATTTTTTATTGCACATTTGGTTTGCACCTACAAGGCCTAATACAGTTTGATCAGTGGGAGCAGAGGAGGAAGTAGACATAAAAAGATATGAAACAGACCCTATCTTCAAGAAGTTTACTCGTAGAGTGGGACATAAACACTGCCAAATTCTCAACAAAAAAGGATGGGTTACAAATGCCCTTTTGGAAAAGATTTCAAGGATTCTAGGAGCACTAACAAACTGACCACAGCAGTCATTTTATATGTCAATACAAAACTGTCACTCCCCAAGGAACCGTTCTCCATTGTTGGTGGGGTTGCAGACTGGTGCAACCACTGTGGAAATCAATACGGAGATACCTCAAACAACAAGGATTAGAGGTCCCATTTGAACCAGCTATCTCTCTGCTGGGTATCTTTCCAAAAGAAGTAAAAGAATCATACCACAGTGATATATGCACACCCATGTTTATAGCGGCACAGTTTGTAATAGTAAAAACTTGGAAACAGCCCAATTGCCCACCAAACAGAGACTGGAAAAAGATGTTGTTTTTCTATAAAATGGAATACTGCTCTGCCATAAAGAATGAGAAACTAGAATCATTTATACCTAAGTGGATGCACATTAAAGCCATACGCTTAAGAGAAATTAATAAGTCGCACATGTGTAAATACCTAATAGTTTCTCTGGTGTGAAAAACTAAAAGTGTAAATAAAGTTCAAATTGCATAATTGATAACGTGAAATAGGAAGAAAATGTCTAAAGATGTAGGTGAAGTGATAAGGGTAGGGGAAAGAAAAAGAGAAAAGAAAAAATATGAGAAAAGGGAAAATGTAAACAAAGTCTTTGTAAATAGGGAAGGGTAGAGGGGTGAAGAGAGTATGGGTGAAAAATGGGAACCAAGTTACATCATGTAAATGTACAAGATACCAATGATGAATGTGATCATACTGAATAACTAAAAAGTACAAATAAACTTAATGAAAAAATAAAAAAACTGTCACTCCCTAGCACATCCCAATGACTCCACTCCTTAAAAGATACTCAGAAATTAAGTAGTGTTTAAATTAAATTGCAACTATAGACTACTCTGAAATGCAGTAGCTCAAGAAAAAGGAAAAGTGTTAGACATTAGTAATTGTTGTAACAGAAAGGTAATAGGAGTTAAAAGGTCCAGTGAAACAGAATCCACTGGAGAAGCCAAATTCAGGGTCTTGCATGGAAATTATGACTTAGAAAAGGTCTTTCAGAGACATTTTAAAATTTTTTAAATGGGCATGAATTTGCATTATTGTCTCAGAATTACAGTTTGTGAAGTTGAAAGCAAAACTGCATAGCTATACATGAATATAATTGCCTTTGCAGTTATAGATATTGGGCAAGGGGCAGTTCGGGAGGGTGGCTATAATGAGCTGAATTTGTGGTTCTGTGAAGACAGATACTCTTGATGGGTGAAGTTTAATAAAAACATATTCTCACTAGTTTACCACCAATTAGAAATAAAAAAATCAAGCTTGATTGTTCACTTCCTTGTATCCCATTAGAATTGAAAGATTAAAATGTATTAGGGCAAAAGTACTACTATTTTTAAAAATATTTTTTATAAACTTTGCTTAGACTTCAGTTTATTTTGTTCATAAAAATAACGAGCTAAGAAAAAATATTGAGAAACTTTACACAGTAGCTTTCTCCTCAGCATTCTTAGAACTATTTTCAGTAACAGGAAATCCTAGGATGAAACTACATGTGCCCGTATCCTGGGCCCCTCAGCTCTTAATAACTGCCATGCCTCAGAACAGGAGCAGGATTTGCCCAGGGGCGACTTTAATCATGGAATTTCTTGGTTATTCTGTACAAGTTTTATCTGAGGAGTAAAGAGGAGCAGGGGATTCCTTGTACAATGGGGTAAAAAAATCTACTTATTTAGACCAGAATTTAAGCAAAGACTTGGCCTATTGGAAGTTAGGGGCAATAGACTTAGTTCACTTTTGTTTTGAAATGTCTGGAAGTGGTTTATGGAGTCCATAGGAGCTCATTCATTGCTATTATCTTTGACTTGGTTTCTGCCATTCAAAACACTAGACATTTAAGTACCTTACCTTTTATGGGTCTTCAATTCATGGTCATTGAGTGATTGCATGAATGAACATATGAATGAATAATAAAAAAGCAAAGTACTGGGACCTAATCAAGCAGGTAATAAGACTACATGAAAACTCTGCCTTTTGTTTATGGTCTATTTCATATAGAAGAATCTTCTCTTCCTGAAAAGATTCACAACTCAGCAAAGGAATATGAATTCACCTGCTCCTATGTTCCTTCTCCAAAGAACTTCTCAGCAAATACAGGTAATTTGTAGATTGTTATGAAGCAAAAAGTAATTTTAAATTTTATCAAATTCAGATGAATTGATATTATTTCCCAGTCTTGTGGAATTCTCTGAGAAAGTCTTTCTATAAGGCCCCTCTCTAGGCTGCAAGCTGAGTTTCATCAGTGGGATGAAATGGAACGAACCCAATTTTCTGCTCTAAAAAAATAAAACAAAAAACAAAAACAATGAGAAACATTTTTTCAAGGCAGGATTTTCAAAGTATAGCAATATAGCAATATTCTGTGCTTGTTGATTTTTTTATAAAACAAAATATGAAAAATAAGGAAGAAAGAGCAGTTCTTAGTTCAATATGAAGCAAAAGAAATGTAGCTCTAGACTTACTCCATTGCCTCCTCTCTTTTAAATCTTTGACTTCACCTATGTCTGTGTAGAATTTTTTTATTGAGTTTATTGGTACATTTTAGGTATACAGTATAATTGCATTCATTATTGGAATCTTGTACCTTTACCTGACAGGTCTTAGTTCTCATTTTTTCCCCTTGTCCCTGCACTCCCCTCACTCCCTCCTCTCCTCCCCATTTACAAACGCTTTATTTCCATTTTTTCATTTTCTCATATTTTTTTCTCTTATTACCTTTCCCCTACCCTTGCCATTTTCCCTACACCTTTAGCCCTTTTCTTCCTATTTCACATGGTCAATTATCTCATTAGGATCTTATGTACTATTACAGCTTTTCAAACCAGAGAAACTATTCAGTATTTACACATGTGTGACTTATTTATTTCACTTAGGAGTATATCCTCAACATGTATCCATTTTTCTATGAATGAATCTAATTTCTCATTCTAATGGCTGAGTAGTATTCCATTTTATGGAAAAACCACATCCTGTGTAGAATTTTGATGGCTTTCTGGAGTTCTGTAGTTAGGAGCAGCAGTGAAACTATTTCCCAGAATCAGTATTAATTCAACAGCTGGATGTCTTTTGTGGGTCAAGATCTCACTATGTACTAGCACTGGAAGCCCTGTACTCCACCCAGTCATTCACAGGAGAATGTGAGTTTGTGTAACTGCTCTAGATTTGCTTCGAAAGAGTCCAAGTCTAATTCCTGTACAATCAAATACAGATCAAGACAGCATTCTCTTGTCTGACACTGTTTCTATACAATCAGTCATTTCCAGGGTTAAAAACAAATGATGGATACAATCCAAATAGCCCCAGTGTCAAAGGTAAACTTATCTTCTAGTCCACAAGACTCAGAAATGAAAATGGACAGTTATTTGAAAAAGCAACCTCACTTCGATGCCTTTGCTATAACCCTGTCATCAAGTAAGAGCTGCAGGTTGGCTGTTGGCTTCTGGTTCATCTTTACTTTATTGTCTGGGATGATGAATTCTAATAGGATGGATGACTCACTAAAACATAGCTTCTGACTGGCTCTAGATTCTATAACTTTCATATGTCCTATAAACCAACAGCTCTTCATGTTCAACAATGAAGAGTAGCAATAATACACTGTTCTGATACCAAACTCATGACAACCTAGAACTATAAAGTTAGAAATAAAAATCTAGTATTCCACACAGTAGCACAGAATGACAACTCATCTGTTGAAACAATAATTGCTGAAATCAGGTATCATACCCAGATACCTGACTCCATGATAAGATTTGTCCTGACCTATTGGCACATGATGACAAAATTTATATGGGTAACATTTAACTCTCCAAGCCCCAAGTAAATGGACAGCATAAGATTAAAAGGAAAAGCTTAATGAAATGACACGCAAAGCAAAAGGTGCTATAATAGCCTCAGAATAAGAAAAGAAATAGGAAAAAATTTAGGAATTTTTCACAAGGAATTCAAAAGCTGAATTCTAGGGTCACAATTTGAGACACAAACTGAAGAATGTCTGAAGTAGAGAATAGTACTTGCTTTAAAAAATACAAATTATATTCTATGACATCAGAAAAATATAACATATTTTAAGAAGATAATTATCAAAATATAGTACTCTAAAAATCTGATAAATTAAGTACTTGTTTTAAGATATTTTATGCATTTTTTACAAATGCTGCTTTTATATATAATCAATATTTCTTCAATGTAGATTAGTCAGCAGGCATATATATATATATATATACATATATATATATATATATATATATATATATATATATACATAGAAATATACATACATAGAGAGAGAGAGAGAGGGAGAGTTGTGTTTTTCAAATTATAAATCTTCATTCTAAATTACTGGGCTCAATTTTGCATCTCGACTTTATCATAAATTCTCTCTCATCTTCAATGTTGTTTAGCCCCTTTGAGTGCTAAATACCAAAAAGAATTCCACATTCTACTGTTTCATATTATCTCTTTATCTTTCCAAGTTATCAGTAGAAACTATACAAAGATATCAGAGAAATACCACATATTTTAGCACGATAATTATCAAAACTATTGAACTACTTTAAGCATTATGGAAAATTAAGCATTTAATCTTATGGAATTCCAAACACAAGATAGCAACAGATACTTAAGAAGGATGGCACAGTGTTATTGCTGATCCAGAGGACTGAAGAATCTAGGTAGGTAGGATCTTTGTGCAAATGGTGTTTAGTTGAATCAGGAATAAAGAAAAAAAGGGTCTACCCTGGGGGAAGCCAGAGGCCATTCGGCAGAGCAAAATTGGAAGAAATTGGAGTTGGCTGAAAAACAAGGATCATGAGCTGATTCTTGGGGAAAGCAGAATTTTAAAAATATCTATGGCTCTCTAAATTATAAAATTTTAGTCTGGGGATTATGAGGAGGATAAGAGAGACATGTTATATTGGAAATTAAGAATTTATAGTTTAAATTTTTCTTCTATCATATATTCAAATATCTGTAGTCGGAAACCAGGCAGTGTCCACATACTTCCTCCAATCCACACTTGTTAAAAGACACACTTTGAGAGTTAACTGACCATGATTGGCATCAGTCTTTAGGTATAAAGGGAGATCAATGAGAGGTAAGACTACAATACAGCCTGTTCCTATGGTTAGGCCCTTCCCCTCCTCTGCCCTCTCCAACCCTGAAAAGGTATTATGCTACCCCAATAATAACTGATAGAATATTCTGACTTGATTAGCCCTGAGTTAGTTGCACAATTTTCCCATAAGGACTTGGAGGACCTTGGGGTGCACACTGAAGTCTTGCTCATGAATAGAGTGTGCCAACTGCTATTTGAGATTTGATTGATCTTACATCACTGGTCATGACTTGCTGCCATTTTGGGAAGAATATTTTTAAAAGTGAAGTTTGTTCAGAATAGTTGCTATGTAAAGTGCATATAAGTTCAAAATGTAAAGTTATTGAGCTTTTTCAAAGCCTGAACTTTTCTAATCAGAGCTGCCTTTCGTCCTGTTTCCACATTGTCTCATCCAGATATCAGCTCCTCTGGAAATCCTCCCCTTATGTCCAAGTCCATTTTAGATATCCTTAAAGTATGTTCCCATGACATTATAGTAATTACATCATCTTCTTATAACTAAGTGCTTGCCACTTATGTATTTCACACTGTCTTAGTCACTTTCTTGTCACTGAGACACAATACAGGACACTCACAAGTTACAAGAGGAGATGTTTATTTTGGTCCACAGTTTGTAGAGATTTTAGTTCATAATCTGCTGATTCCAAGGCAAGATGCGCAGCAGAGGGCCACAGAGGAAGAAAGGAGCCTTCATGGCATGGTTACTAGGAAGCAGGAAAGAGTGAAGGAAGGAATGGGAAAGAGATAAACCCTTGCAGCCCATGCTCCCATTAACCCACCTCACCTGACCAGATCCCATCCCCTAACAGCAATTCAGCTATAAACTCATCAGTGGACTAATCTACTGATGATAATATTTCCCCAATGATATAACCACCTTGCAAAAGCCTCACCTAAGAGCACATGAAGCCTGGGGAGGCATCTAGATAAAAACTATAGCATGCACTTATAGCATGCACTTGGTATGAAATTCTTTGGGATAGAAACCGAAGCTCGTGCAGTATAGGGTTTCTATCTCTGAAGGGCATGATAAATATGCATTGGATAGGTAGGTAACTAAATAGTCCATCTCCTTATCTGCCTACTTTCTCTATGTAACAAGTCATCAGTCTTATCCCTGTTTCTGTCACCTAAAATTGTTAATGATATCACATTTCCATCCTCATTTGAACATAAAACCAACTACAGTCTGTTACTAACCTACTCCTTCCTCAAGTACCTCTACTTATGTTGAGCTATGCCTAACTGCTACAGGCCAGAATAATGTGCCTCTTCTCTGACTGCAGCAATCAGTGTTCAAAATGTGTGTAACACATTCCTTATCACACACCTTTCTTGGTATGATTTCTATAGGTCTGGTCTGTGTATGTGCTTCATGTATAAAGTCCATGTATTTCCTTTCCTATTTATTTCCTTTGTTCATCTCAGCTGAGTGGACACAAAGAGCATCCCAAAACAGTACTGACTGGCATGAAGTTTTCTTAATCTAAATGATACTATAAGACCTGAGAGCAAGCTTTTTGTCTATAGAGCTCTATCAGGATTTGCACTGGCCCAATTTCTGGTGATAAATAAAACTGCTAGGCAATGGATACAGGAGGAGATGGAAAGTAATTGGGAGAGTCAGAACTGTCCTATTGTTATTTTGTTATAAATGAACTCCCTCAGTGGAAACTTGTTAACCTCAGTCCTTGCCTTCACATCTACTTATATGCAAGACCTCCCTCGATAAATCAATCTGTACACTGCAGTGGCACTCTCTTGACAAGATATGTTTGGCTTAGCCACTGTTGATATTTGTTCTTGAAATCTCGGTTGTGTGGCGTCGTACACTCTGAGAGCAGAAATGGAGACACTTAGTTTATATGCACAGAGGATGGGCAAGATGCAAACAGAAAGAGTCAGTCCACAGCAGGGCGGTGGGAGCTGTGGCAGCTGAGCAGCACTTAATATGTTGTGATGTATTGAATCTATGAAACGCCTCTTCAATAGCTAGTCAAAGTAAATTCAGAAGAACACAGGAAAGAGACTTATTTTTTCATCATGGTAAAAATGTTGTTCACTATTCCGTATGCTGTTGGTCATAGTTAAGTAATATCCTTTTGAGGTCTGAGTGTCTTTTGAGTCCCAGATATCACCTTTGACCCAAATAAATGAGGTTAGTGCTCTCTCCCCCTTCTATCCAAGTGCCTAGAGAATGGAAACTTTATTGGTATTTGAGGTCTGGGCTCTCCTACTGGATTTTATTCTAGGAAAGGGAATGGGCTCCAAAGTTTGACACTCCCCCTGGATAAATTGTTTGATCTCTTTGCTTCTCTTCTGGTGCAAAACTTTAATGGAGCATTGCACAAGGTTGATTGAGACAATTTACATGCATGTCTGTGTTGCTCACCAGATAGTGTTGGCAACAAAGACTGTGTTGTATGCCTTTATGTATCCTAATAATGTGGCCCAGGGGTGAATATACAGGAAACCCTCATGAAATGTTTGCTGAACAAGAAACCTTAATATCAGTGAAAAATTGTCTGTTGAAGAGAGGAAACAAAAAGGTAAACAAAAGCTATTTTGAGCCAGCTTGAAAGAAATGCAGATAGTATTAGATTATTAATTAAATTTAAATTTTCCTGTAAGTAGTCTCCAGAGAAAATGCTATGTGAGCATAGTACATTAGAGGAAACTACCGAATAAAAACTTCCTCTGGGCCTGGTTTTATGCTATGTCGCTTGAGAGAATGATTGAATAAAATTTGGCTTGTGTCAAGAATAATGGTGGGTGATCAGGCACAAGCAAGGACCCAGAACATGCAGTGGAGTGTGATGAAGGGCCAGGCAGAGACACAGAAACAATATGAATTTTCAAAGGTCTGATTAAGGTTTTGAGTCAATTAAGACATCAGGAGGAGGTAGAAATGCATCACAATGAAGTTCTAGTTGAAAAAAATGAGAACCAAGACCTGTCATATAAAGGTACAAGATCCTGATGATGCATGTAACTGTACTATTTACCTAAAATGTACCAATAAACTCAATGAGGAGAAAAAGAAAGAAAAAGAAAAGAAAAGTACCATTTGTGAAAATATAAAGTAAATCATGCTATTTCATAAAACATCCAGGAAATGTTAGATGTTATATCTCTCAGGAGAAAACACTATTCAGTGTGCTGGAAGAATACTCACATCGCAAGGGTATCCTTAGATACATCACTAAAGAACCTTGTCTAAGGATAGATGGCTTAGTGTTCTATTAAAGAAAAGTGTGCTGAGTTGAGAAATCTTGATAGTAGCCCTCAAATCCACTGTTTACAGGATGGTCTTAACAAAGTTATTTAACTTCTCTGAACACCGCTCTCCTCTTTTAAAATGTTTACATCAGTGAAAACCTGCCCAAATTTCACCTCAGGACCTGAAAATCCTTAAATCATGAAAGAAAAATCACCTGCATAAACATAAAAATTTAACTAATCCTTCAGCCTTTATCAAGCTCAAAATCATATTGAAACAACAACTCTATAATTTCTACTGTTCTGCAGATACACCAGTGTGTGAGGCATTCAGGACACTTTCTCCTACCCCTCAATATTATTTCAATTTGGTAACCAAAAATTTATAGAACACTTTTAATTGTTTATATTTGTCTGTTTCAAGTCTTCCTGCTTGGAATGTCATTAAGTCATCATGAATCAGAGCAAAAATAGACTCTGTGGCTAAATCTGCAATAAATGCATGGCTGATGGAAAGTCAAAAATGGAGCTCGAACTGGTCTGAATGAGCCAAGAATAATATGAAACAATATGTATTTATAGCTAGATCTAAAATGAATAGCTAAATCTCACTTGTTCCAGGATGAGAAAATAGAAATCAAGAAAATAACCTAGAAAGAAAAACCTCTAGAAATTATTGTTGATAGATTCAAGAGAGTAGCTCTCAACAGCATAAAGACTGCACAGTCACTTCTTAAGAAAATGGATGACTACCAGGCTAAAATGCAAATTAACATGAAAAAAGATTAATAATCCAATGTTTATAGCACATAAACATAAAATTTAATAGCATGATTGCATTAGGCAGCTTTCCCATTACTGAGCTACAATACTCCTCACCTATGATTTAAAGGAGAAAATGTTTGATTTAGCAGAGTTTCATGAGATTCTGTACATGATCAACAAATTCTAAGACCAAGACATCATGGAGGGCAGAGTTGGGGAGCAAGGATGCTTAGTTCATGGCTGGTGGAAGCAGAATTGGGGAATAGTGCCAGAGAGCAAAGAGTGACCACAGTCACAACTCCATTACCCATCCAGATACCCCCAGGAGCATGCGCTACCGATCTGCTAGGTACTCCTTAATCCAGTGAGGTTGACCTATCAGGATTAACGGTCAGAAACAAAACAACTGATTTTAAATAGAGACAAACTCCGTCATCGATTTGAAGGACAAACTTGAGAAATTGTCACAGATGGCAGAGATCAGAGTAGTCACACAGATAATAATTTATAGAGAGAATCCAAAACAATTCCAAAATGAACATATAGGGAATATTTCTAAATGAGAAAAGGGAACAACGAATACAGAGAAAAATACAAATGAGATATTAAAAGGCAAATCTTTCTTTAGTTCTAGGAAGATATGTACAGTTTGAAAAGTCCATAGGCTTTAGAACAAATCATCAAAAAATTCACAGATCCACATCTGAAAATTTCTGTTATGGTTACAAAACTAGGGAAACCAAGAAAACAGACAAGGTTCAAAACTATACAAATTGACACCCAAACTCTCTTTTGCAAAGCAAAGTGTGGAGGGATGGGTAGATTTACAAATGTGTAACGTACTATTGAGAATATTTGAGAATCAAGAATTTTATGCATGACTAAGTTGTCTTTCATTTGCAAAGATCTTTTTATGCATGTAACCGCTTTGAAGAGAAAAAATGGCAAAAATCTAGTTTGATGTTCAAAATTGAAGAAATAAAAAAATAGTGATGAAGCTATTTAAATGACCTTAAGTCAAAGATTGATGTAAATAGTTACAAAACAGACCCCATGTATTAATAATTTCTCTAGAAGCAAGATAGTTTAAAAAGGATAATTGAATCATAACAATCAGTGCATGTATTAGCATGCGTAGGTTACCATAACAAAACACAAACTGGTTTGCATTTCAAAACTGTTTTTTCTCACAATTCTAGGGACTGGCAGTATGAGATCAAGGGGCAGAAGAGTTGGACTGCGGCCTTTCCTCCTGGTATAGAGATATGGCCCTTCTTGCTATGACCTCGCATGTCCTTCCCTCCATGTATGTGCACTTCTTACCTCATTTGACTTAAATAACCTCCAAAAAGCCTTACCTCCAAATACAATTACACTGCGACCTAGCACTTTCACTTTTGAACCTGGTAAGGACAGAGTTCTTCCCACAGCAGGGTAAGGATCATATTATATTAAATGTCACAAAAACCATATTATATTTCCTAGCCTCTAATAGGTGAATCATAAAGGTAGCTTCTCTTTTAATACTGAAAATTAGAGAAATATATATTAAATAGTAATTTTGAAAAAAAAATGAATGCAACTATTAGTTACTGGAAAACTTTCCAAAATATGTGCGAATGATAGATTAAAAGCTGCATATGGCAAAAGTGGGAAAACAAATGCAAGCTAGAGATAGATAAATCAACTGAAGTACCAGGAAAATAAAACAAATAACAGAAGCAGAACTATATAATTATAATTCTAACATAGGTAAGCTCTCATATTAAAATATGTCTATCTTGTTTTGAAAGAAACACCTATATAATGTGCATAAAAGATTCATAAAGTTAAAAGAAAATATTTAAAGTTATAACAGTAGTAAAGGTATATTAAACAGATGAATAAAGGGAGTACAGGGGACAATAATAAATGAAACCAAAATTTTTTTTAAATTTCATAATGAAAATGCAATTCAACAAGCAGATACACCAGAAGAGAATTTATGTGCAGTATGACAAAGTATTGACACATCTTAACCAAATTTACAAACTGCAAGAAATATTTTATAGTCCAGGGACTACGATGGTCTTGGGAATGTTTAACAAAATGTACAATATTTTACAGATCCCAGTGGCAGCCAATATATAGAAATAAGCACACAGGAGAACAAAACATTATAGCACCTGTTTTATAACTGCTTATATTGTATATACAAAGAAATGGAAATATGCCCAATTCTGCAACAATTGTTGAACATTTCCCAAGCTGATTATGACAAAAATCATGAAACCATGATTTTCATTGGGAAAAATACAGAATAGTAATATAAAGTTATAGTGACCACTAATAATCATTCTGCACTCACAGGAGATTTACTAAATGCTTCATGTGTATTAGTGGTTTTGTTCTTAATAACAAGGCTATGAAGTGTATGCAATTACTTATCCACTTCACATTTGAACATTTAGACTTAAATATCATGCCCAAATTTGCTCATCATATGTTATTTGAGTTCTTGAGCATGAATGTGCATCCACGTCCCATGCAGACCTTACTGAGCCCTATGTCCAAAGTTTCTGGCTTAACAGATCAAGATGAGGGACAAAATTTTGAATTTTTAACACTTGTGAGGCATTGGTAATGCTGCCGGCCTAGGCCCCTGAAGCACTGAGCCAGGTGATGCTGAGGACAATAATTTTATCTACTGTACTCTGGAAAAGGAGAAATTACAGAGAGCAGGTTCTGAGAAAAAATGCTATAAATTTAGAAATTTATAATTAGCAAAGCTAAAAAAAAACAGGGCTTGGAAATTTAATTAAAAATAAAAAGCAATCATTCCCAAGTTAATCAATTACAAAAAATGCTATAAATTTAGAAATTTATAATTAGCAAAGCTAA
Source organism: Fukomys damarensis (assembly GCF_012274545.1). Taxonomy (NCBI): domain Eukaryota; kingdom Metazoa; phylum Chordata; class Mammalia; order Rodentia; family Bathyergidae; genus Fukomys; species Fukomys damarensis. The sequence goes on from NW_022900942.1 coordinate 45,746,130, forward strand.
AAAAAACAGGGCTTGGAAATTTAATTAAAAATAAAAAGCAATCATTCCCAAGTTAATCAATTTAATGCATTTCCAATTAAAATTCCAATTGGATTTTTTCCTTTGAACTTGACAAAATGATTCTAAACTCCATGTGGATGAATAATAGAAAATAACAGCCAAGACAAATTAGAAAGAGAAGAATATTTGTGGTGACTTAGTTCACTATAGAATGAAACATTAAAGATTTTCATACAAGATTGAATAGCCAGAAGGTTCTCACTTCACATTGCTCTAAAATCTCCCCTGAAATACTGAAATGAAAGCTTTGAGGTGTGACAAGGAATAAACCAATAATAATGCCCAGAAAGGGCAGCACCAATGGTGACAGAGTGCAGGGACCTGGAGAAGATGAAAGTGGATGGAAATGTGTTAGCAGATACAATCAGAGGAATGAAACTTTGGTCACCTGGGAAAACCCAGTTAGGGCTGGACTACACAGACCCTGGCTGGCCTTTCAACCTGCAGGAAAGAAGGACTGTTGGTTCGGTGGAGGTTCAGATGCTGCACGGCAGGTGTGAGAGCTGGCAACAAAGGGGCCAACTGAAGTTCTGTAAATCAAACAAGTGAACTGGGTGACATTTCCACTTCTTTCCCCTTCTTCTTTTGCTTATTCTCCCCACTTGAGTTGGAGCAAAGGCATCCTGATATTCATCCCCAGGTACAATAGAACATTATTCTCAGTTGAAATTAAGTGAATGAAGATGCTTAGGGGGTGATATTAGAACCTGGAAGGAAATATGGGTTTACTCTCACATATGGGGATCTTCAAAGATAGAATCAGCAACATCTTGTTCAATGTGAATAAGAATAAATTTGGCTGGAGAAATTGAATAATCCAAGAGATGAAACATGCAACATTGGCATGTAAGATTTCTCTACTATTACAAAAATCTTAAAGCAAAATCTTAGCTCCTAGCAAAATTAGGGAGCAAAACAAAAAACTGAGGCCTCAACCCAAGAAAACATTCAAAACACAGGCTAGGATGACAGCCTCACATAGAGGCTTAATGAAGACCCAAATCAAGACATAACAGTGGCCTTAAGAAATAAAAGTGATTGGGGAAAAAAAATACAGCAATTGATAGAATAATTGATAGTGAATTTTTTATTACTATGGCAGGGTCATCACAAGGAAAAAATTTCAAGAAGGAAGAATCCATTAGAAACTCCTGCTCTAAAACAAATGTATTCCAGAAAATAAATATAACCAACACACAGAACTGACTGTACTAGAAACAGCTGTTAACAAAAGACCAAGCACACAATATTACTGAGGTGCATAACTAGTTAAATAAGTACACTGGGAAGAAGGAAGGTAGGGGAAAACCACTAAATTCCAATCCATGACAGCAAAGAATTGGTAATGTCAAAATTGATAGAAGTAGCAAATATATACAAATAGGGATAATAGGGATAGACTCTGGAAAACACAACTGTAGGATGGAAAGCAATAGACAAGAGAAAAGTGCATTCATTATAAAATTACTTTGTTTCTGTGATTCTGGGGATTAAACCCAGGGCTTTGTGTATGTGAGGTAAGATCACTGTCACTGAACTATACTCTCAGCCCAACTAATTATTACTTTTGTGTGTGTGTGTGTGTGTGTGTGTGTGTGTGTGTGCCAGGGATCGAACTTGGGCCCTTGCACTTGTGAGGCAAGCAGCAGAACCACTAAGCTAAATCCCCAGCCCAATTATTACTTTTGAACAGGAATTATTCCAACTGTACTTTAATGTTTCCATTAAAAACTAAATGTCACTAGATTTAGAAATTCGATTGTATTTTATTAGGTTTACACTGATTTTCAGTTTAACTTAAGGAAAAATGTTTATGAAAAAAATCATGCTAATGTTTGTGAGTTGTTCTAACTCCAAATACCCTTGCACTTCTTCAAGTCATCTTTAGTTTACCTTAGAGAAATTTTACTATTTCTATGAGAAAACATCCACTGAAGAGTAAAAAAGAAACCAGAATTAATGCTATTAAAATATGTTTTATAAGATAAATGGAAGATCAAGGCCAAATAGATCAGTTATTCCCAATAAAAGTTGAAATTAAGTAGGTTAGGCATAACTATTGATAGATTAAAAAATCAGTTGATCTGGGTCGTAAAATAAACCCCAAACCTCTACTGAATGAAAAAGAAACCTCAGTAATTAAATGGCTTAGAATTATAGAAAATAAATTATAGAGAAATTTAGAGAAAGGCAAAGTAGGCTGATACAAATAGTAAGATAGTAGGTATTCTTCATGATAGACAGATTTGAATCCAAGACAAACAAAATTAAGAGAAACAGAAAAAGACTTTTATGGATTGAATAAAGAGGTATCATGTTATTGGCATTAAGCAAAAGTCCACCAATAGTATACAGATAGATAAGGGAAAAGTTCCTAGCAGAAGCCATGATCTACTTCTGTCATGCATGGAAGCCACATACTCTATGGGCCAGCCATTGCTCCCCAACAGGCTTGCACCATCTACTTGCTCACTAAACATGCAGCATTCCTCAACTGCATCAGCATCTGTTGCTGTATTTCAGCCTATCCAACTGTCCTCATTTATACTGTTTTCAGTAGGTGCAAAATGATATCTCATATTTCATGTTTTTATCTTACACTCACTGTTTTCCAATAAATCTGAGCATTTTTCACCTGTATTTTAGTTCTCTTGATTATTTTACTGCCCATGTTTTGTGCATTTTCTACTTATGATGCTGCCTCTTTCTAAAAGATTTGAAAGAATTATTTACATATCTCATCAACCAATCCATGACTACGTTCAAATATTTTAAAAAAAATTCTCCATTGTATCACTTGTTCTTATTTTTGAATGCAAAACAATTTTAATTTCACCAATTTAATTATTTCTTAAGGTTTACTTTTACTTTTTTATGTTTACCTTTTGAATTTTTAAAAATCTAATTTATTCACTATAGCTTACATACAGTAACATATTTCCATCCTGTGTCACACTTTACTATCTTTGACTAATGGATGAACATAAGGAAATATAATCACAATCGGTACATAGAGTATTTTCATCAGTCCAAAAGGTCTCTTGACAGTCATTCACCATTTCCCACTCCAGGCAAACTCCTGATGCTACTGTAGAGTTGTTTTGTCCATCCTAGGAGTTAAAAATTAAGATATCGTATAGGATGTGCTACTTTGTATTAAGCTTTAATGGTTCTGTTATTTTTTTAAAAAAAACTGATTGCTTACCCCAAAATCTAGAGCTACCCCTTCCATTTCTTCCACCTGATTTGGTTGAATATTCAAGTCCTAAATCCATTCTGAGTTGATTTTTTTATATGGCATGCCACAAGGATCTGATGTTATGCTTCTTTATGTGGGTAACTAATCTTCTAGAAGTCCCAGCATTTTAGCTTTTATTTTTACTTTGATAAAGAATTTTAAGTAAGTCATTATAAATTATATGAATAAAAATAAAAGTTCATCGATTTCCAGGCTGGATGCCCAGTTGCCCCAGCCTCCTGTGCATCAGCATTTTGACCTTGGGCATATTTGCCCAGTGTGTGTATGTACATTTGCACACATGTGTATATCACTAATGACTCCAGAAATATGCATTTATACTTATGTATATGTAGTTCTTAGATATATATGATATATATATATATATATGTGTGTGTGTGTGTGTGTGTGTGTATATGTATTTCTGGACTCCATACTGTCCATCTTTCTATGGGTCTTCAAATAAAATGTCAACTCTGTTGTTTTTGGCACCAGGGATAGAACTCAGGATCTTGCTCTTGTGAGGCAGGCACAGTGCCACTGAGCTAAATCCCCACACCCCAAAAGCCAACCCTTGATAAATGTGGCTTTATAATTAACTGGATATCAGGCATTGTAAATCTTCCAGTTTGTTTCTTTTTTCTAAAAGTTATATTGGCTATTAAAAGTCTTTTCCCCATATATGTTTTAGGATCAGCTTGTAAACACTCAAAAATTTTGCTGAGATAATGATTACACTTGTGCTGAATCTACAAAAGATCTGGGGAGAATTAACAACTTAACAATAGTGCACCTTTGATTTAAGAACGTGGTAAGTGATATGTCTCTTCATTTTAAAAGTCTTGATATCATGTGCATTTTGTATCTATTTTATTAAATGTATCCTTAATTATTCATTTTTATTACTATCATAAACAGACTCTTTAATCCCATTTTCTAATAGCACCTCAGAAATACAGAAATTCAGTTGATTTTTATATTGACTTGGTATTCTGAGACCTGGATAAATTCCCTTATTAGGTTTAAGTATGTTGTGTAGGATTTTCTATATGTGCAATTGTATTGCTGGATAAAGACAGCCTTAACTTCTTCCTTTCTGCTGTGCATACTTTGTTAATTTTTTTGGCATGCTTTACTGCACTGATTAGCACTTTTCTGTGCAATATAAAACTCAGTTTTTTTCTTATTCCTTATTCTAAAAAGTGAGTCTTCAAGTTCTTCTTCATGAAACAATGTTACCTGTAGTTTCAGATTAGGAAGACCCCTTATAAGCCTACTTTGCTGAGGTTTGTTTTTGTCTTTTTTAACATTATTATGGATTGAACTTTGTCAAATATTTTTCTGTACCTATTAAGGTGACATTTTAATCTTTTTTTGTTCCATTAATGTTGCTTGATTTCTGAATGTTAAACTCACATTATACTCCTAGAATGAGCCCCTCTTTGTCATGACATATTGTCCTTTATCTAGATTGCTGTGTTGTTCTATCCCTAGTGGCTTGTGGTTTTCATTTTTATTTTTGAAGTCTCTGTCAACCATACATCCCAGAGAAATTGTACTCCTACATACTACCAGTGCCTTAATATTTTTATTTTATACATAGTATTAAGCTATTCAGAGTCCATTCGGTTTTGTTGTTCTTCATATGAAAAGCCAGCTTTTCAAAATTGTCTAAGAATTTGTATCCCCCATGCTTTATGGTACTATCTTGATTGTCTATAATGCTCCCAAATGTATGAGTGAGTCCTTGTGTTATTCATGATGTTTCATAGACCTATTTTTTAGTCCCTAACAGAAAACCATATTCTTTTGTTATTTTATTACTTATGTTATATCACATCATAATTGCTCATATAAATATGTACTTCCTCCATAAACTTTGGTTTTCTTTTACAAATTCACTCAATTCTTCCCACACTTTTCTTATTTTGTGTAAATTTTAGATTAAGTTTACTTAGATAAGGGCCACGTATTTAGCTCAGAGGTTCTGCTGCCTACCTCACAATCACAAGGACCTGAGTTTGATCCCTGGTACCCTCCGCAAAAAAAAAGATAAATAATAAGTCTATGTTTTATTGGAATCATGTTGCAATTACAGGCTAAACTGAGAGATAATATGCATTCATGTAATATTAATCATCTCATTCAATAATATGGACTTTTTTGTGTACTCTCATTAGTATCTGTATACTTTCTTCACACTCTAAAATTCCCAAGAACTCTTACTATTTTTAATTTTCAAAAGTATTTGTTTGCTATTGTGAATTAAATTTTCTTTTTACTTGTATCTTCACAGTTACTCTCCATGATGCTAAACTTTTACTAACATGTAAGTTTTATCATATAGGTGCTCATAATCATTGCTGGACTTTCTTGAAAATAATAGTTGCAACAATTAATTGCATTGCTTTAACAGAATGGTGAGCACATTATCTAAAAATACTGACGTTTCCATTTTCCCCAATTTCATAATTTTCTTTCCAATAAATTAATTTCAATCTTTTCTATGTTTTTACTTTCTTGGTATATTTCAAAGTGGTAGACTCATGTAAATTATGAGTAGTTTGTAATTACCATTTCCTTTACTCCATACTGTGTTGTCTAAAGGTGTGGCTGTATTTTAGGTGCATGCATATCCATATGCTTACTAATATTTAGGTGCATATATATATATATATATATATATATGGAAGTACATATTTATATGAGCAATCATGATGCTATATAACATAAGTAATAAAATAACAAAACTTTGGTTGCATATATTTACATTGAGGGAAAAAAAGTGAGTTGATAATTGTTTTTAAGTTATTGTTAGAAAATGTGCATAAATGGCATTAACTTCTAAAAATTTCACAAGTTATGAATGGGAAGGGAGAGTAAATTATTTTGGGTTTTCACCACTGTTCCTTTCCCAGATCTAATCTTTTTCTTTCCCCGTGCTACCATGTGCATTGCTAGGCTCCCTGGACTCCAGATTATACTTCGGTTTCTCATTCTGGGAGGTACTGGTGAAAGACAAGTGTGTAGGTGAGGCATGGGGAAAAGTATTTATTCCCCTGACCCTTTTTTGGCTATGTACAGTTCTGGCCTGTGTGTGCTCCTCTATGACCACAGCACCTGATTAGTATCCTCTTGACATCTCTCATTCTCAGTGGCCAGATAAATCATTTTCTTAATGACTTCAGGTTTAATGCAGCCATTCCTTCATACTGTTGCTGCTTTCTCACCATTCTTTGCCGATTTCCTGAATTCTCCCTATATGCCTATAAAATGTTACTTCATTAGCTTTATTTTCCCCTTCACTTTCATCCTTTTTGAGTGTTTCCTCCCAAAATCTTTACTGATTTATACCCCAGGAAGAAATGTCAAATAAAAATGTGATGGTACAACTAAGAATCATCAAATGGTTAAATCAAAATATCTTCATAAAGGAAAGATGACAAATTTCATCATACCATGTGTTTGCTTAAGCCTTACATGCCCCTAAGTAAGACTTAATTCTTACATCCACCATTATTGACTATGAGACATTACTGGACCCAGATTTTAAGTCATCACCCAGTAGCACGTGCTGAAGCTAATATAGTAAACACAAAATTCTAAGGGTGCATCCCCATCTGAATATGGACTCATCTACACATCTGGAAACCGACTTGGCAACATCTTTCATCTCTTTCAGTGCAGTTGACACTGCTTCTTAGCATTTCAATCACTTAGGTGTTTAGAATTTGCCTCGTTATACTACTAGAACAATGGAGGACTATGGAAAACTATAGACAGGAGGATGATGAGAAAAAAAGACATTCATGTGTAAGTCAGAAATGTCTTCTGATTTTGATAATTTATTTTTAATTTTTTTCCCTCATAATGGAGGCTGTATACTCAGATTTTTGAAAAGACTTTTTTTGGTTCCAGAAAGATGTGAAGATTCAAAAATTCTCAGATTCATCTCTGTTCAGTCATATTTCATCCCAAATTCTACGTCATACTTTTTCCCCGCTTACACTCTTAGTCTGCAGTATAAACATGGCTGATATCTAGCACAACTCTGAAGTGGGTCCACTCAGACCTCATATATGATCTTTATCTGTGTTCTCTAAGCAACTAAAAAGAGAAGGGAGCCCCTACTCCTCATTACAGGCCTTCTGATTATCCATGCCTTGAATTATGAAGTTAAATCTTCAAGTTCTTTTCATCAAATTCTTACTTATAGTCTCTCTTTTTTTCGTTTCTTTTTTTTTTTTTTTTTTTGTACCAGGGATTGAACTTGGGTCCTTGTGCTTGCAAGGCAAATGGTAGAACCACTGAGATAAATCTCTGGCCCTTATTTATAGTCTGTTTAGTGCAGATAAAGCTTTCCTACTATCTCATCCTATGTAATAACCATTATCACTATAGTAATTAAGTGTCTTAACCACTCAGTCTTCCTTTATCTGGCCCTCCACCCACAATTTACTTTGTATCAACACCAGAGACAATTTTTTAAAACTGTAATTATGGATTATCAATGTTCTCCTATAGATTATAGACATTAAAAATAATAATTCAAAAATAAGCAACTCTATCCCAGAATTCCATCTTTTAGAGTATGGAAGATGTTAGTATTCCCAGTAGCAATACTTCTATTATTAGCCTGTGTCCTTGTAGAAAAGAAATGGAATATTTTGAATAGAAATTTACAGTGCAGGCAAGGTTAAATATCATTAAGAGATGGTAAAGCAAACTCCTACCTGAGAGATGAAAACCATTCTAGATTTGTAGGGTTGAGGAGAGAAATTGAAGATACTAAAGTTTGGTGACATTGAAGAGGCATCACCCACAGTGGTTACAGCCTTAGAGGAATTTGACTGTGTTATAACAGTAAAACAGATCAGGGGGAATTGAGCACCCCAACCTCTCTCTCTTCGAGCCCTTTGATGAGCTACCAGTCTCTACCAGTGGCAGGAAGGAACAAGAATTCAGGGGGCAGGAAAAATTGTATTGTCCATTTTATTTTGATCAGTTTCTAGGGAAATGAAGGGCATGAAATGGATCTGAGTGGAAGTATGCCATTCCTACTTTTCCAACGTACTTAGTAGGAGTTGCAGTTTTTGTCACTGCTCTGTGTGAAAAATATAAGTTTTAGAGACAATGAGACATTTACCTCTGCAATAGTGAAATAGTCAGAAGCAAGGCTTCTCGCCAGTGGATATTCAAAGCATAGATGCTTTCTACTCCATGCAAATATCACCAGCCACTCAGAGAATGGCCTTTCTCATCACTCAATATCCTGTACTTGCTGGTCCTACATGGAGGTCGACCTCCTTGAAGCTGATCCCTAGCCTTGGGTTGGATGAATTCTCAGAGTTCCACAGGCCATGTTGCCTCCCTGGGATATCTCACTTAAGCAACCTGTCAGACTCTGCTATTTGCCCTTCTATTCCTAGCTGTCACAAATGCTGGTAAGAAATACCTTATATGAAACTCAACCTGTACTTAGCTCAATTTTACAACCTGACAACCTCTTAAATTTAGCTCTGTGTTGTCTCAAAATGTGATGACATGACTCTCTTTCATTGGAATTTTATGACTCTCTTTCAGAGAAAGTCCTCCCCTCTTACTTTCCCACATCAACGCATATTCATTTTTAAATTTTTGTGTATTTTCTGTCATTTTGATAGAAACTATACTACTCTTTATACTATTCTTTGGTATGTCTTCCATTTGAGATCTGAAAACAGAAGTCCTAACTGCTGCTAATATTATAATAACTTTGTGACAAAATAAAAAGTTATTGATTAGGAACTGGGAAGATCTATGTAAGGGAGAACTTATAGCCAATTCAGTTTTCTAATATTTTTCACTTGCTCATGTACTAAATATAAGTATAAACTTGTGGAGGAATGCATCAGTTTAGAGGAAAAGCATTAATTTAAATTTGAATTTATTCATGTAGGACATTTATTAGTAAATATTTTTATGAAGTCCTGTGCTCATTGGATTGAACAAAGTAATTGCCTTACCCCAAAGCAAGTCCAGTGAAATAAGTTTTTGTTAATATGCCACTCAAAGGAAAAATCAAACAGAAATTAGGTTTAAGGTAACGAGCTTCCCAGTACAACTTGATACAATGTTCCAATACACCTGCTTGCCCACCTCCGATCTGCCATATTGATAGTCCACATTTAAGTGAAAATGTTTGTTATATTCATAATACTAATCCTAAAATATGTACAATTGCACATGTTTCTGCTACACCAAAAGCTCAGCCAGAAGACTTCGAGGTAGGTAACAGTAATAGGTAAATTACAAGATATTACATTAATATGGGTCACCTTTTCTGAATAATGGAATTCTGCACTGCAATAAACAAACTCATATTGTAATACTCAGTATCTTGTGGATTGGAAATTCAGAACTAAATTTCTGTGCTCTGGAATCTCATAGGTTGCCGATCCATAACATCCTTCCAGTAAGCATTTTCCCTTGAGTGGTTTTAATTCTAATCATTCGTCATCAAGGCCCATCTCAACTCTCTATCTTCATGAATTCCTAGCAAATAAACCTCAAAGCAGTTTTCTCTGCTTCTCCTGATGGCCACCTTCTTTGTGCTTCAGTCTTTGGGCATGTTAGCCTTATGTACTTCCCTCCATTCGTGTACTTTTAACAATCTGACAGGATTACCTTTCATCAGAAGCTTTTAAGGGGCAGCCAGACAGTATCTGACATAATAATGTGTGCACAGCAATGTGTGTTTAAATCATCAATGAATGACTACTTGGCCCTCCTATTTCACTTACATTTGTAGTAGTATCTCAGATTTGGATTTTCTTGGATATTAGGAGTTTTTTGCAAAAATTTTCTCATGAAGTTTAAATTTAATATAACTTCAATAGAATTTATGGGTTATACCTTTCCAGAATCTTCCATTTAATTGTCAGTTATAAATTGGATGTTCTTCACATTTTGAAAATGGGAAATCTGTATTTTGGTCTCTTAGTTTACTTTTTGTAATTGACATGAAATCACTTGCAGCATTTTTGCCACAGTAATATATTTTGCATTTTCTATTTCTACCCCTGGAAAAATAAGACTCAAAATTCTATTAAAGAATGCCTAGTTTTACTCTAATATTTATATGAAGCTTTTTTCTCTAAGATTACAAACTTTGCCAACTTCCATCAGCTTCTACTTTTCACAAGGAAGCTAACCTAAAGTATTCATATGACTGAAGTTTCTGCTTTGGGGATCATAAACTTGTCATCCAAATAATTGAAGAGCTTCTTGGAAGCTATTTGGCTGTAAGATATAGCTTGATAATTACAGTCATGTAAGGCAGCTAAATGTTGAGGGTACCTTGAAAGTTGGTCTCAAACCTATTATTTCATTTCTTTCCAGTCATATCTATTAGGATGGTCCAAAGACCTTGTTCACATTTTATTTATGTATTGTCCTTTTAATTATACTGGTAATTTATCTCCTATATTTCCATTGATATTAATAGCTGTGTCTGAATTGTTCTCTTTTCGACCATATTCAGGTTAGGCAGATACTTCATGAAAAATCAAGCCTATGTAATGTTCTATTTGTGATGATAGCTGGAAAAATCTCTTTTTTTAACCCTAAATAATTCTAACATTTATAAAAAAATCTTTTCATCCATCATAATATGAAATCTGTATCTTCTCCTGTCAAACTTTTTTTATTCATCACTCATTCTATTTCTAAAATTTGATGTCCCATTATATTTCCTTTTCTTATATTTGTTGTAAAAAAATCACAACTCAAAATATTGCCCTTCAAGGAACACTTGCTATACCATTCTCCTCCAGACTAAAATTATTTAAAGCAAAAGCAACACATTTCCAGTGAGAACAAATATAAAGCACAGATGAAGAAAGAAGCCTTTGGTCAAAGAGCTCACTTTAGATATTTAAGTCATAACAAAACTGCAGCTCCTTATTATCTTTAGTGCCAGTACTGCAGTAGGATTTGAGGGTCAATGTTTTCATGTAAGAGATCTAGGAGAAGAAATTGTGTATCCAGAAAAAAAGAGGCTCTTTCAGAAGTTGCCTTTCTAGACCCAATCACATGTGTGAAAAGCATCTTTTTCACTTATAGAGAGCACACAGAAACACTTACCTATTTTGTCTCAAAATACAAACTTCCAAATCACCATCCAAAGTATTATAACCATGTTGTTTGTTATTTTAATTAGTTTTCCAAACATAATACGAACTAAATTGAATAAATCAAACTGACCTTTAAATTTCTAGAATTATAGCCTATTTAAATGTCCATAATGCTGCAATAATAACCCAAGTTAATAACCATTTCACTCTTCTCCCTGAAAGGCTCTCTGGGTGATACACAATGTTATTAATTTTGGCGTGATTACAAATTATTCCCATAGTTCAGGTTTAATACAGTATTGATGTTGTTATTAATATAGATTTGTCAGTAAAGATACAAAACTGAGTTAGTCCCAGCTAATGTCAGCTTTAAGGTTAAAATATATATTTAAAAAAAAAAACTAGCTTATATTGAGAAAGGCAGGAAAAACCAATAAGATGAGGGTTTCATTTTAAGGGTATTGGGCTTGTTATAAAAAAGGATTCAAAATGATAAAATTTTTAAAAAGAAATAAAAAGGCAATATATATTTTCCCATTATCAACTTAAGTTTATATTTTATTAAAATTATACATGTCATTTTTATGTTATTAAAATTTCTCAGGATATGTGTTAGGTTATATGATAATTCCATGAGAATTATCAAAAAGTAAGTTTAAAAGGTTAATAATGACAGTCATGTGAAGAGCATTATTTGTGTATGGATTATTATTTTGTGAACTATGAGAAATAGCATGTAAAGCAGACTAACTGTAAATATGTCACCTGGAGAGAAAGAATAATTTTCATGTATAACAGTGAATAGTTTCTCTGGTGTGAAAAACTGAAAGCATAAATAAGGATCAAAAGGTGTAATGGATAATGTGAAATAGGAAGAAAAGGTCCAAAGGGGAAGGGGAAGTGGGAGGCATAGGGGAAAGGAAAGAAGGGCAATGAATAAATATGAGAAAAAGAAAAAAAAAACAGAAAAAGTCTTTGTAAATAGTGAGGGCAGGGAATGGGGGGAAAAGCAAGAATCAAGACACAAATTCCCAAAAATGAATGACATCATACTGTAAACCGAAAAATGTATCAATAAACTTAATGAATTTTTAAAAATCAGTAAAACAAAAAACTGGTATGGCAAGGCAGCCTAGCATAGTGCTAGAAAGTCCTAACTGGATTTAGGTGTGAATGAGAATCTAACTTAGCCATGATTTTGCTTTATATTGATAATGCCTAAGCATATTTGTGCTGGATACTTCATCTGAACAGCTACATTAAAATGTTTCTTAGGAAGTTGACAAAAAGTACATGAAATAATGAACACCTAGTGTTTAATGGTGCATGGTTTATAGTGAAGGCTCAAAGCATGAAATTCCAGGTAACAGGCTACCACTATATACAAAATCAGACACTACTTTCATCATGATACATCCATACTCAGAGAAGTAAGGTAATTTCCATAAGGCCGCACAGTCATTAAAAAGAATGTGATGGGATTAAAACCATGTAATTTCTAATTACTTAATCAGTTAAGGAACTGTCCCTTCTGCTTGACGTTTTGCTCAGGTACGATCCCAGATAAAGTATGCATAGTTTTATTTTTTCATATAAAAATTAAGTGTCCAAGATTTCTGCTTTCATTAATTCAAATAAACCCTCACAATAGGGAAATCACATGTGCTGGACAGAATAATTTCGGCCTAAAGATATCAGATAGCTGTAATAAAGTGAAAAATCAATGGGCAAGACATTAAAAGCACAAATAACTCACAGTCTTGACCCAACATTTGTATCTCCTGTTTCCTAGAAGTCTCTGCAGATGGTAGGAGAGGCAGTTGAGAAGATGCCTCATGCTATTCTTTTCATGACTCTATGTATATGAAAATGTTTTATAATATTGTAATATCTACACGATCAATTTTTAAAAGGCTTTCTGGGTAGATAGGATAGCACACACCTATTGTTATCCCAGTAGACAGATCACAAGTTCAAGTCCAGCCTGGGCAACTTAATGATTTGGCAAGACATGGTCTCAAAAGAAGAAACTTTTTAAAGGGCCAGGGATGTAATACAGTGCAAAGGCTCTGGGTTTAATTTCCAGTACTGAAAAATTACACAAATTTTCATGAATGTAACTGTAACTTTCCTTCTGAACCCCCTACCCTAGAGCTTGCTGATCCAAGAACATCACTTACTTTTTCCATTGCCTAGAATGCCCAATGTTGATCACTTTGCAAATATTGCAAAATACTTTCATTTTTTTTCAATTTTCAAAGTCATAGCCTCCATGAAGTCAGGACTGCATCCCAGTAAAAATAGCTATATTCACTTGCTGCTCACTTCATTCGACTTTCCCACAGCAATGAACATGTTCTTTGTAGGTATGCATATTTGAGTGTATGCCTGTCACTTCATAAACATTTTAGATGTTTTAGAGAAGGAGCTATGATTTTCTCACATTTTTATTCCCTTGTGAATGAATTTCTGTGTGGCCAAAAGCTTATGCAATGGCAGAGAGGAACTCTTTATTGTGAAGATACAAAATTGAGGGCCTTAGAAGACTCTCATGAAATCTAGGACCACTAAAAATTTAACTACAATAAATCTACAGTAAACCCAATTTATACCAAATATAAAGCACAGCATGTTTGATTTGATGGAGTAAATTGTTATTACATTGATAAGGTTCATCAATGTTTAAAGATGTTTTTCTGTGATATTTGATACTTTTGCTATTCTATACAGAGACCTCAAAATAGTGTAGAACAAAGGAAGTGTAACAGCTGTTCCTAAATCTTATATTCTGGGCTCTCTCATTGCTGTTGTATTTTTAGGTATGTAGCCAAATAGAGTAAGATCTATCAAAGATAGGTGAATAAGGCTTGGCAGAGTATAATAAATATGCTATTTTGTTCCATGTTTGACTGTTGTAAGTTTTCACAGACCCTTATAGGAAGGCTGATAAATTCTACTTTGGCCTCAATAGAGTATCAATGCAAGGCCCAGCACCCATACACGTGGAACCCCATAACCACAATAAAATCCGACACTGATCTCCTTCCCTACTTGCCCTGCTCTCTCTGGGAAGCAACAATATGTGAGTATTGACGACGTTTTCATGCCTTCATGGGGTATGTGCATCATTGACTCAGCATTCAGATCAAATTTTGGTGAGGAAGGATGGTCCATATAATCATGATAGGGGAAATTTTTTAATAGAGATTAAAATCAATAATCCGTTCATGGAAATTGCAAGAGAGTCCTGGAGAAGCAGAAAGCTGGAAATCACAATGTGCAGTCTAAAACAAAAGATTTTATCCTATAGCCAGTAAGAATTTACTTAAGAAATTTGGCTGGTAATGTGCTATTAATGATGTAGGCTTTAGGAAGATGTATTGGAAAGCAGTGTGCTAACTGGTGGTGAAAAGAATGGACACAAGAAAAAATGTAAGGTCCTCAACCACACAGAGCCTGAAGAAGAAAGGAGTAAGCTACACTGGGATATAGCTCAGTGGTACCATGCCTGCCTGGCAAATGTAAGGTCCTGAGTTCGATCCCCAGTACAAAACAAAGAAAAGAAGAAGAGGAAGAGAAGAAGTAAGCTGACTCTGACTCCAACCAAGCAACAGATGGTTTCATGCAGAGTTCAAAGGGATGTTAGACTCAAACTGGGTAGTGCTACTATATGGATGAGACCGAGCTCAGGGTAGATCTAACAGGGATCAGTCAGATGGTGAGTAAGATCCTGAGCTCAGAAAAGTGACTTCTCACCAGCCCAACTGGGTTCCAGATGCCTTCTGGTTAGGTTCTTGTCCGGGTAATGTATGAGAATCTAGGCGAGCCAAGTGATAAAAGTGGAGAGAAGTAACCCAGTAGGACGGACTTGGTCAAGAGAAGAAAGCCACATAGACTGAGAAAACTGAGGGCCATTTGGGAAGCTGGGAACTCTCAGCCATTTTAAGGAATAAGTATAATATTCCTGAAAATGTAAGAAGCATCAGAGAGAGAGAGAGAGAGGAGATTATAAGACTTTAAAGTAGCAAACACTGGAGCTGTGTTATATGTGTAGGTCACGGAGACATGGGTTTAGAAATAAGGCTGTATTCCATGTCCTGTGATAGTTAAACTAAATAGAAAAGGAGCCAAACTTAAAATTCTATTTTATGTAACACTTAAGGTGGAATATTTTATGTAGACCTATCTACCTATCTACTAAATTTACCTAGCATCACTTCCAATTTCTTCAAAATCCCTTCTAGTTTTACATCTTCATCGTTGGAGAAAGATAATAAACTGAGGCATGATCAAAGTGGTGCCAATGAGGGGAGACTACATACGCTAAATTACATCAGAGAAGAGAGGGATCAGTCAGACACATTCATTCCTGCTGTTGGTCGGAGAGGGACTAAAAAATGGTTATTGTTAAGGTGTTACCAGTAAGTTCCAGCACTTAGTACATTGATGAAGACATCTAATAAAATGATACACTATCAGTGGCTTAAGTAAATCCAGATTTACCTGACTTGGTCCAGTGTTGGTTGGATTCCTACTCTGTCTATGTCAAAATTTTAAATCATAATTGTCACTAGTCCCTTGACTTTTTCTTTCATGTTCACAAGATGGACACAGTAACTTTCAGACTCATTTTCTTTCAAGACTTCATACAAAGTCCAAAATTGGGCAAGTATGTCACCATATGTCTCTGCCTCAACGTAGAGGAAAAGGTCATTCAGAAGAATTCCCTCCAGCTGAATCTTCCTCATATCCCTTTTATTCAGATATGCCTTACCTGGGTCTAGAGAGGGATCCAAAAATGTGCATCCTGTGTGTAAACAAAACTGAGGCATTAAGTAGCAGTAAACAGGAAAATAATCTATGGAAGAGTGAACAGCCCCCATACAATAGGTTGAAGCATTTTCCTCACAAATTAGTATTTGCACTTAAATATGATCACCAGTGCTTCAACTTAGAGTTCTGATAATAAAACTTTCTGATGCAATGATTGGCCAGATTAGAAATAATGTGGAGCAGTGAAGGCTGCCTAAATTTGCATGTCTATAGCAGCCATCTGGTTTGCTTAGCCTGGCTACAAATAGAGACAAGCACGTCCTTCTTTAAATACCTCTCAGAATTTGTTTCTTCTGTCCACCTTTCTAAGAATTCCCATTTTTCTGGTGTTCCTAGCTCCTCCCACTGTTTTCTTGGTTAGCTCACATATTTCAGAGTGATATTAGACTGAGCCCGATCACCCCTACCAGGCAGAGAAACATCTCCTTGTTCTAATAGAAAGTGCAGTCTTTACTCAGGCTTTCTACAGGAAGCAGGATTCAAGTAGACCTATTATTGTTCAGGAGATAAACTGGCCTTTCTCCTCTATGCAGACTCTAGAAAATACTGGCTAGAGGTGTCCAGTGTATACTTTTGGTTATTAAAACCTCCAGGAATATATATATATATAT